>NC_091052.1:11895852-12211828 GCF_963966145.1 Tenebrio molitor | reverse complement strand
TAGAGTCGATGTTTGATGACAAACTGTCGAAATTATAATAAACTCCTAATGTCACTTAATTACTAATCGATAACGAATTGCTCGGACTTGACGAAAATTTCACACGCAACTCTACCGTATTAATTAAACGGAAAAATTTTAGAAATTTCTACTTTGCCAGTTATCAAAACTGGCCTCCGGAATGAGAGATAATGGGCGTCAGTTTAAAAAATTAATTGCTCTTTCTGCATTGTCATAATTTTTTTAAATAGATACTGACAAGAACTAATTACGTATTTTAACATATTTTACACTTTTTTAAATTCTGGGAACATCTTGATAGTGCCGCAATAGAATACGTTTTTTCTGTGCAACTTCCTGGGCAGCTTTGCACGGAACAGAGGTGTTTGAAAATTTACCAGTTTTCCAACGGAATTCGAATGTCCCGGGGAATTTCAATTAGTCTTTCGAAGTATTCACACTTTTACCTGCATTTCTTAGACCGACAAGATTCACCTGGTGGTGGTAAATACCAAATGTACAGTTTCCAAGAAGAAAAAAAAAACCAGTGGCTTACGACTGTTTCGTTTTATAGTTTGTTTTATTTTAACGACGATATTGTCGGTTGTGTCTACGTCGTTTTCTTTCTCCAGAAAGGCACGTCTAGTAAGATTACACCAGGATGAAATATTATAGTGGCATTTTAAACGCAGCATTCAGCAAGAATTGTCAACTCTTATCGCGGTTGGGATTATTTCTCTTTTCAGAGAAGTACATCTCCGTACCCACCCCGTGATGAAGCTGAAGATGAATTGATTTTTGACGAAACCGCAAGTGGACGCAGTGAGCTCTGGGCCGGCTACTTGTACTTGTGCTGATTTTAACGCTACGCAGAATTCGCCGATAAAATATGAAGGATATGGTGGAGACGGGAAACAAATAATGGTTTATTTGGTCGGCAAACCTCAATTTCCGATTAAACAAATTTCAGAATAATTTAACTGTTGACGTTTGCGGCCGTGTGAATCAAACTTTCGTTGCCTTTTTGTCGTCACGTGTGACTCGTTCGAATTTAATCCGAATTGAACGGGAAGAGAGGGCGAGGGACGAGGTGGTGCAAGTATGCAAGTTTATGATGTGGCAAATAATTTTCTGGAACAAGTACGGCCTGTAATATTATCCGGTCATAAAGTGAAGCCGTTTAAATTTATATCCGTCAAGTTTTAAGGAGCGAGCTGACCCGGGGGTGAAGTATTCTACAGTTTCTCAAGGTTGTCTGTCTGCTGGATAAGAAAGACGTCGCGAAAAATTTCAAATTGACATTTCGGCGAGGTTGCGAAATCGTCTGTCGACGAACTAGTGCAGCAAGGCGTGGGTTTGCTCATTAGTCGAATAAATCAGATTGTTATTTGGCAATCCGGTGGGCCCTCGAATTTCGTCGATGTGCTCGAGTGGAGTACACAGACGTCTCGAACGATAGGCGAGGGAAGGGAGATATTCCGAAATGGTACGATAAATCTTATTAGATAAATACAACGACCAAATATGTACAAAGTATTTGCTTTCTGTAAATAATAGCGATCCTGTGACGCCGTAAAATAAATTAAACAACAGTCAATACGGAATATTATCTTTTAAAAGTGTAAATTGTTTTATCTTTATAACAGATTACTTTAGATGTTTGCCCACTGTATTAACATGTTATTTGCTTAACATATAATCTGTCAAAAACAGAAAAAAAAATTCCTTGATTCGTGGATAAATATTTGAAGAGCACTCGAACAACTAGGTAATGTCAATACGTTTTAAAGAATAAGTAGGAACGTTATTAAGTACATGTTCGCAAGAAAACGTGCGTAAGTCAACATCTGTTTTAATTAGCGTCAATATTTCCCGTTCCGAGAAAAATCTCTTCGCACCTCGGCCGGTAACGGTGCCGACGTACTTTTTCGAAAAAACGACGCGATCGTGCGTTTCGTTGCACATCATCATCGTTGCCCAATGCGATATCATTATTTACAGTTAAAATGGCAACGACCTTTGAACTCGGCGCGGATTTCATTACAAAAGAACACGATTCAATTAAGACCGGGTACGTTTCTACTCGGCCGCCGCCGTCACCGCCGCCACCATCGCGCTTTCTTCGCGAGATTTCGAGTGTTGTCTCTTTGGTGTGATAGAAATCGATCGAGAACCGGTAACGGCTCGATAAATTGGCGCGACCGATGGGAAAGTTGCGCATCGCAGCGTTTGATTTTTCCTTCGAAAATTGATGGCTCTTTTATTACCTCTTCGTATTTGTAAAATCATTAAATTATTTATCCGCCTACCTGCGATCGTAATTGTTCGTTATTGTTATGAGTTTTGCCATAAAACGTGATGACTGTGCAGGTGTCTTTTATTCGGTACCACCGGTTTAGTGCCGCTTTGGGAGTACCGGAATCGAGTCACGACCGAATTTTTACAGTGGATGGATGCGGTTCCAGTCAAAGTGCGACCCAAAGTGAAATCATCTAATTGGACGGACAAATTAAGTCACTTCCTGGGAAACTGTTACACCGTTGTTGATGATTGTATTCGTGTACACTTTCACTGATGCGGCCATTAGAACAATCTTCGACGTAACCATCGGGAGCAGTGATAGTGTGAAACGAGGTGTATTTCCTCGCTCCAGAGGACCGTGACTAATTTGATGCTTATTTTTCTTTGCAGAGATATCGTTTACATGCTCTCTGCAACCGTGACTCTGGTAGCGGCCATTTAACGTTTCGGGCGGCGCTTCCACGTCGAGAATTAAACGTACGCGTTTACGCAACGTCTGACGTATCGGATTGTTTGTTTTCCATTGCACCACAAAATAAATGTGACTGACTGTTTACGAACTTTCCGAAAAAAAATCCCGTGTTTTCTCGTTACGTTCGTATATTTATTTATTCAAAGAGTCATTCATACATAGCTGATCTATTTAAACGTAACGCACGACGACCGCGGTGCAGTCGAGAAGAGATCTCGGTGTATAGTGTGTTGCCTCACTAGTCGCGATTTTTTCGTCCCGGTACGGTGACAACCCGGAGTAACGGGGATTTAACCCGATAATTAATAAGGGGATGATGATATAACAATGTGTAATGGTCGAGAATGGGTTCGCTTGGTAGATAACATTCTGAAGCAGTTGTTTAGGAGTTTAAGCACCGTCCTGTATGATTAACTGTTCCAGCGGCCCACTAATCGTGGGAACATGGCGAACACCGTAATCTACTTAGCTACCGGATTACGAATATCAACCGGATTCCATCTGAGCATAACGAGTAATGACTCACCTTCCGATGCGTGTGCTGCCGGGGAGGTTGTTTAATGCGTGTTTAAATTCACGACGCCACCCATGTCACGAATGCACAATCAAATTTTAAAATCTACAAGTGCGTAGGTTATCTTTATTATCTTGTCACGGTATTTCTTTCTAAGTGACCGTTTTACGGCCGACGCTAAAGTGCTCATTTTTTGGATCATTTCGTTTCAATCAAGATGGAATCCTTTGTAAACTCTCGAAAGGGTGGGCGTCCACTGCTCCGCGTCGTTCGCAAAAACGGGTACGCGCGCGGTACACTTGCGTACGGTAAGAACCAGTGGACTTGCTTTGACAGATTCGCAGAGAAATGAAGACGGAATCAATTGTAAACTCGTAAGGGTGGGTGTCCACTTCTCGCACGCAAAAAATGATCACCGTCTCGTTTGCGTACGATCGGGACTGGTGGAAGCTTACCTTAATCGTGGCAGATTCGCAGACAAATGATCGGTGGCTCTGCGACAGTCACTTGTTCTCTTTGATTTAGTATTTTGCCAGTTTTTAATGAGATTTTTCAGTTTGCGTCGAGCTTTTGACGTTTCAGTTTCTGGTTGAACTCTCTCCCCTAACTAAATGCTAATGAAGCGTCTTCACAATTTAAAGTTGTAACAATGGGGGTGACACTTTCGCACTTTTGCCTCCCGATTCGTTCGGTAGATTCTGTTACAAGGCTCGTATATCTTTCCGCGGCATTTCGATTGTTTCACCAGTCTTGAACGATCAGATAAATTCCTTCAACATTTACCGGATTTGCGGTCGCGGCCCGAGGCGATCCTAAATCCATTGTATTCTTTTTGAATATCTCCTATCTGCGATCTTTGATGTATGGATGCTGTTGAAGTGCTTCGATTTGATTTAATTGGCCGATAAAGTCCGGAATCGTCTGAAGAACGGTCGCGGTTGAGTTATCTCTCTCGGATGATGCCGTGTTTCTTTACCGTTTACTAGATTATCTGTTACAGGATATCACATAAATTGATGCGTGTCGGGGGGAATTGAAAGTTTATCTAATTTCACCGGAGACTTCACCGGATCGGTGGCAATTTTCTCCCCCCAAAAAAGGACGACTTTTCGCCCGGGTGCAGCAACGACAGAACGGCGGAGAGGTATCGTCGGATTACGGCCGAGGTTGTGCAAGTCGGGCGGTGGTCCGTGCGGCGGTTTGTGGCATTCGCCCGCACCGCAACCCCTTCGGTTCGCCGTCCCCGTCGACCGCGTGCGTCAAAAACTCCCCGTCAAAGAAGACCCTCCGATAATTAAAATTATAGTGTCGGGGGGCGAGGCGGTTCGTCGCCGTCATTTTTCAGGTGATAATGTAATTGTTCGGTCGGGGTGGAGGAGGCGTGTTCCGTCGAGAGAAATGGGGTGTGCGACCCGGCAGGTAATATCGAACGACATTTGGTAGATGTGACCGTAAATAAGCCACAGCAGAACGGCTAGGCGGTCCGAATTGAATTGCTCCAGAGGCGAGGCAGATCGTGAACAGCTATTTCCTCTTGTAATTTAGGGTCGAGGGGCCAGGTGGCTCCCAACGTCGCTTTGCAACCCACAAGGGATCGTGTTTATATCAAGTGCATTCACCGAAAAGGTTCACACAAGTCGTAACAAATTCCGGCCAAATAGTTCCGGAGCTTCTGCAAATTTAACGGGAGCTGCGCTTTTTTCCTCGACGGTCGCTCGTGATTTTTTCATGGGGCCGGACCCTCGCGCACTCGACAGTTTACCGCATAAACGCGACCAAAATATTTTTTCCGTACGACAGTCGTCGCCGCCGCCAAGAGTTAATTTCCCTGCCGAGCCTCGTCCCGAATTTTTCCACCCCGCTCGCGTTAATTCGGAAAGGAGGCATTAATCACTTAATTGTGTTTTATGGCTAAAGTGATAATTAGTAGAGAAGGCTCGGCTCCATTTGAATAATCTCGATACGGCTACACAGTAGCTGTTTTAATTACATACAGCCGTCATGAATACGAAATGTTACTTATGGGACTTGCGCCGCCGACGACTGCTTCATTATCTTCCTTCCATTGCAGTTTTGTCCTATCAGAAAATGTAACGACTCGTCGGTCGACTCTTTATCACGTCTCGCGGGTGCATCTATGCAACACACAATACACCCGAGACGGTGCGATTTTTGCGACGTGGTCTAATTAATAAAACGGTTTTTCGGAATTTCCTTCTGGGTGATTTAGCACCGGGACGAAGCACGAGCTGCGGTATATTTACTGTCGCGACCTGGGAGACGCTGCTAAGCTGAACACATGCTCGAGATAATGTTGCCCCCACACACGCCGCCGCGAAACCCGTACAAAAAGAGAACAAAAATAAAAGTGCTCCTCCAGAACAAGAATGGAAACAAGATTAAATAAATACGAGGTGTGGTCCGACACGGCGCATATGCTTTCGTTTACAATTAAAACAAGACCGAAGGATTGTTTGTACACTTGGACTTGTGCTCACAAAACAAATACAAAGTAAAAGGTTAGAAGATTGGAAAACAAACAGTAGCTCGTCCACCGAAAGGTGACACCGCGACGGTGAAATGTGCGATCTCGAGCGATATTTTTTTTCCTGGTTCTTAGAGCGTGTCAGCGGGAAAATATGATAATGTATTGTAATGTAATGTAATTCGGATGGGACCGGCGTTAGTTTTTTTTCCAATGAATTGTTGGAATAATTCCGATAGAATCCACCGGCGGAGTATTACGTTCGGTGAAAATTAATTAGCCGTGACATTCCTCTACTAAAATAATTATGCAGCATTTCATCACGTACACCGCCGGCTTGAATACGAATTTTATTTCGAACGTTGACATTCTTCGAGTAATTACGCGTAATTATATTAGGTAGTTAACCAGGTTTCAGGTTTTTCGCACGACGCAATTATGTCGCGAACGAGATTATCAACGGTGGTCTACTCTTGGGCGTTTTTTCCCCTCCGCAATAATTAAAACGTGGCCCGATAAATCCGTAAAGGTTATTGTACAAGTAATGGAGATATTTTATTACCGGCGGCAATTAAAATTCCATTAATGAGTTGTTTCGCAGAAGTGCGGATAATTTTCCCGATTTAGTACTTGCCGTCGCGGAGTTTTGTGCGAGTCGGCTCGATCACGTTTCAATGGGGAAAAATCCGAAGAGATTTATTTATAGGTGTAGTGGCGTCTGCGTTTCACCTAACAGCATCTATTCAGTGTTAACGGTTTCAGCATGTTGATTGGCTATTAGTCGCCGACTGATTCGAGGTGGATTGTACATACACGTAATTACCTACCAGTGATTGTCATCTCATCTCGCAGCTCCGAGCTATGCATAACAGAGCTTGTTACATTAACATGCCTATTAAGATGATACGGTTGCCCTCAATAGAGAAACACGGATCATATCACGGGTTAACACGAGAGGAGGGAACGCGAAAGAAGCAGAGGGGAGAACGAAGGGCAAAAATGACCAAAGATGCGACAATTTGTATCACGTGGATCCAAAGAATTTGGGAGAAATTTGAGTTTGTGCTAGTTTGTAATTGGTTGATGAATTTTGCACGAGGTTATCACGAGAGGAGCTGTTGACTCGTGGAAGTGGGCTTATGAATATTTCAACCGACTGGAAAGAATTCAAAGATGAGAATACATAGTTCGACGGTGTTACGAAGGAAAATTCTAAAAAAAAATCTGTTGCGATAATATGACAAAAAAAATGTCGAAATGTGAGTTAATTGCAATGGACTGTGAAAATATTGTGGTGATACAAATGAAGCAAATATTTGGAAATTACAAATTTAAGGGAAAATATAAATTTGGAAAAACCACTATTTGGACACGAGGAAATCTTTTGGAATCATCAACGTTAAGATTTATCAAAATTATTGTTTATTTGATCGGAGGTTGTTGTACCGAGGATAATTAGGTGTATACTCTCTGCGGGCCTAGGGAGCTCTCATTATGTCAAAAGCGTTCCCGAAATCTAAATTTACCAAAACGTCGAACATCAAAAGAACTTGTCTCTCATCAGAATTTTTCTGTTGAAAGTTTATCAAAATTTTTATCTACATATTTACTTGCTGTGGGTGGAAGCGAAATAACTTTATCACAAACCATTTTTGCGGAATATCGAGTTTTGTGAGAAAATACTCTGTGTTTAGTTAAAAGATTTGTTAATTATGCTTGTAAGAGGTGACAAAATTTTACAACCGACACACTTCAGTTCCTTTGACTCACGCAGTAAATGTGAAAGAGAAATATAACAACACGAAGCTTTTGCTCGATAAATTTCAGTACTCGAACTACTGTTGGAACGTTCGTGCTTCGTGCTGACTGTCGTAACAATGTAAATGGAGCTATAAGACAGTTACACAAGGTTTTTGTTATTTTTGTATGTGAGGGTATGGTGAGCGAAAGACATTCGGTACAGCAGCATGTCATAACCCAGAAGAACAGAAATATGTAGTACGGTGATACAAAAATGGTAAACCTTTAGAAAACAGTGAAAAAATGTGTTCACCTTAAATCCATGTAAAGCTGGAGTAGATAAAAGTTTATATAAAAGTAGTGCGTATGGAGATGGAACCTTAAGGGGAAGTTTTTTCACATCATTGAAGCAAAAAGAAAAGAAAGCATTTTTATTGAATCTCAAATTCGGAAACTTTTCAAGGGTGCCATCTTCAAAACCAAACTCAGTGGTACTGAAAGAGGAGCGTGGACGGCGTTTGAAAGTGTATCCTGCAATTTCCTCGGGAATAAGAACACGCAAAATTACGAGGAACAATATATGTACACGATTTTTTTCCCTACAGTCATGTCTTTAAACATATTTTCTCTGTTCTCATTTGGATTTCTTTCGAAAGAATGAAGTGGCTGCCTCAAATGGCCATGAGGAGGGAGAGCTTCCTCTAAGTCTAAGATATAGCACTCACGGGGTCATTTTTTTTTTAATAAGAATTGAATTTTGTCTCTAGAAAACTGGTTGTGATAGAACAATTCTGCTGTCAGATTTGGATTTAGCACACTTGAATCTATCGGATCTTTTTTTTTAATTTCTCCTCAAAGGAGGCGTTGAAGATCGATCGCCACTCGTCAGTCTGCAGAGTAAAAATACAAACAACGCAAAAGTGAGGTTAGTTTTAAACAACTGATCCGTGATCTGTAATTGTGGTGCGTTCACAATCGACTCTTTAACGCCTACTTTCGACGGGAACGAAAAAAAACCATGTTTTTGTGTAAACCAGTATTATTAATTGATTAATTATTTTGTGGAAATATTTTAGATGCAATTGTTAATATGTATGTACATAATTACAATTTCTCACACAGTGCAGATTTTTATTTTATAACCTTAACTTGAATTTGTTAACCTCAGTTTTTAAATTAATATTTTAAATTTTTTTATTCACCCTATTTTTGCTAGTGGACAAACAATGAATATGTATGAAAATAAATTGAACTTTTGTCCAATTCGAATTTTAACCAGATGTCGAATATTCAAACACTCTGGACAGTTATTTTAAAATGTCAACGCTGAATATTGCATTCGTATTTATATTTTTTCATTTTATTTATTTTTACTTTAGTTTATTCAAATGAAAATTTGAACCGCTTGGTGTTTGTTTGATACAGTACATACTTTATCATCACCCTTAAACCCAGTGCACGTTTTTCTTTAAACTAAGCCTTCAGTTTTACGAAAAAAGTGTATCTAATTTATTCGTCCATTAAATTTTTTGTATGGTGTGACTTATTTGAATAATTCGTTGCAACTGTCGGCCGTAAGTTTGCTTTTTTTCGATTTGCAACTTGGAAAGTGCGTGACTGATGTTAATGAATAATGCTGCATATTTGTGAAATTAATCAGGATTTATTCATTTGCGGGGTAATTATCCTCCTCCACGCACTCTTACTTACATTTCGCACTCGCCCCTCCGTTCGGTAATCGATTTGGAAAGATCCGCGTAATTAAATCGGCAGTAAGCGCGACTGCCAAATGTTGAATAATTTAGAAACGTTTTAATGATCAGAACCGAAAGTTTTACGTAATCGCAATAATACATTTGACATGATCGCAACGTCAACAAGAATTTACCGTCATTACCGGGCACACCGGTGTTAATAAATAGCGAATTTTGTTCGTCGTAACTAACTAATTAAGCCGACGCCGTGATGCTTTTCGAATGTTAATTTCGATTTTTTCCCCGAATAAATTGCACAATTATCGATAATTACAGGTATTATTATTATTACACAAACAGCGATTATGCCAGTCCGTTTCCTATCTAATTGTATTATAATTTCCATCCAGCATTCCCTCACAAAAACGTAAATCGGTGCCGGCTCCGGACCTGGCTTAATAACAGGTTTCCGATGATTAATTAGTCGGAATAGGTGCTAAATTGCCGTCCTTAAAATCAAACAGCATCAATTAAATAAATCCAACTTAACGTCTTGTCAGATTTGCATGACTACATTTCGAGTGGAATTTTCGACCGTACCTGTGCCCGTCATGCCAATTTAAATTCATTAGTTCTTGTCGTTAATGTAACGCCATCGTTCATTTGGCTTCGTCGACCGCAAAATCGCTTAAATAAACACGCCGCCACAGTTAACCAACAACATATCCTGAATCATTTATGTAAAACGAACGTACAAACACGATCGTGCCTGGATATGAAGAGGGGAAGACATTAGCATACAATGGTGGGCCGCGCAACAACTCCCGCATCATGTTTGTACAGTTATTGTGAGTGTACCCAGTCTGTATCCGTCGAAAATAAGTACGTCCACCGTACGTCGTCGGTTTCCATACCGGACTAAACTGTGGCCGTTCCGCGCCCATCCGTCGAATAAATTTGCATCGAAAGAAAGGAGTCGCCCAACAAAAACGTTAATAACGCCGTTGATGGCCGCCTGTCAGTCGAGCTTGTTCTCAGAAGTTGTTACACGTTCAATTAATTACCGATGAATAATGCATTTCGATTGTGAAGTAATGCGGCAAATCGTGTTTTTTCACTAATTCCAGCTCGCAGGACGATACGATCTGGCTCCCGTGAAACAAACCTCGTGCGTCCCTGAAAATCCGAACACGTCTCCGGAATGTATTATACTGTCGCATGCTAGAATTATCCGCGCCACTATCAATATTAGCGAAGCAAACGGCACAAACGGCCCCCCCCGTCCCATTGTTACCAATCCGAGACCACGCACATGCACGCACGCACATTTCCATTAACGGTCACGCCATTTCACATTATCACCTACTTAGTTATTACGACTTCTGCTAATAATGGCTGACGACTTTATTTTTTTCTTCTATTTTTTTCCCTCCTTTTGATCATTATTCGCGCACGCAAACTCCACACTTTGCATAAATAGCCACCGAAAATGTTTACACAGATTAAAGCGCAAGATACAAGTGTCGAGACGACTGAACTTTCAACGTTCTTCGACAAAGAAGTGCCACGACAAAGGTTGTTGGGTTGCCGTTTACAAACTCCGCTCCAGAAAAATTGTCGTCGGAACTGGTCGAATTTGCATTTGCGTACGCCGACGGGCGGTGTGAACGCGTCTTAAGCCAGAAACAAACGAGCGCGTAAGCGTTGTTTAAGTGAGTGCTCCGTAGCCTCGTACCTATTTGTATCGTGTTTTTAAAATTTATTGCCAATTATGGAAAAAATAAAACAATATTAATCATCCAAGGCAGTAATTCAAAATGTAACCGCCGAGCTGCGACCAGTTATGAATTATTACGGAGCTGATAAATTAAAGAGGCATTAATTAAATAAAACCCATAAAATGTAATGGTCTTATAAACATTCTCAATCGGTTTTATTAATTACAGGATTTGGAACATGGGTTTTTTAGTAACGTCATTCGGCACAACAATTTCTTTCGATCGCTGTGATTAACGTCGATTATGATATTTTTTTTTAAATTATTAATTAATTAAATCGGATGTCTGGCGATTCACGAAAGAGAAAGTAACAGAAGCTGCGGATAGGTGACTCATCGTTAATGGTGAAAAGATGATACAATAATTTGCGTAATTACCTCCCGAGTCCGAGAGACGAAAGACAGGTGATCCGAGCAATTAAATGTTGAGCCACTCATATTCATGAGTTGGTGAACTGCATCTAAATTATAGGTCTTAAGAACTATTATTACATCATTGACCAGATGCTTCGCCGTAATGAGGCGAATACGTCGTCTTAATTGAGAGTCTTGAGGCACTTAAGTAATTACTTAATGCGCGATACGGACGTCGAATTCGATTTAAATTGATTTGTCATCGTGTGTTCGGAATTTTGCAAATTAGTAGACGGCGCCGAGATGAAAAAGTGTTGTCATATATCATATATCTTTTTGGCAAAAAAGCGTTGGCATTTTTGCGACATTTTTTCGCGCGAATTTTTCGAAAAAACGCCAGCACGCACGATCACGTAGTTGTTGAGTGAACTTCCGCGTATCGGGTGTGTTGCGTGAGTTCACACATTTTCCAATTTCCGAAATTCGTCAAAAATGTTTCCCAAAACCAGTTTCGGCAAGATGCACCACAAGCGTGTTTTCCAGGTGCATTTTTGCGAGATCCCGCCAATATAAATATTCTGTTGGGGCAATCTGGAATTTAAAAGAGACCGGTCCTGTCGAATGAATAATTTATTTGGAACGTCCCTAGGTGAAATGACTGTCCAAGTGTAAACTACTTCTAAAATCAATATTTATTCCAGAAAGCCCCGAATATTTGTAAGGAAATGATATGCAGCTTGTGTACACACCTGATGAATGGGCGAATGCTAATATTTACTCGAGTAAATAAATATACAGTGACGTAATATCCGGCAGCTATTTCTCTTTAATCTTCTATATTTCAGTCATTCGAAATGATCACAGGACTATTAATGTCTTACTCTCGATAGTTAATCTCTCGCGGAGCTCCGACACAGATTTTTTCCTCTCTACCGGGTATAATGTTGTTCACACGAGTTTGTTACACCCGAAACAATTATTTTTTTTCGGTTGTAAATTAGTCGCTGGTGGGTTCCGTTCACTTTTAATTTTATTCTCAACAGGTGTTTCGGGCGTACGTGGGTTTTTATAATACGATTTGTTATTCACAACCGCCAAATGTTAATAATTATCGGGTTTGTAAAGGAGCCAAGGTACTGCTCTTGCATCACAATTTATTATTAAGTCGTCGTTTACTTGCCAGGTGTGTTTAAAAATACAATGGTGGGCTCTTTTCGTTCGTTCGGGTTCCAAACGCTCAAAAAGGCGTTTCCTCTTCGTATCTCTCATGTCCGGAATAAATTGAATCTCGTGTGTTTTCGCACGGCGTCCACAAGTAGCGCCCCCTGGATCATCGGAACTGTCACCCTACCGCCGAGACCGCAATAAAGAATTGTGTTCCGAATAGTGTTCTGTTATTGCAGGAGCGGGATTTGAAATGCGGTGCTCCGGGAATAGATAATGTTGGCACTTGTGCATCTTTGTGATGACAGCTGCTATTCACTGGTGGCGCAGCTTCGCCGTATTAACACCAGACCACAATGGTCCCGTTCATCTAGACTCCGGAGGATGTATTATCGTTTTTTACTCGATGAGAAAGTAATAAGGCGACGACGATTCTATTCGTGTTGTTTGTTTATGTTTTTCGACGTGGAACGGGCTAATGTGCAATTCGATGATGGCGGCGTGGTCGAATCGGATTGATTTCGTTGACTCGATGTATCGCCCCGATCATCTGCCATTAACAATTCTGATGGGGTTCATTTTAGCATCTGTTTATTTTATCAAGCCGCATTTAACATAAATGTTTTATTTTGACTGCGAGTACTAATTAAATGCATATTATGTCTGTTCACCGGTGGTTATTTACGAGTTTAGTGCCAACGGGATTGGGCTTTGTTTGATGAAGATTTTTTTTTTGCAGGGTCCTCCACAGCCCGGACAGCCATTCAAATTCACGGTCGGTGAATCTTGCGACAGGATAAAAGAAGAATTTAATTTTCTTCAGGCCCAGTATCACAAGTAAGTGGAATCTTGTCGGAAATGTCCTGGCGATTTGAATTCGCGTGAAGGAATCGGTCTCCACTTTGTGCGCGAGGGTTCCGAGTCTTTGTAGTCGATTGGTGTTATTATGTCTTCAAGGGAGACCTTGAATCGAGCCCAATATTTACTGCACCCCTATTATCGGAATCGATTCGATAATTATACCTCCCACATAATGACGTTGTTTTTGCGAAACATTGTAATGGTAATCAGTTAATAACGTTATCGGAATCGGTTTAAAAAACCAATTACCATAACGAGCGATTAGTTTATTGGTAAATTTAAATAGTCGTGGAAGTTTGTCGGGAGGAATTTTTGTTTTTGGTTAATTGGAGCAGCACCGTCTTTATCGTCGACCGATGTGTCCATAAAAATATAAAATCTGGAAAATGTGTCGGGCATTCAGACATGCGTGGAATGCTTTTAGTATTTCTAATTTATATTTATTTGAAAAATTGTAATTGCTTTTTAAATATTCCGTTCTCTTTCGGCGAGCCATTCCGTCCATTAAAATCTACTTGTATTTGGTAACTTGTCTGGTGGAACTTGTATTTCCACTTCCAAATAACATAAAAATAACCATGAAATGTCCCCACTTGAGATAACATTTTTTACATGCTACCGATTCCCTTGTTCAGACTAATCGTCAGATTAGCCCATTATTAGGGGTCCATTATTCGTGATTATTTTCGTAATAAAGTCGGCGCTATTTAATTAATCAATTATCGAAGCATCCGACAACGGCTCGGGGACAACATTTTGACACAAACAAACGTTGCTCATTTGGGGGTCCGAACAATAAATACGAGACCATAATTGGCCCGCGGGCTGGTTTCGCGAAAAAACAAATTCTAAATCGCTTCAGTTAAAACAAAATTACGCGAAATAAACAAGACTTTGTTTTTTTTTTTGCCTTTTTCCAAAACCGTGATTAATTTGTAGAATCGAATTTTATTCGTTGTGGTTTCGTGCTTGACGAACATTCGCCGACGATTTTTCGCCAACCGATAGCGCTCTGTGCCCTTCGTGAATTTTGCTAATTGGTGTGTTTTTGTTTCAGTTTAAAATTGGAATGCGAAAAATTGGCCAGCGAGAAAATCGAAATCCAGAGGCATTACGTGATGGTAAGTCCAACAGAAAAATGGACCGGTGCGGTCGGAGTTTTATTGATGAAGCCGTGGCGCAAATTGTATTAAGCTAGAGCTGTGCCCGCTTTATATTTGAAAATAACGTTTCATTAAATTTAGCGAATGGCCGTGTTTATAGCGGCTTTATGTCGGCCAGTATTTTACAGTGGAAGAATTCGCAATAAATTTTAATTTTGAACATGCACCTGCTGTCACAAGCTATTTCATGATAATGCAATTATTTGTAATGAGTTCATGCTTGTATTAACGGCCGAAATCGATGCGAATACTGGTAGTTACGTGTTTTAATTATAATTCCAACATTTGGTTATTGTATTTCACAACAATACGGGCACGAAATAATGGCCATTCATTTGCTTTCATAAATGCTAACTAAAATTCTCCGTCTAGTGAATTTATTGCATTTTAAATTCGCTTACAATCACCGGTCGATGCAGTTTTAATTGAAAAACATATTTTAATTTCGATCATCTGCAGTTTAACGGAAGGGGAGTTGTTTACGCATGATGTTTGTTTGCGAGAGGGTATTGGCCCCCTCCCAACCCCCACAATCGTTCAGTTTACTCTACCAGTTTGTTTAATTGTTTTTTTTTTAAGCTTTTACTAGCCCCGGGAACGCAAAGTCCAGTTTGCGTCTATTTATTTACATTAACGGAATACTTTACGTCGCATTTTACTGTTGCACTAGTTACCATTTACAGTTTTATTGGTTTTTCTTGCTGATAAAACGGAATTTATTAGCATGCGTTATTTTGTTGTCAGTGCCTAATTAAATCTGGAACAATAAAAATTGATTTGGCTTTAACGGACGCCGCAGTAAAAATAAATCGGGGATTTATCGATAATAAAAATTAATGAGTTCACACATTAATATATTCCTAGTTGATACGTCGACGATGCCTGCGCTTTTAACAACATATTATTAGCGATGATATAATAATTAAATTTATGTGCGCTTTTATATATCTAACTTTGATGACATAATTTGTCAATAGCTCCGATAATAAAAAATGAGGTGGGAATATTAATTGGACGGATCGGCGGTACCGATTTTCAATCCACGCCGTCCGTCGGTAGGGTGACTCTTAAGGTGGGCGCTCACTAGCTGGCTTCGCACGCATCACTACATTTTCGGTCCGCGGTATGCAAATGCGGCAGCAAAGGACACCGGTGCACGCGGTCAGTCCTTGAGGCCACACTTCATTAACTACAACTGCGGTTTAATAAACTTTACATAATGATTTATTTATCATGGCCGCCGAAGTGCATGCCGCCAATACAATAATAAATTTTCCGATATACGCGGAACGTTGTAATTTAATTAGAAAAAGTTGTGTTTCAATAGGTTGCACGACTAGTTCGTGTGATTTTTCTGCGCACTCGATTTGGAACTGAAATAATTTTTTAATCGTTCGTGTTTCATACACGATAATAATTTTTCGTTGACATTAGAACAGATTTGTGCAATTTGAACGAGCAATCTGTCGAAACGAGTAATTGCGCGGCAGGTGAAACGGTGTGAGTTTGACATCAGAACGACAGCGACCTCTGGTCAGAATCGTCGTGAACGAGGAGGGTGGTGACGTCTTCGACAGATGGTGGTGAATTTCACGGGAGACGCGTTTCGACTGTTCGACTGACGGAAAATGGCGGCCACAATTAATCCGGTCGCGATCCAGTCGGAACAATCAATTAGTTTCATGAAACTGTAATAATAATTGCGGGGTCATTACACCGTATTCATGATCAGCCATCGGAGGCATTTGGAGTCCTTCACGCGCCATCTAACTTAAGGTTTCCGTTCGACAACTCCGCAGCTAGTTTCACTCTGCATGCCACTCTTCGTCGGATGAAACACCTCATTACACGCACGTCTACTAAATTGTATACAAGTAATTGCCTGTAATTGTCAGTGCATTACTGTGAAATTTGACGTTGAATATTCCTAATTGATTTACTGGCTACCGTTTTAACACTGCAATTAGCGCCACAGATAAATCGTCTTAACGGTCCGCCATTGCGGCCAATCATTTCGATTGTTATTCGACGATCGCCGAGCATTTCCGCAACGGCGCTTTTGTACGCGAATCGAGTGAACACTCACCCTTAGTTCTTTTCGATACCGCACCAACAGATTGCCGTTTAATGACGGTGTAGCGAAGAGATTATCAGGAAGGACGCGTCTAATGTTGGTTGGACGTCAGTGGCGGTTTCGCTCTGGTTGTTTTGGGGGCACCGTTGTCGGTAATTAACGAGTTAATGATGGCCAATCTTTGTCGAAACGTTTTCGTTGTGGGGACCGCGAGTTAATTCGACCCCGGAGAACAATAAAAAGCGAAAATTTCACATCTTCTTCGTGGTTATGATAATGAATTGTTATAGTCTGGGAAGAAAAACAAACAGTTTTGTAGTTTTACGGTGAAGTAGCGCCGCAAGTCGGTAATTAGCCAATTTAACGCCAGCAGAAACTTCTGTGTCGCGCCAGTTTAAGGTGCAATTAACAGATAGCGAATGCACTGCTGATTACATATAGGAAAAATGCAAAGTTAATTGCCATGTCCGGCGACTCATTTTTTACGTGTCGAATTCCTAACTAGTCCGTTTTATCCTGAAATGAACTGCACTCACTGTCGGCGATTGAAAATATGGTATCTAGGTGTGCGTTTAATAGCCGTACAATCTCCTTGGTATTAGTCATTTTATTTTGTCGGGGTTAATGTGTGTGTGCCGTAAGGTAATGAATGCTAATATGCAGTTGCGATAAGATTAAAGAATGCAGCTGAAACCGACATTTGTTAAAAACTTGCCCCGATAGAATCTCGTTGAATTATTTCCTGCACTACAAGTTATTATCGTTATTTATAGACGGAATGGTTTATTATCACGCCATTTTCCGTTTAAAAAGCAAGAAATAAAATGGACAAGTGTTCTGTCGAGCTATCGCCGACTAGCCACACGTCATCAGTTATATGTAACTGTTTTAAATTTCGGTTGAACCCGGCATTTTATTTTTTTGACCTATCGGGGAAACACCACCACCCTCCGTTGTTTATTTTAATATGAATTTATACGTAATGTAAACTTTGATTAGCATTAAAAACATTGTTTGGAGCAGCTATTGACATTTCTAGATTGAATATCGACACTGCGTAATGCACTTTATTCATTTCATTTTATCGAGCCAAATCAGAATTTGCAAATATCATAAAATAGAAGTGGCGCATGCATATTGTCCAATTTTCAACGATGATCACAAACGTTTTTGATTTAGCAAAACCGGTTAAGTTCCAAATTGCGATTAAATTTAACATGTTGTGAGCACAGACGCATCAAGTGTCGACGAGTTTGTAAATGTTCGTTTTATTGTTGTTTTATTATAATTCGATGTGTGTTTGTGCCTCCTCTCGCTTGACCATGTACGGAGCGCGTAAAATCGTACCCGTTTGAATTTTTTTCGCAGAATGTATTGTTTGGCCTGATCGTTATCGGGATGCAACAGCCAAAAAAATAAATAAATAAAAACGCCGTTTATATCGTGCCGATTTATTCGCATCTGTATTTGAGTGCACCGATGTTAAAGCGATTTATCAAAATTTATGGAGGCCGTTAGGCAAGTGGAATTTCAAATATCGCTGCAAATGTCTGTTATAAAATGATCAACTTTTTATCGGTGAAAATTTCTTGTGCGGACGGAATGTAAAACGGGAGAAACAAGTATATCAATAAAAACGTCCGTAGTCGTGTTAATGCTAATAGATTCGCATTCCTTCTTCTGTACGTTTTTCAAGATCGACTAACTAGACCACCTATTTCGGAATGGATTACGGACCGCTTTTTATTTTACTTCGGAATTCGTTTTATGTCATCCACTGTCCGATTCGTCCTGTTTTGTCTCGCTTTAATTAAACCAATTATGTTGTATGTTGTTGAAGAAGTGTTTGTCTTTCTTTCGCCTCTCATTCATGCGAACTCGCTGATTCAGATTAGATTGATCGAAACCGGAGATTTTTGTTGCTTCTCTGATACAGTCACGTTTAAGGTATTTGGCTCGTAAAATGGATTTCGTAATTTTTTTTTTAATTCCACTGTTTCATAATTTAGCTTATTGCCTACAAAATGAAACCAATTTGATTGAAATTGACCGTTCGAAAATTGCGAAAAATAAATTCAAAGTTGATCGTTTTTACACGTAAAGTATACACATCGATGTTATATTTAATTTTTCCAGCTTGATTAATACGTCAGATTGTTGAAAAATACAAATATGTTGTACATACATATTAAGTATAAGATGACTTAGGAAAAAAAAATCAAAATTATTGACCGTTTGGTATTAGAAATGTTAGCGATGAAATTCAGAGAAAATTGTAAGAATGACCTTGCTGGTCGCGATGTGGTAGTAAGGCTAGCTTGAGTGGGTACTTATCCAAAAGTTGTTTTAAAACGAAAAAAAGTGAAAAATCTTAATGCAATGAACTTTTTGGAATGTTTTTATGTGGGATACTAATCGAATATATATTTCAAAAGATTTTTGTCAAAATTTGTGACCAAGTTTTACTTCATTTCATGTGTCTACTTTTTGTTCGGCCAGTCCTGAGCCAAATACCTTAATTGACAAGCGACGCAGAAAATTTGCAGATAATTAGTGTGCACCGGGAAATTTTATTTTATTAATGCGAACCGACATTCTCGAAAGCTGTTTTCTCAGACGTATTTTATAATCGATCGCTTTTTGCGGTGCATTTCCAATAATTAAAAAAAAACCTGGTAAAACCATTACCTCATTTTGATATCAAAAAATTCAATATTTCATGCTTCGGTATTTTTCTCTTTTCGTGCTTCCAGTAACAGTTGTTTACTTTTTCTCGTCCTTCGACCATTCTTGTGGTAATTTCGAAATTCTCTGAACTATCCGTCTTTCCTTCGGTTAGAAAATATTCTATGAACATCTCTGGTTCAATGCTTAAACTAAAATGTATTTTTTTTTGTTTCAGTATTACGAAATGTCGTACGGATTGAACGTTGAAATGCATAAACAGGTAAGCAGGGTTTTCGTTACATTTTTAAAATAACTCCCCTTTTATCTCCACATCTCCCCTTTCCGTATTTGCCTTTCGAAATTAATCTAAAATTTTAATCTGCGCATTAGTTCTGCGAAACAGCATTATTATTTCCATTGCGTTAAATCTCGACATGAATTTCCACTTTTTGGACTAATCTCCGCTTGTTTTAATAATCGGCAAATGCACATCGCCACTACTTTACCGTTAAATATTCATCCACCTTGTGTTTGTGTCAGAGGGTTTATCACTCGGGTGTGAATCCCCCGACAGCTCGCAAAAACTCGTCGCAGTTTACGTAATTTTTTCCGAAAATTAATCACAGAGGAAGAGAGGTCCTCGTCATTTCTGCGTGATTTACGGTCGCGTTATTTTTTGAGGGGGCGAGGAAACGGACGCAATGTGTTGAAATAACAAGCATAAAACTTTGTAGATATGGAAATGTCGGAGGAAACCCTTGAGTAATAAAATTATTTGAATTTGAAATCAAGCTATATAGCGAGGGTCCATTCCGTGTGTGATGCGGAGCGTGGGGTGGGTTGTTTGAGGAGGGTCGGCAATATTGAGGGTGTGTTAATTGCCAGCGGTACGGTCGCTGTCGACTGTTCCCCACTTTATGTTTGCATATGTAAGCATCATGCGTTGTTTACCGGAACAGCTTCGGCCAGGATAAAACCCCGGTCCTCGATTCGGATCCTGCAACTTGTCGATTCGATTCGAATTCGGAACGATGCGATTTTGTCTCGATTAAAACACCGATCAGCATTTGCACGACACAATAAAACCTCGGGGCTATCAGAAATGTGCTAATTTTTCTGGTGGGGTTGGGGCGGCGTAATTTATCGCGGTCTCGGAAAAACTGACATAATAATGGCTTGATTAAACCCCTCGGTTAGATGGAGGCGATAAAATGCGAGCGCACGACAAGAAACCCCCTGTTTTTTTTAAATTTTATTACCCGCAGTTTAAATAAGCGAGGTGGGTGCAAGAACCAAAGGCTGAAAAAGTTTTCGTGTTACAAACAATCGCGCACAGTTGATAAACGCGCCGGGGTATAAAAGTTCCGGTAGCGACTTGGAGACCGGAACCGGAGTCGTTTCCGGGAGCTGCGAGGAAGTTTACAGTGCGGTTACTCACGGGGTCCCCGCCAAGATTTACGGCCCCCGTGCCGTTTGTAAAGTAGCCCGTAACTCGGATTCACTTACTTCGTAATTGCCGATGTAATGTTCTGAGCGGCGGAATGAAGTCGAAAGTGCTCCTCCATGGGGCGGCAATTATTCTCGCCGTGCGCGCCGACGCCGATGAATTTATCATCGCGTCGACGAAACGGGGGGAGCGAAAAAAAGAAGAAACGAACGAACGACAAAAAAAAAAAAGAAAAACCTTCGACCCTCTTTAATAAAACACACATGAACAAACAAAGTCTGTTTCGCAGCATTAAGTGCGCTACACTACACCCTGATAATACGATAATCAAGCAGCCGTTGCAACCCCGATCGTAATGGGCTCAGAACGTGGTCGGGCTGCCAATTTCGCCCCCACTGACGAATTCCAAACACGACCGACGCGAATCGTGCAGTTGCCAACCTGGGGTGAATACATTTCCCAACACCATCCAAGATACAACGGAACACAACGCTCTCTGCTTTCCTAACCACCCACACGCTGAATAATTGATGGGTTCGAACTTTCACGCCTAAATTATTTTACCTTAATTATCACGTGTCGAGGGGCGGAACGCTCGGCCCATTCCGAACCCCCACAAGTTTCTTTTTTTCCCGACGTGGAACGACTAAATGTGACTAGCAGCGTCGGTTTTTGAAGTTGTCGTCGTAGTCGGTGTATTTATTTCTGAAAACGTCGGCGGCGGCTGTCGTAATCCAATTACGCCATTTTGGGGGTGAAATTCTCTCCGTGAACCGTGACGGACCGTCGGCGAAATCGTGGCCGCCCCCGCGTTCGCGCGACCGTCTATTAACTTAACGAGCGTGGGGGTTGGTCCTGATGAATATAGATTCGAAATTCGCCGGATGATGTCATAAATCGTTAAATAATCGATAACCATTTAAATTAATTGCGTCCATTAAAGACGGCCTCTCGTGATCTCCCGTGAACGTGCGATAAAAATTGAGGGGTGGGTTTATTTCGACGAGAATCGCGCCGACGACGACTTGACTAGTCGGGTCGAGGGGTGAAACGAACATCGATTTGCACGGCTCGTGATCACATCAGTGGCCACTTTCCCCGAGGCTGCGGGCTCGGCGTTACACAAAGGTTTTCGCCATCCCCTCGCTTCTACCCCCGAACGGTTGGGGTGACCAGTGGCGTGTAACGGATGAAAACGTTACACAGCTAATATGGGAGGCACTTTTGTACAGTGTGTCACGCGTTCCGTCCTATTAACACCGCGCCGGAACGAGGATCGTGTCGACGGGGGCGGCGTCCACGCGCTTTTTTTTCCCGACGACTGTTGTCGAATAAAAATAGCATCGACAAGTCGACGATTAAAGAGTGAACTGTCGAGTCGAGGAGAGATTTACGACGACGATTAGGACGAGAGGGGTCGGCGGAGTCGTCGAAGACACGCGCCGCCACTGGTTTAAAAAGTCTGAAGAGTCCTCGACATCACGCTCTAAGAAATCGATTTCTACCAATAAAATATCGAAAGGGAAAGGCAATGTTTGCAAACTACTGCCGCCACTGTCTGTCGCACTGGTTGGTGGTGACAATAAGAGAGTTCGGTGATAATTTGATGCAAATTTTTATACACCCGGTATCAAGGCAGATAGCTCAGGGTGCAACGGCAAGGGAGTGGAAACACGTAATTAGAGTCTGTCGTGACATTTAAACATTTTACAACTTTCATCGAGTAAAACAAAAAAAAAGAAATTAATGTTTGTCGTTCTGACAAAGGCTTTAATGAATTTTTTGTCGGTACTAAACAGTTATCTAGAGAATAATGATAAATGATAAAATAAATTTGCAGTTACAAAAATAGACACAATGAAAACGGGCCAGAACCTGAAAAAAAGTTTTGTGTTCTTGCATTTTATTTCTCTATGAAAACATAAAATGAAATAAAAATATGAAATTAATTTAAAAAAAATATACTTAGTGAAATGAACGAAATGAAAACAGTCAAAGTCTGCCTAACCCTACTCAATCTAAAAAGCGGAAAAACAAAAAAATATAAAACAAAAATAATATCTGACGAGCACTTAATTGTACAACGGAATTTTCAGAACGAAGTACATTATTTTTGTTATGCAATACAAAAATTTCCGATAATAATGCGGAATCTGGAAAAGTCCCCCGAATGCTTGCAGTATTGATATAATTTTATCATATCTGACGCCTTTCGGTTGGAAGGATTAACTTACCGGCAACGATGTCAACATTTTTATTTATTGTGTTCTTCGAAAAGCTTTTTTCAAAATTCTGTGGAAAGGGAGTAAATTACGCGCATACTTCCAACGAACACAAAGTCAAAAGCTGTAGAAGAACAAAGTAAAGACGTTCGATAACATGTTTGACAACGATGTATTGTCAAACATGTTTTTCGGTCAAGTTGTTCAGGATTATTTTCCAAGCCTTGGTGGACAAATTGCACGTGAAATAGTGTCAGAAGTTCCTTTTGTTTGCTCCTTTTCGAAAGGTCAAAACCTCAACGACATTTGAAATTTGTTACCTTGGTAATTTGTCGTTACACCCCCAAGAGTTTTGCGTTGCGCTTTTGTAGGACGTCGGGTTAGTCATCGCCGCTTCCTCCATCTGATTAATTCGTTTCAGGGCTTGTTTTTCTCGGTTCGATTTTGCCTCACCCTCCGGCGGTCGACGTCGGAAGCACACCACACGTATTATTCGTTAAGGTTATTATTGGTTGAAAAAGTTCTCGGGGGTGAGTTCGTCGCTAATCCGTGTCGGGGTGGATGCGGGATCCGGGCATAATGATAGGTCACGTTTTGATGCTCGATAAGCCTCCCTCGTCGTGGGGTGCGCCTTACACCCCGGCTAAATATCGTCCCCAACATTTGCGTTTCCATCGCGCCGAACCCCTCGGCCCTCATTCGACGACCCCCGATATTTACATACGCGCATTTGAGTGCGGTGCGGTTAATAAAACTGCTGTTCCCCGTTATGAGCTAACGCACGTACAAATTGCACGTATTTTCAGCGGACACACGATGTTTATTGACCCATTTTACATGTGATATTTGCTTTTTACTGTATCGCGTTACGGCCAATTCCGCCGAGGACCGTGACATGTGGACCCCGATGTTCGATCGTTTATTGGTTCGAATTTGAATTTTTACGGTTTTATTTTTGCGGCAGGTATTGTCTGGCGGCGGCGGGTCGGGGGGTCGGAGAAGCGACCTCATAATGGAACCCCTCGCCGTGTCGCTAAACAACACGTTAAACGTGATACCCGAGCCAAGATCGGTGATTTGGAAGTACACATATAAGAGTATCACCTGCTGCCACACCTGGCAGGGGCTGCGCATATCAGATAACCGGATACCGGTAATTTATTCGGGGAGTGATCTTCACAGCTGACGAAACAACTTTCGCCAACCCTCCAAACCCTGACCCTCAGAAGTATTTAATGGAACTATTGTGTTCACATATCGCTTAATCTGTCCATTGTATAATTGAAAGAGCAGGGTCGGACGTGCGGGGGATGACGCCCTTTAAATTTTATTACCACGCTGTTTGGCCACCCTCATTGAAAACAAAGTAACTCTAATTCACCCCGTCACGCGCTCCTCCACGTCGGATGTGTGTGTGTGTGTGCGGGTCGAAGTCTCAATCTCGAAGGAATATACTTTTTTCCATTCAGGAATTCTTATCGGTGTGAATTGGATTCCGTGCCATTCGTAAAAATGAGTGCACGTGTCATTTTTCTGGGGTTTAACCCTCGCAGCTTTATTGCCGGAGCTGAAGTGGTATTTGGAAAGCATTTTATATGCTAGGATAGCCATTTTTTGTGAAGAAATGGGGTAGTTTTATATCCTAACCGCGCCGTAAAAAAGGATACAAACATTGACCGCGACTTTGACACCTGAATAAAATTCTATTTCTCGCGCCGTTTCAAATTGCCATTGAATTATTGTCGCCGTTACGATTTGAAGAAACGCAGAAAAAAGCGAAATTGATTGGGGGGGCCCGGTCCCTCTCTCTCCGATTTTTCGTCGGTCGCGACCGCGACCCTCGAATCAATCGTTATCAGGACCGGCGTCACGTCATCATCCCCGATACATCCGTTCCCGCATTAACGAAATTACCAGCCTCCGAAACGCGTAAATCGTGTTTACGCCAAGCAAACACCCCCAACGACACGCGTTTACAATTACACAATATCCAGATTAAGCCGGCGCGATTTGCACGCAAGTGTATGCAAATTTTCCGAAATGTATATATTTTTTCGGGGGTCCGGATGTGATTGCGTGAGGTCGTAAAACAGCGGTCGCAGTTCTCTTCCGGTAAGTGATTAGGACTTGGACGCCCGGAAAAGTGCGAATAAGCAGAGCAATAAATCAACACCATTGTAACGCCGGACCTTGTCACGCTAGTTGCGCCCCCACAATATGCGGTAAACGATGACATGTACGAACGAAGGGCGAACGCGCGTTCCGACCCTCCACACCGCATAAACACTGAACTCTGATTGCGGGGCGCAAAAATAAGCGGGGCACGATACAAAAAAAAATTCACCGACACGGACCTAACGAGATTGTTCGGCGTTTTGTGAAAGTCGGGGAAATTAAATTATTTGTTGGGGTAGGACGGCGGACGGGTCGATCGTGCGACGAAATTTTTGCGAAGTGGACGGGGCGGGGTCCGGTTTGCATGCGAAGTGGTAGCGGCGGAGGTCACGTGACGTCCACTTCTCGTCGATCAATCGGAAACGTGACGGGGGATGATTTTTGTGAGCGGCCGCTGAAGACGCGCAAAGTGCGCCGCAGCCCTCCGGTGTCGAATAAAACGCGGTAAAATCGCGAAATTTATTAAGTAAACTGTAGAAGGGGTGTGTTTATAAAAGCTTAATTATAGCAGCGTAGCGTTGCCACCCGTTAACAAGCGGTTCAATTATCTAAGCTTTTAGTGCGTCGACAGCGTCGAGACGTCTGTTTGCACAGCGCGCCACTTCACAACCGCACGAAGAGTTCCACTCAAAGAAATTGGCAACATAAACAACACATAAAATGCATGTGTACGGAGGGACGGCGGCGCCGCGCCGTTTCCGTGATTGCATTTTTATACGCGTTCGGTTTTCATGAAGTGTGTTCCCATCGATTTCTTGTCGGTTTTAAACCGGAGTTGATGGAGTTGAAAATGGCACCGGCGACGGAGATAAGACAAGTCGTCTCCCTCTTTGTCTCGGTGCGTTCCGTGTAAATGTGGGCGCATTAATTGACGACGACGGACGGAGCGCCGCTGGACGTCGGTTGCGGCGTCGGGGCGGCCGCGCATGTATAATTCAGCCGATCACCGTGGAGCAGATTAACTCGGCCGCAGCCCAGAACTTTATCTAATTACATCCATATATCTCCCCTGCGGTTTTGTCTTCGGCCGCCGCCGTTCTGTGGTAATTCTATTCTGTTTTGCTACACTATTTTAGTCATTGTTTTAGAACGTACGCTCACCTCAGCGCCCTCGAGGATTTAGGCTCCCGATCTCCCGATGATCTGTCTGCCCCTCGCAGCAGTAACAACAGTAATCGTGACGATAATCGCCAGACGAAAAAATTCAATTTAAAAATGTCAACACAAAATCAAAAAAGTGACTAACACCATTCATTTTAGTTGGTGTACCTATATGTATGTAGTCGCGTAAACGTAAAGTGTAAAAAATATCGATTCGATAAGGGTTGTCGTCATTTTTAGACGTAACAAAGTAGTGAGTGTGTAGTTAATCTGTGTAATATTTGTATGGAGTAGAAGTGCGTGCAGTGAATAATGTGGAACCTAAATTTGAATCTTGCATTTGAACAGTTGCAGAAAAACGCATAAAGATAACAATAATGATAACAGAATCGATAAGTTTTTCCAATGAAATAAATAACACATCTGTCGAAACAATCTACACTTATTGAGGAATCAGGCGATTCAAAATCAAAGAAATTCCTTTTCGAGAGGATTTCCCTTGCTATTCAACGTGGAAACGCTGCAAGCATTCGGGGCACCAGATTCCGCATTATTATCGGGAATTTTTGTATTGTAAACTAAAAATGTTATGTGCTTAAGTTGAATATACATATGTATCTACAAAAAATAAACAAAATGTGGAAAAACTGATTTTTTTTTTTATTTGGGTTCCCAAATTACGAGACATGAAATCGTGAAAAAAGTATGACTTTCATAACTAGTTGTACAAATAACTACATATTGAGATATGGATTTTTCGTCGGAAAACTGGGAATTATGTCCTGCATGTCGACGCAAAATATTCAGATAAAACGATGATAGTGGATTAGTTTTTCGAAATACTTGTGAGCCACACTTCGAGCGGGATTTTTTCGGTTTTGTCGGTCAGAGTGGAAACGATGGGGTGAACAAACAGCCTTGGCGCGTTTTATTGGACGTTTCAAATTAACGACTGAAAAAGTGAACGACATTAAGAGCACTAGAGTGGAGGATATTCGAGACAAGGTACACACTGAACCGAATGCAATGAAGAGAGCTATCATCATTCAACGCCTTTTCAAACAGACGTTAAATAAACAGGGTCTAATTCCGAATCGGAAGCGATTGCTATGTGCGGTCTCCTTGGTTACTGTTATTGCTAGTGCTAATATTGGACCTAATCCAGATGAGACCGCGGATTACCCACCGACACGTTATTCAACTTCGGATCCGGTTTTGAAAATTAACATCTCCCGACGGCGGCGGTTTTTTGGAAAAAATCCAAGAGAGATCTGTCGACGGACGTGTACAGTTGCTCGACCAAACGTCCGGTCGGTGCGCGATTTTCCCAGATCGTTAGGTCGAGTGTCGAGTATCGAATCGTTTGATTTACGGCGGGCAGTTAAGTCGTACATAGTTTGTTTTGAAAAAACGAAAACTCCCCATAAATTATGTAGTGCGTTGTTCATTACAAGGAATCGGCTAACGAGCCCGTGTTAGTTAGTGTAAACACCGGCCTTTGATAACGGAAGAGGGGAAAAAATAAAACGGCCTGGGAGGCGGTTTCTGCTCCAGAAGTAGCTGCGCTACCGGGGCTGCATGATAATTAGACAGCCAATTACGGGCCGGTTCGCGGTGTGAGTTTAAGCAGGAGTAATTAAAATCTCAATTAGAGTTCCCTTCTCATTTAGTCGGGCCAGATTTTAACGTAAAACATAGTTTTACGTATTTTCACACGACCTTTCGTGCATAAAATATCCGGATTTTAGCCGACTCAACTGTATAATGAAACGACGCCAAAGAAGAATTTGCATACTTTCAAGGAAACGACCGGCAAATAATTAAGCAATTGCAATCAACGTAACGCAACACACACACACACCAGCAACAAAACAGAATAAACAACGAACAATGAAAAATGCCCCGCAAACACGAAACGACTTAATGCGCGATCTTGGACACGACACGTAGAACAAACATTGGAAAATGAAAAAATACACAAAATACTCTGTTCGGAATTGAAAGATTTTTTTTTTTTATTAGAAATATAATCAACAGATTTGTACGGAGCGGAAAATCAACTGGAAGGTTTCCGATATCCAAATGAGGCTGCTGCATTGTTCAATATGTATTTTCATGGTACAAACTACAATTTAACGATTTAGAAGAGCTTAAAGAAGAAATTACGCGTTGTTCGCGTCGTATTGATCAAACAATGTTGCAGAACATTTTTGAAAATAAGCGAAGAAAAATAATCGAGTGTCTGGAATGATTCGGTTTGATCCATTGATTGTTTTTAAAAATTACTTTGTTTGGTAGCCCCTTGTTTTAGGCAACCAAGTAATCACATCAATTTAACGCCAGAATTATAGGCTTTGCATTAGGATGTGTGAGGCGAAACATTTATAACAAACCCGTGATTAAACAACAACAGTTAACAGCATCAAGTTGTAGAAGAATTTTTGAAAATAGTTGGTTCGCCGTCGTCGGTGGCCTTTCGAAACCACGTCGGAAATTAAACCGGAGGAAGAGAACATCTGCAATGGAAATTGGTCGGCGTGCATGACGATCCTCGCGAGACGCGAATCTCGCAGGATAAAAAAGCTGACACAACATCCCTGCGGACCGTCGAGGGTATCGTCGAGTGCACCGAATCGATTCTCGACAATGCGTTTTATGTGTGACAGGACGAGGCCTCGATTGATATCTAGGTTTAATTTAACACGGAGTCGGCACCGCCCCTCTTGTTCCGCCGATTCCGACGATGCGATGCAAGAATCATCTTCTATCGTCGACGGTGCATCCTTTCAGGAGTCGACGCGTCGAATACGGTCGAGAGTCACATCGCTTGTGTCCTAATAACAGCCGTCATTCTATATGACCAAATATTGACACTTCGTGGTCGGTACACATTCTGTCGCGTCGTCCCCTTCGTCGCTTTTCCAGCTAGCAACCCTGAACAAACTACCGGCTGCAGTTCTATTGGGTAAATTATTTGAGTTGCTGAACTAACAAAACTAACGGGCCCGTGTTTACCCTCGGTATTATCTGTGATGAAAATGTGGCTCGTTTATCCACAAACAACTGAACTTACGACGCGATCCTCCGTCTCGCTCGACCGTCGACGCCTCTTCCACCCGGTGAAAAAGATTTAATTACACAAATGCGTCCGGAGGCGTTCCGCGGAGGCTCTCGGATTGTGCTGCGGTTTAATGGGAGATTAAAGAGGCGACGTTTATTTTTCGGTTGCGTTATTATTTTCCGGGCGAGACATGAAGATGTCGTCCTTGCGGGGGACCGATCGCGTGGGCGGAACCCGATGGCGAGTTTATTCGGGTTCGGAGATTCCAACTTTTGACGTTCGATATGTATACGGGGGTTCACTTTTCTTATCTGCACGACGACAACACGAACCACTCGGGTCGGCCCCCGTCTCGTCCCCTTCCGAAAGGAGCACCCTTCCTGCCCTTTCCTGCTTCCCGGCCGACCCACTTGATCCGATAAAACCTGACAAACATATCAAGATTTTCTTTCGCACCAAGGACGTTCCTCTTTCCTTCGACGGCGTCATCAAAACCGGATTTACACCATAGGAAAGAGGCTCCCATTTCATATCGGACGAATAACTCTGGTTTTTCTTTTTCGCGTTTCCCGCAGATTTATGAGGACGAGATCGCGGTACTCATCTGGAAAAGCGCGTCGCGTACGATACGATGCGGTGAGCGCCAGTCTTTAGAGGTGAGATCAATGGCCGTCCGAAAAATGGACGACGTCCGTAAAAGTGACGTCTACACATCTGCAACGGGTTTCGTAATTTATTTGCGGGCAATCGATGCAATTAATGTTGAAATGGCGCATTTCCGATACGCATCATGTATTCTGCAGTTGCATCGGTGGTTAAGGGGACCAGGATGGGCATGTGGTCGTGACGGTGAACCACGACAACAGTGACGTCACAGCGCGGTTGACCGCTCGAATGCGGCTTGCGGTCATATTAACATTAACATATGTACTTCCCCCAACAATTTGACATAATGCATTTGTAATAGTTTCAGTTGGCGCATAATAAACATATCAATTATTCGCCACGTCGGGAACCGATCTCTCGTCCATTATCCGGTCTGGTTTTTTTCGTCGACGATCGCCGGCCGATACGTTTTGCAGGATCGATCGTGAGGTGTTAAATATTTGCAATAAAATATTCTGTACGATTGCCGAGCTAATTGTCAATTATATCGGCGAAGCAGCAGCATATTGTAAACGCGGAATCAGACTTGCACCGAACTGGAAAAACAAACAGAGAACACAATGTTTGTACAAAGCTAAGTAAACACTCGTCAGCGAAAGCTCGGAGTTGGGGAAAAAGTATAAAAAGTTACAATAGCCGGTCGTATTTATTTTTCAAGGATCGGAGCTCAAAGTCCAGAGGCATCATCGACTTTGAATGCTGCAAATGTGTTGACGTTTATTCGTATTAATCCCTCCGGTTCGCTTTTTAACAGGAGCAGCGAAATTATTGTTCCACAATTGAATCCGATTCTTTTTTTCTCTTTCCAGACTGAAATAGCGAAGAGACTGAACGCCATCATTGCACAAATACTCCCTTTTTTGTCACAAGAACATCAACAGCAAGTGGCGACCGCTGTCGAGAGAGCTAAACAAGTTACCATGACAGAACTCAACGCCATAATTGGAGTAAGTATTCCGTCAAGTCTTGCCTGCCGCTTGCCAGTTCCCGAAATGATCACGTAAAAGGAGGACGACGCCCTTCTTTTTCGAGTAAAAGGACGCTATTTGTTCAACAAATTGCCAGTGTTTATAAGAAGAACAAACCTACAATAAAAACGAATAGTAAATAGAAAATACATTTTAAGCAAAGCTGCTATGTTTGTTTGTACTTTAAGTTTACTGCTTGTGTGTTTACTTAAACATAAACCTAACCTATATTTCAAGGAACTGGCAAGTAAACATGAATTACTGATGCGGTTTCGGAACTATAGCCAAATTTTTGGTGGTTCTTCCACAAAAAAAAAAAAAAATCCCTAACTCCTTGTCGGTGTTTATAAAATTCCGTGCGGCGGCTTCCCAATTTTGCCGTCGCGTATGATGGAACGCTCGCAACTTGTATTTTAACACAGTTGTTTCTGTTGGGGTAAACATTTCAAAGCTAAACCGCTAATTGTCTTAATTCGTTATACTCATTGTGGGTTTCTCGACGTCGGAGGAGTCGGTAAACATTGTTTAGATTGCATGTAGGCGCTAAAATGGATGTTTAGCACATCGCTCATTATACAGGCGAATATTTGCTAAACAATCTATACGTTTACAACTACTTTAATCTGGCGGAAATACCAGGAAAAGCACCTTTTTGTACACGATCGTGCTGTCGGTTCCAGAGGGACAGATAGAAAAAGCAACTCACGATCAATATTTGCATTACGCGCGCCCACCCCAGAAAAAGGTGGCGGCGCTAATTTCAAATCTTTGTTTGTCGAAGCTCGTCGGGAGGTGGTTTATTAACAGATTTTTTTTTGTGGAGGACCGTTCAGACGAGTTTCGGATTGCACTCGTACACCCCCGGATTTTTTTTTATGTTTCGCATGTCGAACAGTATCGATCTTGTCGACGCAAATGTTACAGTAGTCGGTTTACGTCGGATTTTATTTTATTCGAATTACTTTGCCCGATGTAGATGTCAATAGAGGTTATCCATGAATCAAATTGTAAATCAATCGGCATCAATTTGTTGGAGTTTGAAATCCGTGACGGGGGTTTGGGGTGAAATATCTCGACGTGTTTTGCCGAAAATAGGTTTCGAGGGGGCGGCGCCCGGTCGACACACATCCGAACCCGTGTTTGCCTAATAATTATCTCTTCATTCGAATGTTTCGCACCGAATCCGATAATAAACCCGTTCGCATGCGGACGGCGCTAATTTACGATCGTCGTCGTGCGTTAAACGATCGCCGCCCCCGCACCAGAAGGGGGCAGAACTATCAATCGTCGCGGCGGGGCCCGAGGAAAAAAAAAACCGAAGCGAAGACGTAAGAATTACGTTCAACGAGCATCGTTTCTCACAGCTCGTAAAAGAAGATAGTTGCACAGAAAAACATTCCGCTTTACGAGACGACGGTTTCGGAGGGTAAAACAATCAGTCTGTGTCCATTAAGGTGGTGGCACAGGAAACGGAAGCGGGAATTCTCCGAGAGGGGTTCGAACACAGTCCTTTAAGCCCGTCCCGCCCCAAGGGAGACTTTCGGAAGCGTGGAGGAACTTGAGCGCACGTGGTCGAGCTTTGCGGACGTCTTATCCAGACCACGGGATTTTCGGAACTCTTGGGAATTTTAAAAATGGCTGCTCCGGTCTCGTCCTTATTGAGTTCAGCTTACAGGATAACACACAAAAACATTATCCACCCGAAACGTCACGCACGATTTTTTCCACACGTACCTCTAGGATCCCGACGAGGATCGGATTATTATCGGGCGGAGCTGCGGGCCGATTTCGTTAATTAAATCGGAAAGTATTCAAGGACGATAAAATGATATGAAAGCATTTATTCTTGTAAGCAATGTGAACGAACAAACCATCGGGGAAGGTTATGATTATGATGGCTCTCCGCTCCAAAAATGCAAGACATCGGTGGAAAGTGTTGTTTATCTAGGCCGGACAAAATTTTTGCCGAAATCGTATTTGCAGTTTAAAATTAAGGACGTGAGAACGTGAAGATGGACGGAATTCGACATTTGTTGATGTCATTTCGGGGAGGCATCCAGGAATGCAAATATCGGAGATTTCGTTCTGGTAGCGGCGTTGCAAATGGGAATAGTGAAATGCAAATATAAATATTTCATGCACGTCTGCGGTGCAAACCTTATGATAAGAATGAAAAGAAGGAAAGTGGATTGTCGGGGGTGAAACGGCGGCGCGGACCACCACCACCGGCACAAACGCTCCGTGGTAAAGTAAGTGGATGTGAGCATCTCCCGGAGCTCAACTGTTCCTATGCGACTCATCCCCCGTAAGCTCTGATTCCGTATTCAGGACGCACATTCCAAATTGTTTTACCCCTCCGACTCCGGAGATTGGACAAGAAAATTGGACAGGCATTGTAAAATATTTGTGAAGTAACTTTGGTTTGATTAACCCGCTCTATTTACTTCGCATATTTTATAACTTCTTCCGCCTCCTCTCGCCGTTCCACCTCCCGTTATAGTGGTGATGTTGACGGTGGTAATTATCGGCGGCAGAAAGGAGGGAGGAGGAGTAGTTATCAATTTCGGCGGATTTAATTTGGTTCGCGGCAATAAAAGTTCGTTTGGCGGGATCGAATCGCATTAATTGCGACACTTTATAAACCGTTCGGGGCCGTAAAATGTGTTTTGGCACAGTTTTCGAATAATATTTTATTGTCGGCTTCCTCCAGGGCGACGCCGTTTACTAGTTTCGTGTTTTTCCATCAAATTCCCGAAAGCATCTGGCTTACATGTCTGCAATATATTCCGATCGATTGCAGCGTAAAATAAGATTTTCCCAACCCTCATGTGTCTGGGGGATGAAATTTCTCGACTCCACTTAATTTTCCTGCCGGGAATTGCCGGGCCTCCGCCCGATAAAGTCTAAAGGTGATTGGAATGTTGATTAGGTGGAGAAGAGAGAAGAATGTCTTGGGGATTCTCCCTTCTCGAGGGTGGAAAAAGTATATTAATATTTTATAGCTTTCATAAGTTTATCGTAAAAGTCTTATAAAGTTGAAGTACGGTGGAAGCGTTCCAAAAGATCATAAAGTCGGTACATTGCTGTTTTACAACAACCTTTTTATTGACTTTTTATCAGAATTTAGTTCCGCGGGGTTTCCTATCGTAAGTGTCGTGTACTTTGTAGCAATTTTCACGTGAACCCGACACATAAATTCGCCATAAATGACACATAAACCGTTGACATTTAACAAAAATGTTTCGTCCCGGAATATCCGAGTCGTTTAAAAATTTTACGTCGCTCGCATTCATACATGACTTATTTTGTTTGGACGAGAAGCGATATTTTTCGAGGAGCAGCAGTGCGGTAGTAATGCAGCAAAACAAAAATCCTCCAAACCCGATACAGAAATCTCTCCTCGGAATATCAATGTATCCTCCTCCGGCCTCCCGGGAGGGGACTCGGCGAAGAAAGCGCGCCGCTCCTCCTCGCGACGCCGAATCTAGGTGTCGTGCATCGACGATTCACCATCACCACCGCAACATATTTGCATCTTTATCTCCTGTGCGGCCGCCGCCGAAGGGCGAGAGGATCTGACGGGGACGTCGAGGCTATTTACGGCTGCCCCCGGGACCCCCTCCGAAAAAAAGCGACGAGCGCGTTAATCAATAATAGCTCAAACATGAAACAACAATCCCATTAATGCAGTCAGCTCGGGGCTCCGAGTTGGCTCCCCGTGCAGCCAGCCCGAGGACTTTTAATTTAAAAAGTTCACTCTTGTCGGTAGCGAGTCGCGTCACTCACATTGAATGCTAATTGGATTATGATGGTCCCGCTGGTTGGTGCTTTTTATAGCGGCATCATCTGGCAGCTCCCTTTGTGCTTCAAACAAACCAGTCCAACGGTTCGAACGGATTAAAAATTGAGTGGCAGTTTTTGTCCTCTTCGAGTTACCATTTTAAATGTTATTTGCCGTTTTATTGTGTTCGGTCCCCGTCGACGAATTTAAGCGGCCCCGCGACACTTTTCGGTCAAACAAATTTCGACGATCGGGGGGTGAAAAAGTGGCCGTCTGTCGAAAGGGAGTCGAGATGGAACCATCCCCCCGGGCCCCCCGCTCGCCCTCCGATATAATTAATTATGAGCGCGCGTCTTCTCGGAGGCGCGAGCGGAAGCGGCGGCAAAACTGTCTGAAATAATGGTTAAAATCAAAGTAAGTAATTTGTGATTAATAAGATCCTTCAGATTTATATTTAATTGGCGGTATTATTTAGCTCCCCATCGCATCCATTAATTATTTAGCAGTAATTAGAAAGGCATCTCGTGAGAGGGTGACGTCGCCTAATACCGTAATCCGTCTCGTCGACGCTGAGCTCAAGGGGGTGAAGTACTCGTGAGCTGCAAATGTAGTGTAAACACAGCTTCAACTTTAAATTGAGCAGAATGGATCCGAGACACGTGACAAGAAGTTATATTTTTATCGGGGGAGAAACGTGCCAGACCAACTACTTTTTCCTCGTTCCTTTCTGGCCACAAGCAATCCACTTATCTGGCTGGCTGCAGCAGCCATTATTTAAAATTCGCATTGCTGAGAGCTTGCAAATTGATTTCTTTGGCACCCTCTTTCCTCTTCTCTCTGGGCGGTTGCGCCGGTTGGGGCTGATGGATTTCATTATAATTACATTTTTCCAGCGTCGAGCTGATGTTTAATTAACTGAAAAAAGTTCTCTTTAACGCCGTCCTTAACAACGTTATGATATGGAGGGCACGAATAAATAACGAACGTCCGGTGCACTCTTGCAGTTTTTTGCATTTGTCTTTTTTCTTTTCCTTTTTTTTTTTTCTTTTTCTTTCGTTCTCCCACCCTCTTTTCGCCGATCGATCGTCAAAACTATCGTCGCGTAAAAATGCGAGGTCGTCCGGCGAAATGGTAATGAGGTCGGAGATTAGTATTAGGGGCACCCCGCAAGCGAAATTTAGTCGGAGTGTTCTTACGTTTAAAATTTGCACAAAACTCTGGAAGCGGATTGTCGGCTCCCCGAAGAGAATCTTTTGTTATTCATGCAGCGCTGCGTACTATGGGGTTTATAAAAAGGCGAAGGCATCGCCTCGTTCCACCTCGACCCCCTCTGAAAGCTCTCATCCCTCACAATCCTCGCTCCTCGAGCTACTTTACATCGGTACGTTTTGAAGATTCAAATCGCCGCTTTTGTTTTACGACGACTTCGTAACTGCCGTTTCTTCCGTTTACGATCAATCAGCTCTTAGTTTTTCTAATTGGATTGGATACATTTTACGGCGGCCGATCCTAATTGTTTTTTCTCCTGCCGCCTCCTCCCCGAATCGGCGACACCAGTGATTAATTAGCCGCCTCTCCATATTCATCGGGCCTTTTTACGTCCCATCCCCCCTCCGTTCGGATGAAAAGTTTTTCGGCGAGCGGCGGCGTCCTTTTCCTTTCCTTACGTGACTCTAACCGCTTTATCCGCCAGATTTCGGGCGCAGTCACCCGCAAAGTCGAGTGAGCAGATAAGCCGATTTCTGATCCCCTCTGAATGTCACATCCGCGTGTGTGCCGACTTAGCAGATCCTTTGACGTACTACGAAAATGAAATGAAATGTTTATCCCCACATTATGCCAAACCTTTACTGACGTCTCGTTGGAGGCGAAACCCGCGACAATTTTTTTTCTTCGGCCGATGCTAATTCGTATCGTTTTCCAGCAACAGAGGCCGGACCTTCCCCGACTGCTCCAGCAGATGCACGCCCAGCAGCTTCCGGCCCACGCCGCCCCTCCCATACCGATGATGCCTCATCCGGGACTGGCCGGGGCGCCCCCGAGCACCGCCGCCAGCCTGTTGGGACTCTCCGGGGCGCTGGGTGCCCCCGGACAGCATCCCCTGTCGATGTTGGCCTCGAAGCCAGACCTGCATCGACCCGACGACGTAAAATCGAACAGCGGTTAGTATTATGCCCCACTGTATTAAACGGATTCCATCGGGCATAAAATTATTCAAATGGACTTGTAGTCGGTGGTGGTTCGTTCGCGGAGAATAACTATTTTCTTACAAATTCGACCGGGTTTTATGGTCTGTGAACCGCACAGTTTAAGTAATAAAACAAGACTGGAACGTTTGTCACAGAAAAAGATGTATCGAAATGTGTTTCGTTCTCCTTTTTCTGGAGCGTCGGCTTTGTGTCGACCGCTTTGACTCTATTGATCTCCTCATTGTAAATATGATTTATCGTGCGATACAAATCGCGTTACATACCAGGCTACATCCCGAAAATCGCTACTGTTGCTTGTTTTCCGGGGAACTAATGGATTTGCGTGTCTCGTCGACGACGACGACTCTCGGTTTTTTAATGATCTGGTTCTTTGAGGTACGGTGTGAAAAGTTTCAACGGGAAAGCTCGATAAAGTGCTCTTTTATATCGTTGTAACGTTTCACGTTTGATGAGGCTCGCACGTGATGGAAAATCCGGAAAACGTGAAAAGTCCGGACCAGCAGTGGAACCAAAATTGTGAAATAAAGACCGTAATTTTTCCGGTCTCATTAAAATTTGTTGGCAGTGCCCATTTTATTTATTAACACCGTCAAATCTTCGCCGTCGCTCGACGATACTTTTATGTCTCAATAAATCTCTGTGTAATTTATTTTCGTCATTAATAAGATAATGGCGTGTTATAAAATCCATATAGTGGACTGGTTTATGACTTCCTTAAACAGCTTTCGTTTAATTGCGTTATTATTAAAATGTAATAAACCCCTCGCAATCTTATTAAAGAATAAACGAATAGAAAGACCAATAAAAATGTTTTATATCGCAATGGGGTGTCGCTTTCCATTATTTTACAAGTTGGCTCCGACGGCGCCGTAATTAGATATGAGGGAATGACTACCGCGCCACCCGCCTCGTGAAAATACCCCTACAAAATACTCCCCCATCTCTCGCCCACTCGATGTTCCGCACCGCTCTCGAGATTTTAATTTCATCCTCGACGAGGCCACTTGGTGGCGCGAGTCGGCAAATATGCGTCAAGCGATCGATCTTTTGCCGAATTTAATCGAAACAATTGGAAAAATTATATAAGAGAATGAAAATAATAATCGAACGGAAATAAACAATTAAGAGCGTTAGGAAATGAATAATTGGCTCTCCTCGGCCGGTCATGTTTGCCCTACAAATATTTATCGAGTTAATGATCGTTATTATCGCGATATTTCCTTATTCAAGTTTCACCCTTTCGGTTCGATGTTGCCGCCGTCAGCTTTCGGGCTGGCAGTTTATTTTAATAAGTTTCCGGGGATCTTGCTCATCTCGAGACGTCGCGTCCCCTCTTTAAGCCCATTAGATAAGTCATTGCGGTGGGTGTTTTATTATCGAACGGAAGCGTCGCTGGAAACACTCGACACAGACGGGAAGCGTTCAAAGCTCATAATAAATAAAATGTCCGCCCCGCGAAGAACGGAAACTAATAAGAGTATCGTGTAAAATACCGATATTTCTCTCGCATGATTTATGAATGAGTCCTTCGGGAACGTGAAGAAGTGAAAAAGTTTAATTTTGTGTGGGGAATTTATGTGCTTCCAAATCAGGCTCCGAAGTTACCTAATGTGTCTATAAATTCCGCTCGTTCGAGCTTATTCCCTCTCTTTCTCTGTTTCCACTACAGATTTCGGATGCGAAACGAGGAGCATTTTGCATTATTTTTAGAATTTCCATCTCGGGTTACGAACGGGTGGTTTTATACCGACAACCCCAAATCAGACGGAATATATTATGGGATAAGGGTTGACGGCGGAGTTTTTAGCGAGGGCGGAAAATGAAATTGGATTCCGGATTTTGTTGCGATGTTGAGTGGCGGTAAATATTATTGATGTTTTATAACTCTCGGTTCGATACGTATTCTCTTCTTCGACGACGACAACGCCACCCTCGCGCGCCATAAATATTTATTTGACGTTCGTCGTCGAGTGCGTTAATTGCGACCGAAAAGGAAGCCGTGCGGTTAAACCCGACCCATCCGGTTTCCAAATTTAATAAATAGGATTCGAAGCGAGACAGGGGAAACTTTACGAATTTACATTTCGAGGGATTTCCTTTCTCCGTCCCGCCGAGATCAAAGAATCTGATAAGTCATCGGGCATACGGAGCTCGCACGGAAGTAATTTATTTGCATCGAAAGGCGCCGCCGCCGTATTACGAACGAACGTTTGTTTGTGCACGGTAGTCAGGCCGGAGTCGTCCTCCATTACCGCCGACACTCGGCCGGCTTCTTCGGTTCTTTTTCGCTTCGAGAGCGAGAGGGACGAACGTCGACGGTGAATCCGTTTTTATTAAGGACGCGGGGGTGGTTCTGCCGCAGATCTCGGCGAGTCCCATTCAATCTTCGCCTTGCGGCCCGAACGGCGGCGCAAAGACTCTCTAAGCTACGAACAAGCAGATTGCGAGGGGGCTGTCTTCGTCTTTCGTTCGTTCGTTCACCACCGATATCGGGACACTCACTCGTCGTCTTTCGGGTGGCACTTTTTCCCTCGCCGATCGAAGATCGTAACGACTCTCGATAGAAACGAAATAAATAATCAATTTCGACCGATTCACGGCCATCCATTTTGTCGACAACGGCAGCAGTTTTCTCGGTTTTCGAGTTTTCCGTTCGCGTAATAATGGATTGGCTCGGAGCGAGTTCAGTAATTCGGAAGCGGAATCGTCCTTGTAAACGAAATCCTTTATTTGAAAGTTTTATGGGTCTTCCTTATCTAAATTGTCGGGATCGGTGTTTATCGTCCACATATCCCCGCGACCGTTAGCGTTTTACAGTGACGATAAAATCGGATGATCTCGGCGATACACTCTTCATCCCCTTCGAGATGGTGGTGGTGACGGTGGCGGCAGCAGCGTCGGTGATGGAGAAAGGAAAAAATGTCGTCGTCGTCGGGGATGCAACGCGTCTCGATCGAGCCATAAACGATGTGGTGGAAGCAAGCAAGCGAAAAGAGATCTCCCGGTGTTGTCATGCCAACCAGATATTGTAAGGAGCGTCTCATTCCGCCCCGATGCACCGCTTTCGAAGAATAATCATGAAATGCGAGGGTGCAGACGTACACCTTATTTTCCTTCGCCCGTATATAAAGACGGGTTCGCGTTCGCTCGCATAGATTTGCCAGGCGTAACCGGCTCCTAATTGAGAATTAAGTTACGCCAGCTCCGTAACTGCAGAACTACTAATTAATTTGGATTGTGACTTGGGAGCTTTGTTTTAATCTACATCTTCATTATGGCAGGTGCAACTCTTGCAATAAGATGTTTGCCTAATCTTGTTGATGTTTTATTCTCTAATAAAGTTAAGAGCTTGTCAACGGCAGCAGCCTCTTGCTTGCTCACCTCTTTATCTTCGCGGATGCATTGTTCGCTCGACTAATTACGAGAGTCGAGTGCACCCTTTGATGTCGAAACGTGGCCGGCCACCTGGAGGAAGACGCGCTCCCCGTCGCTCCGACCCTCTCCCCCTTTTGCCTCCGGGCGCTTTCAATTTTTTTTTTTGTGTTGGTGAAAAAAATCGCAAAATCCCCCATCACGTGCGATTCATAATGGATGATCGCACAATAAACAAAGCGATATTAAAGAGTCTTTACGAGCCCCGAAAGAGTGCACATCGAGCACTTAGCTTTATTTATTATTCATGATCCGGAGCTTGATGCATTTTAATTTGTAAAGTTTTCCCGGCGTCTATTTTCGCCGCATCCGCAGCGCGCAAATAAAAAGTATCTCTCGTGCATTTTCCATGTCACGTACTTTTTGTACAAATCACAAAAGCATAGATCCCGACAAGCTCACAGATGCACCACGCTATAAAAACACCGACACGTTCTGTACATTTTATCTCAATTGTTTTCGTCTCGATTGTTCCATGTTGCTGCCGATTGGCCGGTGCTTGCCGTTGGATGCTGTTGCCATGGATCCTGCAGGTATCAACTCCGCGGAAGAGCGTCACGTGAGTACCAATTGAATACGTAATTTCATTATATTACGCTTTTTGCGCTGTGCTTTTTTGCATTATACAGACATCTCGGAGCGAGCGAGCGCTACGGTTTTTATTCGTTTGTTTATTTATATTTTTTCCTCGTACCAGAATTGCCGACCGCCATTTTACGGCCGCCATTTTTATTGCACGATAAAAGCGGCCGGGACGTCGTAATCAGCCCGTAGGTCTTTTTTACCGGACGATTTAAATTAGGACCGCAACAAGTTTTTACAGATTCGTATTTTTTTTTACGCGCCCACTATTACCCGAAAGATTGATGAATGGCTGATTGACGGAGAGAAGGACGAATGGCTGAATGAATGCCACCTAACCTCAAATTTGTTATAATCGATCGGAGGGAATTTTAATTTTCAAACGTGACGGTATGAAATTTTTAATTAACGTGTCGTTATTCGTTTGACAAATTAATTTATTATTCAAGATTTAGTGAATTAAAAAAAATACCCGTGAGATCTAAGTAACACTCTTTATTGGATGTTCCACCGCTATCGTAATCTTCTTGAATGACTGGGGGCTTAATCTTGGAAGCGCGTTCGCTTGTAATCCCGACAGTGATTTGTCACCCCTTATTGAAGTATCCCCCAGTTTCTACCCTCGAGACTTGCATGATCGGTGACACTCTCGATTGACTTGAAACAATTTACCGAACTACCGCTCAGTCCTCGGTTATCATTTCCTGTTCGCGTTTTGCCATTCGCTACTTTATTCTCTGTAGATTTTTTTTTCGAGAATCTAAAATCAAATGGATTTTTTTCCGTCGCGGAAATTGAGAGAGGAAGAGAAAGAGAGAGAAAGGGACACGTATTGATCTGGTCGTGATGGATCCTTTACTTTTTTATGAAAGGCAAGGTTTAAACTCGACAGATCTCTCTGTTGTATTCGAAAAGAGAAGGTGGAGACGACGGTAGCTAAGAGATGCTTCAATATTTACACTGGTTTGAAACTATTATGTACACAAAGGCTATCCCGAATTCGGGATCAAATTAGCCCTCGGAGGGTTGGACAAGTGACAGATCGTAATATCCCCTTTCCGCGCCGACCCTCGAGCGGCGGTCGACACGTGCAATCACACCCTTGGATCTCGATTACAACATTAACAACCCCAAGGCATGACTGCCCCACACTCCCCTACAGCTGTCGTCCTACGTGTTTCGTCTCCCCCTTTTAGTGCGACCTCGTCACCCGGAGCACTCTTTCGGCGTCGTTTGTTCCCCTTTCTCATATTGTTAAAGTGAATAAGGCCATCGAAGTTTTACGATGATTCCCATAGTATCAATATACCCGGAGACATATTGCCGTTTTTATATTTTAGTTTATTCGGGCCGCAGGACTGCTTTATAGTTCATTATGTTCGTGTCAGTGAAGGATGCGAGAACGGTTATTGATTGACTTTTTATTTGCCACATCGAGATCACGGGGGATCATCGATGGCTCGTTTTGCCCTTAATGGGATGCGGATTGAGGGATTAATGCCGCCGCGCCGCGTTTTGATCCGGGGCGATTTTTCCCCCCGCTCGGGGAACGACCAGATATCTGCGTAATATGCATTCCGTTCGCATGCGAATCCGACCCGAACGATTTCCGCACAGACGACGTATACATATTACATACATCTGTATGCTAAAACAAACCAATCTCGAGGCAACAAGCTACCGCCATCCGCGGCAGTTCGCCGCCACCGCACCCGACGACTCCCTCCGCCGGGATCTCGAAGGATCAGAGAAGGAGGACCGAGTCGGATGTTTGCTCGCACAATTATTAACATCCCCCGTCTGCCGGCGGGCGGATTTGTCTACGCGGAGTCGAGCGCTGGTGTCTTGTTTCTCCCCCAAACCGCAACTCGACCGCGGCGCTACACAAGTTTACATCGCAACCGCAGCTAGGGTTGAGCGCTGCGGTCGGGGGCGCGCTATCCGTTCATTGCACTCGTGTACGCCGCCGCTCGCGGCGGAATTTACACGGCACATTACGCCGTTCGCGGGGCGGAGATCCGCGACGGCGGCGGCGTCCGATCCTCCGTCGACACGCTAGCGTGCCTCGGGGGTCGGGGGTGGTGGCACGGTCGTTTTTCGCGTCTAATTGGTCGGCACTCGATATTTGTACCCCGTTGTTAAAATTCAGTTTGGTCGGCGAGATATTTGTGCATCCGAGAGCAAAATGCCGGATGTTTTCGTGAAGGGTGGAAGGAGACGAGGGTGAGAAAATGGGGGTCGTAAGGGTTTAGAGACGTCTTGTGCAGCCGCGAGCACAGTAGAATGTAATTAAAGCGGCACCACTCTCTCGAGGAAGTCACACATTTAATTAACCCGAGTTGGCGCGTAATCGCGATGTTAATGGAGACGAATATTTAATTGCATCGTTATTGCTCTTGATGGATTTCTTGACTATCGATTTTCGATAACACGACCGAGACAACGGCAGAGGTTTTCCGACGGACTCTTAAATTAATTTCTGACGTCGGATCGGAAGGTATCACGTTCGATCACCTGGCGTTTGTCGAAATCTTGACGGGACGCTGACCCCCACCCCCACGACAACGCCAAAACGCGACAACAAAAACGTGAACGAGTGTTTTTTTTTTATTATTATTACCAAGTGGCACTCTAAAGAGTTCTCAATTAATTTTAAATCGAATCAATCTTTTTCTCTCTTTCAAAAATACGTCGACTTTTCTCTCGAGGGATTATTTGTAAGCACCAGTTTTTATTAAAATCCTGACGTTTAATTTGAACATCTGACATTGGAAAAGATGCCGTTTTATCTTTTACTACGTTGGGAATGAAATTATCAAGAACATTGAGAAAAATAACAACAACAGAAAATAGTCCTTTACGCAAAAGGCTTTTTTTACACGCACGAGGTACGTGGAAAAAAGTGCTTGAGACACAATTTGGGCACGCAGTTTTCCGCGACATCATCGTAAAATAAATTAATTACGAAAATGAAACTTCAAAATATGCGTAGGTCGCCAGCTAAAAGTAAAATACATTTCATTCATATTTTCCAAAAATTCAATTTGTATTTTCATTATTTCTGTAGTAAATCAAGCAAAATTTAGTCAAGTGTAGGTGTATTAAAGAGTGAAATAAAATTCTCCAGATAAAATATTTAATATGTTGAAATAAATAAGTCGACGGTCAAAACTCTTAAAAGCTTACTAAATAACAAGTGTCCAATTGACATGTTCATCAAGTTGGCTTTGACTTTATTTTTTCAAAGACAACAACATTGTAAATAAAATTGGTTAGACAAAGATAGCGACAAAGATTAAAGCCAATTTGATGAACTTTTCAATTGAACACGTGTTATTTATATTTACTGACAAGTTCTTAAGCTTGTTTGACACGATGCTAAATTTTGTAGAAAATTTGTTAGAAAATGAGAGAGACCCTCGATCAGGACCAATGAACGATCAAGATCATAGTCTGTCTTTGTCAGATCCTGATCGTTCATTGGTCCTCTCTCATTTTCTAACAAATTTTCTACAAAATTTAGCATTGTGTCAAACAGGCTTTAAAGTAACACGGAAAAAGTTACATGTTACTTCCAGTTCTTCGTAGGGATCGTTTTTTTAACTTTATACATAAAGTTGACTCAAGTTGCAAAAAATCACTTGTCATTTGCAACAGCATTTTTTCAGTATTTTTGAACCAAATACAGGCACAAAGGGACCAGAAAATCATAGTTTGGATTGAATATTTTCCATATAAGTACAGTTTTAAAGTAATTTCAAATGACTTATGCCATAAAAGTGCTGTTGTAAAGGCAGAGTGTTTTTTTGCGACTTGAATCAACTTTACGTATATCTAGTACCAACCTTCAGCGATCATAGAGTGGTTCCATACGGTTTAAAAAATATATCGGTTTTAATCTACAAAATATCACAGACTGCCTTCAAGAAAACTTTTTCCCTTTAAAATATTTTTTGAATTTTGGAAGTGCTAAATTCGGCTAATCTCGGGGACGGTCGATCAATTCATCTTTTTTTTTTTTGTCCCCCAAGAAGAGAAAGAACAACTTACGGCGACGTTTCTTCACAATTGTTTCACTAAGCTTAATATAATGAAGAGTAGTACACCCATGTCACAATATTTCCTTGTTCTAAGTAACATCTGTCATGTCAACGAGAAACGTTCTAAAATAAAAATAAAAAAAAAAGTTAGGTTAGGGGGACCCTCGGGGCACTCTTCTGTGGATTCGTGAGTCGGATGCGAAACTGGCCTTAACATTTTACAGTCGACGGAGTCGAACGTCATGCCCGGTGACGTCACACACGGGAAATGACGAGCGTCGATCGCCGCGCGGGGAACGATCCGTAAATCGTCCGGAATAAGGTGAAGCCCGGGCATTTTTTATTAATTGGCGCGATCAGCAGGGATAAATACGTGTGGGGCGTCTATCGATTAAATTCGGTCGGTGTTGGTTTTGGCGTGGCGCAGCCAATTCGAAACCGCTTCCACCTGAAATATAAAACAATATCGAAACGGACGGTAAGCAATAAAATCCCCATCGCTGTTCGGTCAATTATACGCGCAGAATAATTAACGAATTTACAGAGAGATACCAGCGTAATAACATGTGGGCACGGAACGGTCAAATTGATTACCGCTTTTGTAGTCGATCAGTGTTTCCTGTCGGTCGGAGAAATTTATGAGCCGGTAAATTAGGACCGATGCGGCCGCATCAACATCTGTCCGCGTATCCCGCGTCGTGTTTACCGCCGCTCGCGTCCGACTTTTACACCGCAACATCAATCCGGGAATCCAGGTTCGGCGGCGAGGTGGGTGGGTGGCGGCGCGCACACAATAAAACGCCGCTTCCAGATAACGACGCCCCAATAATAAACTCCGGTACAAGTGGTGGAGACACGTTTAATCAGCACGCGACGCGACCGCACGAAACGGGAGAACGCGGGGTTGCGCGCCCGAGGAAGTGGCGGCGGTTCTCGCTCATTTACAAAACGACATTAACCGGGGGCGTGCGTGAGTGGACTTTTCCACTCGATAATTACACGCCGCGAACGTACACCATCATAAATAAAAGAAAACGGATAAATACGTAATGGATCGTCGGCTCGACCGCACGACAGCTTATTTGTATTAATTATTAATTCGGTTTGGTTAAGTAAACGCCTGTTTTATTTGTTTTCATTTCAATTATGGAATTATCGGTAATTGCACCGGTCGGACGCCGAACGAATAATTTACGGTCGTCGTCTCGTCCTTTGTAATTGTGCTGCATCGACGGCGGCGACGGTTATTAATAAACATCGACGGGGCGGATGCGGAGGAGATGCGGATGAAAGCTCAAAAACAAATAAGTTCGCTGTTTTCAGATGGACACTCTTTCAGAGGAGCGATCGCACCGCCTCCAGCATCGCCTTCCAACTGTTAATTGGACCAATTTAGAACCGTAATTACTGGCGGCAGTGGCGTCTTCTCCGGGTTCGGAACGGGGGGGCACTTGTTGAATTGGATGGACACTTTAAAGTTTCGCGCCGCTGTCTCGCGGTAAACATTAAATCGGAGGAAACGGGAAAATCGAAAAACGAAACGCGCGCGTCTTCCTTTCCAGTCGAAAATTTTATTTTTCATCTCACCAAACCGGATGGATTCTTTACAGTTCACATGTTTCGCGTTGTCGTCACTTTTAAACGCAGTAGCTAATTGGCTTCACAGCAAAGTGGTGGGTTAAAAAATGAGCGAGGACCCGGAGGAGGATGAGGATGGTGGTGGTAGATGGGAAGCGGACCGTGACGAAATGATGTAATGTGACGCACCGCAAAGTGGCATGAATACGACGATAAAACGGCGGTCGGTGTCGTCGTCGTCGTGCATCGTAAACGTCTTGAAGGAGTCGTCGTCGTCGTCGACGACGAGGACGACGAAAATCGAGACAATCGCATAAAGCAGAAGTGTCGGCCGCAGCGCAACCGCGAAAGCAACTACTCGCAGAGCGACTGTGAACAATTTACCCACTTTGCGAGTAGAAATTAGGACTGGGAAGTGCGACTCCTTTCATAAATTACACAATTACGGCGACGAGGGTGTGAACATCTCGAATGGGGTAAGGCAACGACACCCTCGAGGTGCAATTATACTCCAGATCCTTCAAACAACCCCCTTTACAAACCCATCTGGCTTCTGCGAACGCTCCGAAGACAAAAGGCCTCGTTACCGGCAAAAAATATTTTCTGGAATTCTAAACTCGAGAGCAGTTTTCTTAATTTAATTAAGGCTGAGTTATGGCAGCGCTCGCGAAGAAGAGGTTTCGCGAAATTTAATTTGGGTAACTTAGTATTGTCACAAGTTTAAATCGTATTCCCCCTCTTCTTCGCGACCGGGGTTAATTTGGTAATTCGCTGCGCGAATGCATTAGATTCTAAACTTTGAAATTCATTATTCATTTTACGTACAGCTTCTAATTTACATAAATGCGTTTCTTGCCTTAAATACGAATCGCAACACCGACGCCATAAATTTTTATTACCGCCGCCACGTTACGACGACGACTTTTTTTAAACGGACGACGACCAAAAACAGAATTAAGCGAGTCGAACGAAAACACGACCGAGCTCTCTCTATTTGTAAATTAAAAATCAACAAGGACGCGCGATTAGCGCTCCAGATGTGCACCACGTCGCCGACCGAAAAGACCAAATCGACAAATCTCCACCGGGATTTACTCCATCCGTCGCACCGATACCCATCAATAATTTTTTCAACTAATAGATGTTCCGTTCGAGGTGGCGAATCGGTTTGTTTTGTCTGCCAATATGCCCAACTCCTTCCCTCCCTCTCGGAGCCTTCTGTCCCTCCCGCGTTCGTCTTTAATCTTGAATTTCGTGCCATGTATAATTTATGGCGCATTCCGTTCCGGCTTCGGAGTGTCACTCTAGTCGACTCACCCTGTATAACATATTCATGTATGTATCACATGAGTGCACCCGACTAAGTCGTTCGACTTTGCGCCGAACATCAAATATTTACGCTTCGTTGGAGCGTTTATATTCCTATGAGATTTTTACTCGAAAATTTACGGATGATATAAAAACTCGGCCGTGTTATTACCTTTAAATATTTGGTATATCTTTATTTCCTCTCGAATGTGTTCGAGTTTTTCCCGCGATAAAATGTTTTATGTTTCCCCCAATTCGACATATGCGATAGTTTTAATGTGGCATTCGTTTTTACTGTGGCATTTCGTCGACTCTTCAACCATCCACATCCATCCGTCATGTTTTTCCCTCCAACTCTGAAAAATCGATTCGTGATCATTGTCGGCGGGAAATGTGGCGCTAATTGATTCGTTTAAACGGTGAACATTTCGCATTCAGATCGACCTGATTAGCGCACGTCGAATCGACCGGGGGAGGCTGGGGTGGCGGCACACGAAGCGAACAAAGAGCAGTAAAAACGCTTTTGCATTTCACGTGGGCGACAAAAAATCGCGACGCAAAGTTTGACACGTTCCGCGCGCCGTCAGCCAGACTGTGACTTGTCGCCGCCCCCGGGCGGATATCTGTTCGCGGGGACGTCACATTCTGTCCGAGCTGTCGTCGTGCATGCGTGTGTGTGCCCGGGTGGGTACAAAATGAAAAAGCGGGTTGACTCTTTTCAAAAGATCCTTTGATCATTCGTACTCCGAACGCGGTAAATAGGACGTAGTTCGCGCTTCGGCACGTAGGAGGCGTCAAAGACGCGCCACTCGCGTCGACGGCGCGTCACTCGCCCTCTGGTGGCGTTCGCGCCGACGACCGCTTTGTGAACACCGGAATTCTGAAGGTTCACTCGTGCTCCGGCGATAATCCAATATCCTCCCGGTTCTTTTGAGCTTTTATAACGAGCCCGAATTGCGGAAAATATTCAACGTTATTATGTTCTGTTGCGAGAACCTCCCGGCTCCGAGCAAACGTCATTAATACGCTCGATTCGCGACAAATAAAATTCACCCCTTCGCTTAATTCCGAAGCGAATTTCCCAAATGATTCGATGACGTCGTCGTTCTTATTATTATTATCATCATTTCTGGTTGGCGTTCGGCCAAGTGCAATTTTTATGAACCGCGCTATCTGGATGCAACGGGATTTGGGAACGTTGCCAGCGGTGCACGTCGCCGGGATCACGACGGAAAACGTTTGTGTTTTCTTTATAAATAAGCTCATTACACGATTGAAATTTCGAATTGTTCATGCTAAGGTCCGGCAGAGTGTTCGTCCGGATTTACGAGTCGAGATTGGAAATTTGTGGCGAATCAGGTCCGGAAAAAATTCGAACGTCGTACCTAATCTGTAAATAATGAAGTGTAGCGTGTCGGCCGTAATTTATGGTCCGCAAGAATATTAACCATTATCTTTCGGGGACTTCCATTAATTGAAAATAGATAAGCATCATCTCATAAATTATGCTCAAATTGTTACGTGTAAGTTAAAAGTGTTGCGAGTTAATTATACCGAACGGCCGAAACGTAAACGCGCATTCCCGAAACTGATGAACGATAATGGATAGTTTCGTTACCTCCCTTTGATAATTATTTACATTTTTATCTCGTCGATCGATCGCTCGTGCAAGACGACCTTCCTTTTTACGTTTTTCCGGAGTCGGTCGTCCCCATTAGAGAGCAGTTAATAGTAGTCGGAGACACCGCGAGTCAATATTAATTATTCAATGATCTCAAATTGAAAACTGATTTGCGCTAGCGAGGGTTGTGTTTATGCGGTGCGCCCGATCTCTTAATCTCTCTCAATTACCCCCGGCGAGTTCCGCCGCTTCCAGCTATCTCATCTCCTTGTTTCTCACCCCGGGGCGCTCCACGCTTCCACAACACCCCCAATTAAAACTTGTTCTCTACCAGCTTACCGCTTCGTTCGCAAACGTGTGCGGCGGTTCGATTTTTTTTCCTCCCCGGTGTTGGAGGGACGTCACGAGTAAACAAAGGGATTCGAATAAGTGGAACGGTTTTTTTCGCGGTCGGCGGCGGCGATGACCGTCGGAGTTCTATTGGGTCGAGCTCCGATAGAAACGGTTTTGCCTTTCAAGATTGCGGGGCAATTCGGATCGGGGGCGGATTTGAATATTGTAATTTTTTTTGGAGGGGTGGGTTCTCGCTCCCGAACGTGTTTATGATGGGGGGCAAATCGGAGCGCGCCGCAAAAACACGTATCCATGAATGCTAACGTTCTGAAACGTGCGTCGGCAAAACACCGACCGCCGCTACGATCCGACGAGAGCATTATTAGTTATTACAAGGGGACAAGCTGCACCATTAAGCAACATATTGTCCATTATGGGGCATAACGTTTACGGTATAAGCATGGAGAGTCACTTAGGGATGATTCACATCCGAGAGTGCTTTCTCTCACCCTTCCCTGTCATCCGCTCGTTGCTAATGTTCTATTGTGTCGCGTTCGCATGTGGCGTGTTGTTACGCCAATAAAATTCTTCATAAAAAGAAATTACGGTTGCATCCATCGACTTTTTCCTCTTTTTTACCGTTCGTAATGAAACGATTCAAACGGCGGGGACGCTCTAATTTTCTTTTTGCCGTCGCGATCCGGAGTCTCTAATAAAACGAATAATTTTAATTTTCTCCTTCTGGGAGAGCGACGGAGGCGGCGAAATCCGCACGATCCCGCCTCCGCGGAGGATTAAAATCGCACCTTTTTATCATCGCTAGTTGTGTAATATTTTTTCATTCCCCCTGTCCGTATCTAATCCATTTAGCGTCCCCATCCACCCTTGCCGGCTGTCAGCCACGCTTAATGCCGCGCTTTATTTCCATCCGACAAACCCCACAGCAGCGGTAAATAAAGAACGAACCAACCTTAGACACGGTCTCGATGCCGGGGCCGCACTTTCAATTTAGAAAATTGAAGCGCCACATGTTTTCACCGTGGGATCGGGGGCGGGGGTCGGTTTTGTTTTTTTTTTTTTTAATCGGTCGTCGTCGTCTTTCGGGGGGGTCGGTCGGAACCGATACGAGACGGACCCCCGTAATGGGTTTCGGGAGGTGGCGCATTAAAGATGATAAATATTTAATATAAGAGCGGTTGCGCGTCGAGCTCTTCTCGCCAGATATTTTTTTAATTAATTGGTGGCGCACGGGTTCGAGGTGGATGAGAGAATGTCGCTCGCCCCCACCTAATTTATCTTAATACGATTTCGGCCTCCTCAATTTCAGGCAGGAAAGTTGCTCGTACTAAATTAGAACGAATGGCATCCATTCAAACGCACCGTCTGAAGTAATCGAGTCGTCCCTGAAAAATCGCGCCAGCTTTCGGCCCCTAATCAATTTAGGGGCCGCGGAAAAACTAGCACATTCTTCTGCCAGGGGCAGACCGCCGCCGTAAAGTGACGTTCTCTAATCTATTGTTAAATCCGGGCCGCTTCCGACCCTTTTATATTGTGTGTGTGTGTGTTCTGCGTCCTCCCCGTATTAAGCGCCGTTTCGAATCACGAAAACCTTTTGTGCGGTCGAGCGAAACTACACTTTATATTCCCCGACTGTTTCTGATTCGATTATTGTTTTGACTTCTAAAATGTTTTATGAGACCGAGTCGGCCGTCCGGATTTCGCCTTTCTCGTCGGTCGACATTAATTTTCGTTTTTTGTTTTCGCCCGGCTCGGCGCTCAATTAATTCCCTAAACTAAACACATCCGCCAGTTCCGAGCCTGCCGCTGACACGGCCGAGTGTCTGCCCCCGCCGCCGCCACCGCCGACAACGACAAAAATCTACCCGCCGACCTAGCGTAATTAGACGGACGACCGCTCCGACGGCTCACCCTCCGGTTGGTCTTTTCCCCTCGAATCTCGACAAAAAAAAGACCAAGAGCGCGCCGAGTGTCTCTCCAAAACGGTCCGCAGTGGATCGGATTAATTAATTAATTAATTTATTTCGTTTTGGAAAAATCGCTCTTCGAGCGGAGAGGAGAGCCCCATCTGGGCAATTAGCCTCGTCGGACGTGCCGTTTGCGGCTTTCGTTTGGCCGCGAGGTGCGGGCATCGAATTAGGCCCTTCGAAAGTTTTCCGTAGATAAAACGGCAGTCGTTCGGTCCGCCATATACCGTGATAATGTGAAGGGTGCGGGAAAAAGAAAGGGACCCTCGAGCGCGGCAGGAGATTTGTGGCAGTTTTATTTTCTCGAGAGAGCGAACAGGATGGCACTACAAACAATAAAGTCCACGTTATTATATGTGCCTCGCATTTGAATGGCCCCTATTGTACGGCCACGGCGATAAAGTTAGCTTTCCTCGTTCGTCGTGCACTTTACTAGTTTAGCGCCCCGTTACGGATTCCTCGTCATATTTGGAGAAAGTTTCCGCGTTCGGACCACATCTTCACGCGCACAAGTCCGATTCAGTTTTGGATAAATAAAACGCGGACGAATTCCCGGAGCGCGCCACCCGTTTTCGAACGACGTCCGCGATTGCCGCTCGAATTTCCAGGCTCGTTTTTATCTGATTTCCTCGGGTATGCGGAAAGTCGGCGGTCTAAAAGTTATAACAAAATATTTACATTGTAGACGATACGCTTTCGGTGTATCTTCGTACAAAAAGTGAAAGATTGCGTTCGGGGAGATTTACAATGTACGTAGGACGTAAAATAAAAATGCAAAAATAACCTGTACTTACCTACCCACGTACCTGTTTCGGGCGACGTTCTTCCGACACCGTTTCGTGTACGTCTTGCGGCGTACGTATGCAGAAATATGAAAGTATGTTTTATGTTTTTAGCAAAGCCATAAACATAGCTACCGCCTTTGACGGTTTACGACCGGGGTATCTTTATCTATTAAACATTTTCAGCCGGGCGGAGGACAATGAGTTTCACATTTTACGGCGCGGTCTTTTCACGTCGCTTTTCCCAGGAAATTGAGCTATCTGTGTAACGTGCAATATTGTGTCCGGAATAAAAACCGGAGAAAATTGCAAATTGTTCCGCCGATCCTCGTCAAATTAACTGGCGGTTTAAACCCCGTCACCGCCGAGTCGGTGTATGTGTGTGTGTGTGTGTGTGTTTTAAGTGTGGCGGCGCCATCCGCACTCGATCCGACACCAGGAAGGATGGATAGATGGCGCCAGCGTATTCGACTCACCGGTCTCGGAACGGGGGGCACGCAATCGACAATATTTGTATGCATTAAAGCCGGTTTGACACCCTATCTTTCCGGTTCGACGGTCCGACCAAATCATTATTGCAGACGTGAAAACGGTTTGTTGGCAGCTGCGATTTACCAGGTACACAAACACACACACACACACTGCGCGACCGGGTTCGAACAGGTATAAATTGCGTTTGATAAACCTGTTCATTATGTGTTTGCTATAGTTTTAATCGAATTGATTTATTGCATTGTGATTTATGAATTCGCAAATGCAACGTTATAACCCGCCAGTACTCCAGTTCGGCCGGATTAATTAGCGACGTTTTGATCGTTCGATGCACGTCGAATTTCAGGAATTTGTTTACGGTCAACGGAACAATTACGGTGTCCTCGAGATGAATCGGTGGTTGTAACAACGGTTCTGTTACACTTAAGGCGTCGTCGAGAAGAAGATGGCGCCATTTCCTCGATAACGAATTGTCTCTTTAGTCGTCCTCGTCGAACGAAGGAATAAAATTTAATAGATACCGAGAAATGCATCTGGCACACGACGTAATGAGCACTCGCGCATATTAGTAGTTGCATCGGGAACGAGGACGAGACAATAGAAACGTTCGCGTTTTTGTTTTACGGGAGACGAGAGAGAATGGTAATGACGTAATTTGTTTGGAGAAGTAGAAAAATTGCGAGGAATTGAGGAAACGTAAAGAGAAATCTCCACGACGATCGCGCGGTCAGGCATCGATCATCTGCGGTGCAGCTCGACCGATTTGATAAAAACATCGTTTTTACAAATTGACGCTCGCGATGCCACATTAAATCGTCGATCGGGCGTGCACGCAGAGCGTAAATCTCTCCAGGAAATAAAACTACAAGTCCGGACGTTTGTATGCAAAAAGAACATCGGTAATGCAGGATGAACACATAATTTATAACCAACAGACGTTTTCGTATTCTCCGGCGATACTCGGCAATATATCTAGGGGTATTTACGGGGAGACGGCGGTACAGGTGACAGTTGAATGTTGTTACATAAAGCCGTCGGAAACGTGGTGCTCTTGCGGGAGAGGGTATAAAACTCCACGACAGGGGTGTAAAAGACCTCCCAAGATGCTCTCCATCCACGAGTGATGATGATGATGTCGTCGTCGTCGCTGCTAAACGTGCACACGTATTTACGTGTACCACCCCGACCTTCGAATTTGCGTTTTTAATCCGTAATAGATCCCCTCAACTACTCTTCTTCCTCCTTCTCCTACCGATTGTGCCGAGATCTCCGTGTTTCATTTTTTTTCCTTTGGCAATTACGAAGTTGGCGCCCCCATTACCCGCCGAAAGTTGTAGTTTTGTTCGCGAACAAATATTTGATGGTAACATATGCGGTGGATCCGGCACATTTCTCTTTTTTTCTCCTCTTCGGTTTTTCTTTTTCCGCGCCGGATTCAGACATCCCGGTGACAAAATACGTGTTTCGGTTCGGTATAGTTTCATTTCTCGACTCGGACAAATTCCCCAGGGGAAATAAAAGCTTCATCGACTCGAAGCTCGCAGGAGAAATTGCCCGGAACACACGGAGAGGGGTTGTAAAACTCCAAAGCTTCCATGACCTATTTCATCGCGACGGTCGCCTCATTTGCTGGATTATTAACAGTACATTCGCGACTCGAATTCCCGGTTACTTTAATGTCACGAGCTCCGCCGTCGTTTCATTAATTAATTAAATCGTTCGTTCTACTAATTTGTTTTTGATTGGCGTCTCTCCCGAATTAACTAACGACGACGTCCACGGTGTCGCAGTGTGGGCGCGCGCGCGTTCCACCAGTAAAAATGTAAAAATACGATGTACGAAGAGAGTCGCGTGCTCGAGGCCTCCTATCGCACTCGGACGGAATTCGATTACCGCTCGATCTTGACGAATCATATTTTATTCGCCGACAAACGATCGGATTCAAAGAGTTCTCGCGCGAACGACTCCGTTAAAACGTTCACTCGAAACTAACCCGGCGCATCCACCACGGTGACTTCATCGACTCGACCCTCGTCCGTATGATGCAAATCTGTCCCGCGATGACGGTCAAACGTTCAATTAATTCGATTAATTTTATTAATTTTCTAGAGAAACTCGATATCTCCGGCCGAAAGAGAAAAGTACAGGCCACGAACGCCCCAAGAGAACGAACACAAGAAACCGAAGAAAGAGGAGAAAGACATGGGACACGTAAGTATTAAAGTACGTAGTTTCAATTTTAACATACTAATGCATTTTTATCCATCGCATCATTTTCACAATTAACCCGAAGTTGGCGACGGCAAATCTATTTTTGCGCGATGCAATTCGCAGCTCGAGACGTAAACATGCGACGCAATAAGCGAACGTGAGCCGCTAAATGCATTCGATGTTTCATTAAAATGTAAAACGGCCACGGAAGACGTCGCCGCCGCCGATCGTCGTAGTCGTCTCTGCAAACAAGTATTTCAAGAAAGTACATCTCGAAATTACAAAGCCACATGACCCAAATAACCGAATTGAAGTGCACGTTCTCGATGCATTCTCATCGCAAAATGGCGGCGTCGCGCTGTACGATTTGCCGTCACGTTTCGGCGGCGGTTGAATGGATAATTTTTTAAATTGATGTCGACTTGACGGTGCGAAGTTTGCTGAGCCAAAGACGATCGTTCGCCGGTATTATTTGGCGAAATATGAAAATAAAGAATTATTTACGACTTCATAAAGTGGATATATAAACGTCATTAAAATGTAAATGTTCACCGTCAAGGTTCCTACCGCGGAATTAATTACGATACCGACAGAAGACCAATCCATTCCGATTTTTTTTTACGGCCGCCCGATGCCCAAACCGTAAACTTTAGGTGAGAACAATTACATAAACCATTAACTTCGTTATTTACGACGGCGCGGCGCGGCGGTTCGGTTTCTTGTGCATTTGCAACGTGTCCGAAAAATGTAATCCGATTTTTTTCTCGCTTTTGCCAGGTGTTAATCTCGCGTAATCTCATAATCCGCCGCAATTTTTTCGCCGTCTCCGGAACGTTCGTTCGATGATTTACTGGATGTTTTGTGATTTCTTCTCATGATCTTGTCAAAAACGGACCGGGCGTGGAATTATTAATTATTTCAGCGAGAGGCATCATGATCATCATCATCATCAATCACGGTTAAGAAGAACGAGAGACGATTCTGTGTGGCGGGGTAATTCGAAAATTTTCTGGCAATTTCTTTAATCGCGTCTAATTATCAAAATGTCCGCAATCTGGAGTCGATCAGAACACAACGTAACTGTCTCGCGTAATCTCATAACGCTCGCCAGTAACTTTGGTGATTGTACGTGTAATCGGTTCGAAGCGAACGTTCTGTTCCATTTGAGACGGACGAAATTACCTTCAATTACGGCAATCTAAACACGTCGCCGAGACCGATCGGCCTGGGAAAAAATGAAACGAACGGATAAGCGACTCCGCGCGTACGTATCTCGGCGATTAATTTCCGATCGGTAATTAAAAGCGTGCTCGATCGTCGACTTTAAAATTAGCCGACAATTACTGGACGGTGCGCGGCGAGCGTTTCTCGTTTCTCGTTTCTCGTTTCCATATAATGGGCCGTTACGGTGTCCGTTTGATATCTTGATACCGCGCCACCGTTATAAATCCCACAGCCTCCATTTAACTTTTTGATCCCGGTGTATCGGACAAAAGTGTGCGGAATTCTTGGAAGTCGTCTAACAAGCTTTGCCGAACACCGTGCGCCGTGCTCGACATCCTCTCGCTGCGATAAACATGCTAAACTTATCCGCTCCGGCGACTAATTTACCGAGCCTGCGGGACGGCGTCCCTCGCACCTGTCTACCCACGTGGTGTACCATTCTTTCGTTTTTCATTTTCTTCGACCGTTCCAAAATCGCGACGATGCATACTATATGGCGGCGTGTTTTGCAGCATAGCGACGGCGAGAAGAGCGATCAGGATCTGGTGGTCGACGACGCCTCCGAGGATCCAGTCTCTCCGCCGAACGGCACAACCTCACCGAGAGAAAACGGCATCGACAAGCTTGTTCCGAAGAAGGAACACCCCGGCCCCCACAGTCCCCGTTCGGGGACGTCCAGTAACGCGTCCACGCCCTCCACGAAGAAGCTCGACGGTGACAAACCGTCGACTCCCATTTCCAAGTCGGTGACTCCGACGTCGGCCGCCGGATCGTCGTCGGGCGGCAGCGGCCTGAAGCCGGTGGTGAAGCCTCCGGCTCTCGGACAGTATCCGCCTTACCTGGCGGGAATGTCGAACGGTAAGCAGAAGAGAGACATCGCGAGATGGAAAGGTTTGATTCGTTCGTTTGTGGTTTCTTTGCAGGAGCGCCTCACGACCTGCAAGCGGCCGCGGCGGCAGGCGCCTACGGTGGCCTGCACAACAATCTCCCACCTGCCCTCAATAATTATCCGAGACCGCCTCTGCAAGTCGGCTACGATCCGCACTCGCAGATGAGGGCGCCGGTGGTCCCCGGCCTCGGGGGAATACCCGGTGGAAAGCCGTAAGTGTAGTTCGGAAGCTACTCTTCTTCGATAAATTGTTCGATCGATCATTTCTTCTTCTTCGTTTGCAGAGCTTATTCGTTCCACGTGAGCGCCGACGGCCAGATGCAGCCGGTTCCATTTCCTCCGGACGCCCTCATCGGTCCGGGGATTCCGCGTCACGCCAGACAGATAAACACCCTGAGCCACGGCGAGGTGGTCTGCGCCGTGACAATATCGAATCCGACCAAGTACGTCTACACCGGCGGTAAGGGATGCGTCAAGGTCTGGGACATTAGCCAGCCGGGCTCCAAGAGTCCCGTCTCTCAGCTGGACTGTCTGGTTGGTAGAACGCGACCTCCGGGTCTTCAGCCTCCTCAATCTTTTGGTTCCGTTGCAGCAACGTGACAATTACATAAGGTCCGTCAAGCTCCTTCCCGACGGACGGACGTTGATCGTGGGCGGAGAGGCCAGCAACCTGTCGATATGGGACCTGGCGAGCCCCACGCCCCGCATCAAGGCCGAACTGACGTCCAGTGCCCCGGCGTGTTACGCTCTGGCGATCAGCCCCGACTCGAAAGTGTGCTTCAGTTGTTGTTCGGACGGCAACATCGCAGTGTGGGACCTGCACAATCAGACCTTAGTGAGACAGTTCCAAGGACACACGGACGGTGCCTCTTGCATCGATATATCCGCCGACGGGACCAAGTTGTGGACCGGCGGTTTGGACAATACTGTCAGAAGTTGGGACTTGCGGGAGGGAAGGCAGTTGCAGCAGCACGACTTCAGCTCGCAGATATTCTCGCTGGGGTATTGTCCGACGGGTGAGTGGCTCGCCGTCGGCATGGAGAATTCCAACGTGGAAGTGCTCCACGCCACCAAGCCCGACAAGTACCAGTTGCATCTGCACGAGAGTTGCGTGTTGAGTCTGAGATTCGCCGCCTGCGGGAAGTGGTTCGTTTCGACGGGGAAGGACAATCTGTTGAACGCGTGGAGAACACCGTACGGTGCCAGCATATTCCAGGTATGTTGTTTGTTTTCTCCGTCCGACGTCCATCCTGATTGTTTTCATTTTGTGTGTTTCAGTCTAAAGAATCGTCGAGCGTGTTGAGTTGTGACATTTCGGCGGACGACAAGTACATCGTGACGGGATCGGGTGACAAGAAGGCGACGGTGTACGAGGTCATCTATTGAGGGAGTGGTGCAGAGTGAATCCGCTGAAAACGTGTTGTAGTTTAAATTGATGAAAAATGTGATAATTATGTGTAATAAACAATTTGCGTAACAAACTGTCACAACAAGATTAGTGATCTGATGTGAAATACTAGATTATAATGTTAGATTCGGTGATCTCCATGACAATTGAATAATAATAACGATGATGATGACGATGAGAAAAACCATGCTTTTATATTATGATTTAAGATTTAATGTAAATAATTATTCCTCGAGATGGATGGATGGACTCTTTGCAGCAGCGCCTACCTTGTTATAAATGATAAATAGAAATATGTTGTTGAATCGACCGCCGACCGCCAGGGTGGGTGAAGAAAGAACATGATTATGAATACTTAACGAGAATCAGACGAATTTTTATTTGTTTTTTTTTAATATGATTTTTTGTAAGAAGAATTTTGATTTCCGTTGTCGACATGTAAATAGCACTTATAAAAGCATTGTGCACATTGTTTTTATTTGTTATTTAATATGTAGCAAGAGCATGACTTGAAATGCAAAAACGAAACATGAACACAAATGTATATTATCTATATATTTGTAATTAATCCTAGTATCGATAATAAAATTTAAAAAGTATCTCAGTGTTGCCTACACAGATTTGCTCCAATTTTGCATGTGCAAAAAAACTTAGTACCTTTGTGTAAATTAATGTGTTTCGGTTCGTTTAGATAGCGTTTAATACATCTAAATTTATGTTAGACATTTGTAGATAATCGGAAATTTATATGATTGTTTTTTATTTTTTAATATTTAACATGCAATTGTTTAATACAGATCTTAATTTTAAAATATCTAGATATGAGACGAATAGGTGATGCTTTTACCTTCCGAACAAGATGCGTTGTTCGGTGGCGTGTACTAGATAACATCTTCAGATCAACATGTCCGCTGTGTATGTCGTCTCCGTGTGTTATTATGTACACGTCAGTTCGTGGTGTGTTCATTTACGATACAAACTTAACAATAGACCAAGTACATGAACTTTTCATACCTCAAACACAAGCTAACAATAGCCCAAACAAATGTATTTTTATCATACAATTGGAAATAAAACTTATGTTACTTGCATTTTAAATTTGTCTCTTTCTCTCTCGCTCTTTTCTCCGACAAACCGAACGAAACGAGAACGACGGAAATGACCAAAGGACACGCGCCGATAAACTTTTACCGATGCATTTAAATTAAACGTCCGCTCCTCGGATCGATAAAAAATTGATAGGGGACAAACATATCGTGTGACGTGGCTTCGTCGTCGATCGATTTTCGTTCCAGCGTAAAAATAAACAAATTTTATTCTATATCTGTTCCAAGTTTGAGCGAACGGCAAATATTTGTCGTGACACGACGGTGGACTCTGTCGTCCGGTAGCGTAATTTTCTGAACCACAAGGTATGTAGCGTAGGCACCACAGGTAGGCACCTTGAAACGTCGTTTGGCTTACAGAAACCCTTTTGGTAACGCGTGAACGTTACAAATGTAACGCACAGATGGCGCTCGACATGGAAACATTTTCAAATTTTATTTGAAAATAAATCACCATAAAAACATGACGTAAATATCGTATAGATAGATTAAAATACGAAACATGAGCGGAAACATAAGAAAACTAGGAGGTAAGTTAGCGAAAATCTCCTCATTTTTATGTGATCCTAATAGAAACCTGTTGTGTCAATTTATTAATTTATTTACTCCCGATAGATGGCAGTGAATTAAATGTCAATTTAGTCGATAATAATAATAATTGTGCACGATAAATTTCTAAAATCAGACCACAGAATCAGACGACAAGAGGTTTGAATCAGGATTGTACGAGAGCGAGGAGAGGTCTACGGTCTTATCAAAAAAGATTATGCACTCAATAAGTTTGTATTAAATTCCCACCAATTTCGTTGGTAGCGTTGAAAAAAATCGACGAATTAGAATTGATAGACCATTCCTCGTATTCAGCTGATTTGACATGAAGTTTTTTCCTGAGTGTTCCAAAAGAATGTTTTGCAGACCAAGACGGCCATTTGTTGCTAGGCTTACCATTTGACCGGCGTACAAAGCTCATACCTAAAGTTGAAAGGGGATTATGTTGAATAAACAAAAATTCGTTCCACGACACAATCAATATCTTTGCTAGGCCGTAAGCTTTGTTAGGCCGTAAGCATTATTGTGCCGTAAGAACTTACGAATTCCTGAAGAGAACTTCGTATTTCATCAAAATTTTCAAACTGATCCTTGTCGCTTCACGTGTCGCATCTGCATCCGAAAAAAAAATGAAAAAAACCTCAGAAAACGTCATCTTTTTAGACCGCCAAAGAACAAGAACCACCGCCGCCGCATCTCGACGATCTCGATTTTACAACCCCACACTGTCGACGTGAAAATCCATCGGCGAATTTATTAAAATGCGCCGCAAATTTAATTGCGACGTTAAAAAAATAACGGCGACTTTTACGAGAGGATTTATGCCTTTTGTTGCGTCTCGTGAAACCACCATTCAACAAAAGTTCTGGTAATAAAACGGACAGCTTCACGAAAAGAATTGTGAAATCGTTATTTTTACCTGTTCGGAGGTAAGTACTTGGTCCACATTGTATTTAGGAGGCGAACACAATGCCGCATCTTCGACGCAACGGAGTGGAATCGGGGTTGTCGGCCCGGTGTTCTGCAAAAACACAAAAAATTATTTTTCGGTTTGCTCCGTTGTGAGAAACGGATTTTCGTCGGTCTTTTGTGTTCCCGAAGATTCGAAAAACAACTGGTCCCTTGACGTGTACAAAAGGACGACGCCCGTTTTCGGTCCTCGTTCCGGCCGGTGTTAATGAACGTCACACTTTGATGATAAACTAATTAAAATCTGAGCTGTTGCGAAATTTCAACAATGCCAATAAGATATCGAGATACGCTGCGATTAAACCTACAAAATTATCGTCTTTGTTACTCAACAGGTACCGGAAGACTTCGTCATCAATTTAAATATCTCATTTATATTTTTTGAATTATTCATTCCGAGGTGGATCATATTATTGTTATCGAGATTTTTGATTTTAACAAGAATAAATCGCTTCTCCTTCCGAAACTGTTGTTTTCCTTGCACAAACCTCACCACACACGACACAGCTCCAACATCTGGATTACTAATTTCAGAACTAATTACAATCGTCTAATTAATTGTCGCGCTCCCGGTAGAAACCGCATCAGATTCATTTTACATTTAATCTTTCGATAATGCGATAATACTTTTGTAATACTTACTACAAACCAGTATCGTTGCGTCACTTCCAACATAACATGCCTCATTATTACACTTTTGGAAATGTCAAATACGAAATTAGAGACTATTGAGGTTATTCTTGTCGTTGTGACGTCACAAAACTAACCTCACTTGAAACAATAGCGATTGAATTAATAATATAAATAACAATTAAAAATGAATTATCGAAGGTCGCCTCTGAGATATGTTTCATATGATTATTCATCATGTTTAATTTTCGTCAAAAATCGCAACGCAAAGTTTCTGCACTCACCTGGAACGTTCACTAACGCAGCCTCGGTGGTGTTGGACAAAAAGAACTTACGCAAAAGAAGTGCAGTGCGGGACAGGGAAAAACTGCAAGAAATAAAATGAAACGAAAAAACGAATTCCGATTGTGACGCACGTAAGAAATATGAAATATTGTCGGCTTGTAAAATTATTTCGTAAGCGGTGTCCGACGGTTCTTAATGGTGCACGATCAGGAATCGCATAAATCGTCACACCTAATGTGAGTTTTTGAAAATAAAACAACAAATTGGACCGAGCGATAATTATCACGAGTCAATAAAAATGTATTCGGACAACTAATCTAAATTTCACTTGTTAAATATCATAGGCTGAAGCGTTCGACATTCCGCAAACTACTCGTTTTGTTTTTACGTAATTAAAACAACTATTCGATTTTCTTGTTTGCGCCCAAATCGGTAATAGATTTCGACAATCGGAAAGAGTGGATTTAGCGCGGAAAGGTCAATATTTGCCATATCAATTGGAACGGTTTTTGTTGAGCGAAAAGTTTTAAAAAGACGTTGCAAAAAATTAAACACGACTGATTTACGATTTCTGAGTGGAACTTTTTCGAGCAACAATGTTGATTTGATTATCTTCAAGAAGAACATTTTGTGCGTTCAAATATTTCACAATGTTGACAATCTTGATTTTAGCGGCTTCGGTAAATAATATCAAACTTTGCCATTTACATAAGTTTTGGCGTCCAAAGGATAACCCCTTTTTGTTTTAATTCTTGTCTTCTTCCAGATTTTTATTTTCCTCGTTTGCTTTTCTTCTCTCAATTTAGCTTTGAATCCTTCACCGATTACTTAGTTCTTTACATTTTTCACTCTTTTGAGTTCACCGTATGTCACCCATACTCGTATTCATCTTTCACATAATTCACATTTCAGTAGGATCGATTTGACAATTCAGATATTTTTTCCACAGATCAAAAATTTAAAAAAAAATCAAAAACGTGAAAAAGGGTCGTTTTGTGACTTTCACGAGAAACTTTTTTTGAAACAATCATTTTTCTGACAAATCTAAAATCAAGTTACCAGTTAAATAATTGACAACTCAAAATATGTACAGTGGGGAGCACGGAATTTCGCACACCAATTTGTATGTCATTAAAAAAACTATCTAGTCTAAGCTTTATTGTCATTACATATAATCAATCATGATATTTGTGATCATGACTGATGTTTCACCTAAACTGTCACGAAACTGCCGCCAGTATCTCATTTTAATAAAATTATGCCAGTGAAATGTCCAATGTGTGCGAAATTCCGTGCTCGCCACTGTACATACATATAAGCAAGAAGAACATCCTTGCAATATTTTTCAAATAATAACAAGACTTCTTTGTCATATCGGGCGTTCAAATGAAATCCTGGACTGAGTAGGCGTTGGAAAAATTAAACCGTTCAGAACAGTGTAAAGTTTGAATTTCCCACCGTTTGATACGAAAGACATTGAACATGTTCGTTTTCGGCAAAGGGTGCCCTTAGATATTTGCTTCGAGAATAGAAATCGTCAAGTTATTCTATTTTTAATATAAAGCATTGCAAAGAGAGAAAAAAAGAAATATTTTTTTGGCTTTAAATTTTAGGTACTCGAATTAATCTACGCTTTAAAAAAGCACAACAATTGACGGTTTCCAACGCCTTCCCAGCCCAGGATTTCATTTGAACGCGCGATATTTTTTACTATCTTTAAAACACAATGTTTGATCCTTTACAGTACTGACAATTTTAGATTCATAAAGTATAAAATAAAATTCCAGATTCATTCATTCCAGATTAGTCGCTTCCTATTAAACCTTTACGTCCAAACATACAGAGTGTTTGGTGTTTAAGGTAACAAACTTTGCTGAGATGCACAGCTAGGTTAAATGAACAACTTTTCTTAGTGACATTTTTTTCAACTTGCTTTTTTTATTATGGTGAACTAAACTGACTAAACTCTGTTTCCACTGTTTGAGAGCCACTGTTCGTATCTGTAATTATTAATACCAAGCTAATAAAGATTTGCTACCGCCTTCATAATTTAGAAATCCGATGGATTTCACACAGTAGTTCTTCAAATTGAAAAAACGATTACATACTAGAAAATTATAACACATACTAAAAAATGTTACTAGAATAAAAGTTTTATTTTGTCTATTTCTTTACACAGGAGAAGTTTGTTACCTTATACCCCAAACACCCTGTATACAGCATAATGATAACTTTGGGTATGTACTCAAAATTAAGAAGAGATAGAAATTCTGAAATTAAATGAGGATTATTTTAACGCCGGCACAAATTCCAATGGCAATACTAAATTTATTTTTACTTTTTCTAGTTGGTGCCTAAATAAAAATCTGATCAAGAGTGCTTTGTCACAGATTTTGTTTACTTTCCGTATGTCGTAGCTTATGACACGTTGTAGCTGTCACTGAAGTCAAGTTTAACAATGTCTTTGCGTTTCATTCAGTGCCGTTCTTTATAAAAAATAAACATTGTTTTATAAACACGTAATACAAGATGAACATTTATGACGGGAAGTTATTTTTGCAACGGGTAAGTGGTTTATCACTTAACTATATGTAACATATGCTGGACACGAGTTCCTAAATTTTTTCAAAGATATCGAATAATCTTGTATAACCACTTGCTTTAATTTGTTTATTTAATTATAACGAACTTCTCCTTAAACATCCCATTCTGAAGCTTGAGTTGATTTAATTATTGGTGGGTGTAAAACGTTATTATGTTGTTTCTGCATTGTTCTTATTTGTTTCCTCTTTATTTTTGACTTTTAATTCTTCTTATCATTCATATTGAAATTTTAATTACGTACCTTATAAGGAGAATTAACTAGAACAATTCGACCAGCACATCACTTCATTCAAACAGATATTCAATTTTATCTTGTTATATATTATTATTATTTATATTTTGAATGATAAGAAATAATGACAAAATTTGTCATGGACCATTAAAATCTGTCAATCCACATAGAAAATATAGTGGTGAAGCTGGTATAATATATTTATAGTGTTTTTAAAATTGTGAAGAATGTCGACCAAAGTTATAAATTATGCCAACAAACAAAATCACATCAAAAGTTTTCAACATATAAATTTATGTCCTCTGCCAGAAATTCTGCGTACACCTACCTTTGCGTTACCAAGCAAAACAGAGTGACAGTTTGGAACTATACCTACCGGAGAATAAGAGTTCAAACGGCATTTCCCAAAATATCGAGGATAATATAGAAATTTTAAGATCTCCATTTTGGAACAGGTGAAACGTAAAGTGGCTCGAAAACGAGTCGATCGACAACCCCATTAATAAAATTTAAGATCGGTCGGTGTGGCGGCCTTCGAGCTGAGCAAACAATTTCCACGGTGGAAAGTCGAGCCGTGAAATTGCGTTCGGCTCAGTCGGAGCGACTCCACCGTGGAGCAAAAGATGTGAAAAAACCAAAACTGTAGGTAACAAGAGGAAAAACACGAAATCACATCGCTTTCGGCTTTCCATATTGAGATTAAGACAAACACATCGCGAAACAAAAGGAGCAAAAATTGGAAATTCTCAAAAGCCGGTCGAGGCGGTTAAACGTCGGAGCACGTGTTCGCCTTTGTTCGCCCGAGACCGGTTCGGCGGCGTTCGCGTTGCGTCGTGGCGGCGGTGGGGCCGCCAATGCCGCCCCGTCTTTCGAAGTTGGCGGCCCGGCTTCGGGGGCGCTTGCGCCGTGGGGCGCACATGGCGCGCAGCCGGGCCACGCTGCGCCCGGAATTCAGTCAGTCGCAAGCAAGCGGGGCGATCGCGTCTGCTTGTCCCACAATAAATTAAAAAATAAATTAAACATAATAAAAACGGTTAGTTAGACCCTTGTAAACTTAGCATATTCGATAATATATTTTTGTACGAGTGATCGTTTTTACTACTGTAGCGCGCGTCGTTTATATGTCTTATGAACGTTGGCACCGCGTCTGAGGGCCCCCCGGATAGTCGACGACAATCAACCGCTCCCGGACCGTGTCTGCGTCGGGTGCAATGCCGGCGTCGAGCCTCTTCTCCGACATCGACCGCCCGAGCGGCATCGGCGACGAGCGCGCCCTCCAGCTCGCCCTCGAGCTCTCCATGCTCGGCTTCAGCGAGTCGATGAACGCCGTCGCCGAGCCGGACAGCCCCGCCGACCTGGTGCCCTTCGTCGGCACCCTGGCCGGCGTCGGCGTCGGCCTCGACGAGGTCCGCTCCAAGAAGTCCCAGAACATGACCGAGTGCGTGCCGGTGCCCAGTTCCGAACATGTGGCCGAGATCGTCGGCAGACAAGGTAGGCACACTTACTTCACGCTTCTCTTCTTCCTCTTATCTCTGCGCCCCCGCCGACTTCCGCCGGGAAGGCCCCGATAGCGCTCCCTCCGACACCCTTTTTGTCGACACTTTTTCGCGCCGACAAGAAACCACGCAAGAACTCCTGAAGCCTCGGTGGAAGTGGAAATTTCGATTGACCAACCCTCACGGGTGGACGAGTTGAATTTGAAAATTTCAATTTTCGGACTCTCATACATTTTTATTCTCTATTTATGAACGGTTCTGCAGGTTTATTTTTAACACTTTTAACTTTTAGATTTAGATGATTTACATTCGTATCGTACGTGTCTAGCCAATTCGGTGTTGGCACAGCCACTGATAGATAAAAAATTACGACAAATTTACGTGAACTCTGATTAATAATTGTAATAATTACGGTACCGTTATGGTACGTCATTGAATACATTTTTATTTGCAAGTCTAGTCGGTTCGACTTAACCTCAACTACGACTAGATGTATTTCCAATATTACAATGAACCGTATAAATGACGTCAAATCCCCCGAAAACATGGTGTGCAGTCATTTCAAAAACTAATGTTCGAAGCTCTGCAGCTTGTTTTTGATGAATCGGCTTTTCTCAAAAAATGTAATTACATATTTTGACAACTTGTAATGATATAAACACACATCTGAACATGATAAATGATGATGTAAAAAATAACCCGGCCTCGATGTCCTGCCTCATTTTAAATAAAAATTTGGAAAAATCGACGACTCCCGTATCAAATCACTTCAGAAGAAAGGAGTTGTAAAACTTGACGGACATTTTTCATTGTGTTCAGAGTTAACGGCCCAACAATGCTCATACTGACGTTTTCTAACAACCCCCATAAATTTTGTACTTGGGAATTATATTGGACCGTACCGCATTTATTGCATTGGACACTTTCTAAACAGGTAGAAGGTCATAATCCAAAGCACATCTATCGGTCGAAAGTGTTGGTGCCAAATTCTAAATGTTTTTACAATAATTTATCACTGCGACTGTTTTTTAACAAATGACTTAAGTAACTGTAATTTTAAAAATTGTACGATTTTTGTTCTAGAAAATTTTCAAAATTTGCTCTTTCCGTAACCCGTTCTCGTGTTAGGTACCTGTTTTTTCGTTTAACCAAAGGGAATCGAGCGCAATATTTAGATCTGAGCTGATAATACAATTACTTCAGGAAATGTCATTTTGTAATTCTCAAATTTGTACAAAAATTCCGAAAATCGTTTTTTCTCGGCGGTAGTTTTGAAAATATCCTAACATTATTTTTGGCAGTTTTTGAACAAATTAAAATCTGGAACTTATTTTTCAAATTACATAATTGTTGTTCTTGAACATAGATTTTTCAAAAAATTTTTTGCAAAATTGCTTGTTATTTTCGGTTTTGTAAAATTTTCGAAAATCTCGCATTGCTGGTTTTGAAAATATTCTATTATGACATAAATCAGTTTTGAACGTACATATTAACACTGTAATTTTTCAAAAAATCGCATTTTTGCTTCCAAAAAAGTCCCAAAAATGGTTTTTTGGTAATTGGACTTTTTCTCTTCATTTATAATTCACGTGACAGGGTCCAAAACTTAAATCTAAACTGATGGTCTAGTTCTTATAAATTTCAGTTTTTGGAAGAATTTTCGAAAATCACTCGCTTTCATTCTCTCATCACTAAACAAATTAAAACTCAAATCCGCATCGTTCTTCACTTTTCAAAATTCTCGATTTTCAGGATTCAGCTCGTGGAAACTTTTCCAAAATCCCTATGTGGCAATTCCTCGTCCTGTTCCCATGGTTTTTTCCCATTTACACCGCTAATCGCAGCGGGGTCGATAGGGGGTGTAACATTATCCGTTAACACGCGGGTGTATTGATCGACATTGGAAACCACCTATACAGGATGTTGCCTCGTTTCTTTGTTGTGCGTACGAACCACCGTAATTTTTGTATTCTGCCAGAGTATAATCTTACATGAGTCAGTGACAGGAAGTCGAGAATTACTTCGGCACCGTAGATACATTTACATTCGCGCCGTTGATAACATAACACCACCGTCCAGGTACTCGGGACCGTCCAAAACAAAAATTCCAATTTGGAAACTGTGAGAACCGTAAAGATACCTCTCTTGTCGGTTGGCGCAGCTGTCGACCGACCTTTCTGCAGGTAACTTTCTTACCTGGACACTGCTAAACCTACCTTATCGTCTTTGTGTGAAATTAATAGGGGTTGGTGAAACGACTCTTTGGTTTTCTTGTTGTCGATGTCGGGTCTTGGCCGGAGGCGAAGCCGCCAAATCGTGCCAAATTGGACCGGCAAAAAGACAAACAAAACAAGGAGAGGTTCGCTTCAAGAAGCTTCTAATGGTCTTAGAAATCTTCCGTGACACCACCTGGAGCGGCTTTTACCGAAACACTTCACTCCAAATTGAAAAGCAGACAATTGATTCAAAAACTTCAAAAGAATATCAATATTTTTTCTCCTATTATAACTCCAAGATTTGATCGAGCTTTTTGGCGTTTTTCAAATTTTGACCAAGCACTCGTAACTTTTTGAAAATCACGTGGAGAGTTAACTCCGACATCTTCTTGTCTTTTTGAGCGATGTAGCCGCGGTGATGGTTTCCCCGGGCCTTTTTGATATTTATTTTGCACCGACAGGCCAAAATTGTTCAACATTTTCGAGTCTGTTGCCACCAGAGCCCGTTCGAATTTGAGAAATTTCCACTGGCGACAGAATTGTTGTTTCCTTTCTTACCTTTGCGTTGTTAGACGTCGCGCTATTGATTTTTGGGGCCGCTGTGTGAATCAAGGCACACTCGATGACGCAACGAGGGGTGATCGCTCTAGTACGGGGTGTTGCTAATGGGGAGAAACCTGTAAATAATTCCGTTAGAAAACGCGCACGGTTGCCACATCTCGAGAAAAATTTTTACGGCCGCCGTCGTAAACAAACAAGCGATAACACGGTTTGTTTACCTGTTTAATCTGGGTACCCGAAAGTAGTATATCTAATCAGCTCGAACAGTTCCTCATCCAGAGACCATGGCTTCATTCATCGCCCTGAAAAAAAAAGACAAGAAAACTGTTCAGTCATCCGGGCCACAGTCACACTGGTGGAATGTGGACGGGAACAAATGACGATGAAAATTTTTAGGAGATCGTACATGTCGACCTTCTTTAGTTATTGGATCGGAATCGTTGACCCCCCCTAGTCGATCATCGCCGATGCTTTAAAAAATCGAATCGGGAAACGACTTTTCAGCGGTTTCCACGAGATCCGGAGCGCCGGCAAACGCGTCAATTACGCGCCAGGAGCGCGTAAAAAGTTGAATGAATTCTCGATTTATATTTAAAATTGCAAAAAACAAATGTTGCGTTGCAGCCGAGTTCACGGTCATTCTAGTACAATTCCTTTCGTCGTTTTCGTTTGAATTTGTCGAACGTCGTCGCGTGAAACGCTGCGCGAGGTAAAGGCCGCTTCACAGCGCCAGCTTCTTGACACACCTCGGCGCTTTTCCCGGTCCTTCCTCGCTCATCCGTTCTCCAATGCGACGAAGATAGATCATCTTTCATCAGATTTCAACAAAACGAACCAACCAGAAGTCTCTGGCTCGTTTCTTCCCAAACACGAACTTTTCCTTAAAGCGTAAAACGGAAAAAAGTAAAAAATCTGAAACTTTTTCGCTTTCACTCCTTCGTTCCACAAATGCGAACTCCATTTTTGTGCGAAACGAAGTTAACGCTCCCGTGTCCGCAGTTTGGCGACATCTGGAAGAAAGCTAGCCTGGGAAGGACCTGGGGTTCAGCGTGCTTGACCCAAACACAAAAAATAATTGCCACATCCTGAACATTCTTCGCCGTTTGGGAGGCAAGTCGGCTCGTTTTTCAGTGTGGGTTGATCGAGCGAATACCTTCGTCTGGTTGGTTTTTGCCTTTTTGGCCTCGACGCCGTCTGATCAGCGTTGACGTTGATAAGCTAGCCCAGTTAGATGGAAGCTGCGACTGTGGGAAATTGCCGGGATTAATTTACATCGGGTCAGATGCGAAACGCGTATGATCTGCTTACGTTACGCGTTTTATTGGTGTAATAACATAATCTAGCCGTAGACGAGCTTCCTAGTCGAACGGTAAGTCGAGTCTGGCGTTCAAATTGCCCGATAATTGCATCTCGTCTCCAGAACAAAAATAACAAGGAAATCAGCTGGTGTTTTTTTTTACCATTTCTAAATCTCGACGCGCACAGCTTGGGTCAATGTTTCTCAACCTTGTTCTTGCGAGGACGCTTTAAACTCGCTAAATGTTATTACATAATTAATGAAATAGACTTGTTTTGTTAAAAGTGTGTGGTTTCTCCATATCGAAAATTGACAAAACCTGTATGGTTAATATTAAAGGCCAGACACGGACGCGGGCTATTCCGATAAATGGGCTGATAAGGCAAGATCTTGCAAGCTCCAGATTTGCGTAACGATATCGGCAAGCGTAAATAACCATAATCCTAGAAGGCAAGGACTCGACGGCAAGGATTAACGCCGATAAATTCCCACAAAGTCCTAAAGGAATTTCGCCGACTGACGACGGACGAACTTTTCACCTTTCAAGTGGAGATGGATTTTTTGAAAAATCCCATCTGTAAAACGTTCGGTGTTGCGTATTTTATAGCTTAGGTCAGTTTATTGAGTATCTTTTAACAACTTTGCTTATCACGAACTTGTTTATTTTTTGGATAAAACGATAACTGCTTAATCTGTTGTCACTAGTCGACGAAATTTATCCTTTAGATGACAACTGATTGCGGTTTTAAAGCGGACGTACCACACATAAATAACACTCAGTTCCGGTTTCTTCTTTTTATCGACTCGCGCGAATTCCATTCGACGAATCTTCTTCGAACTTTTTACCAAAAACTAACCGCCCAACGACTCTTACGCTGTACACGGTGTGTTCCACGAATGCGGACAATAATGAAGTTATTCTCTTAACATTTTATTGCCGTTTGATCGATACTCGTTCCCGGAAGAGGTGTCGGTGTCCAAAAGGGCAATTCCTCTCTCCGTCTTCGCCCATTTCGTCTCGGTCGGATCTCGCGTCGTCGCAATTGTACAATTCGCAGCAAAGAAATGTATCTCGCGTAATAATTTCCTTGACCTTCTGTGGTGATCCCTCAAGGCCGCGAGTTTATTCACTACGAGAGACCGAGCCGCGTCTTAACACTCTGTTGGTTTCTTCGTCTTGGAACAATAGAAGCAGCGCGTTTGCGTCGGCCGTTCGAAAAACGCCCAAAAATCTGTGCCAAGACGTGCGTGCTGCAAGTTTTTATCGCCGAAATTCGGCGAACGGGCCTCGTCTGTCGCGTTTTTCTCCTTTTTTTGCCGTCTGAGTGCTTTCGGAAGCGGTAATAAAAAGGACGCAGACGGATCGGATTTCTTGCAGCGCGTTTCGTTTTTCGAAAAATGCCGGTCCCGCGTTGTGACAAATGGGTCGGCCGTTCCGGGTGCATAACGAGATAACGTGCACGCCACGCCATTAGATAACGCCTAATTGAAACGTACTTTCCCGCCTCAAAATCGAAAAAATCCGAGCGATTTATTGTTGGTCGAACGAATTGCGTCACTTGGCAGGGTTAGGCGGTAGTCGATGTTGCAGTAAGTGTCCCAGTTTGGTCTTTTTCTGTGCGACACCCACTTCGGCGGTGCTGCTCGCGGGGCCCCACCGTTCCAATTCTTCATTATGCATGTTCGCCATTGCAAGATCTAATAATGTTCGGACCGTCGATCTGTGTCGATTATGAAGAACTTGCCCAACATGCTGAAACGTGACTTTTTGATATTTCGGATTTGTCACAATGCGACTCGTAACCTTTCTGATTTTAAATAATTATTGCTAAATAGCCTGCACTGGCATAACTGTAGCAAACAACTACGAAATAAGGATGTTGCTCATTCATTGTCTCTAACGCTCTCCGTCATTACTGCCTTGTTAGAGGCGATAATCAGAGGTTAGTGGCCGATTTTGTTGCAGCGATTCACCCCCAACGACACCATCGAGGGATCCATCCCCTCAATCTTACCGTTCACCGCAACCGCAACTCGAAATTTTCACAAACACATGCGGGCCGTGCCCCCATGTTCTCCCTCGACAACTGTCACTTCCAGCTTGACAGGTTTGAGGTTATGTAAAACAAAAAACATAACCTCAAAATTGCATTTTCAAACTTCCAGATACCCATTTTCGCTGCGGAAATTTTGTTAAATTCGTTCCCTAACAATATATTACCACATTTCCAAATTCTATTTGTCGGACGCGATAACCGCAGGTTAACGACCTTTCTTGTTCACCCCCCGGAATCATAAATTCGACCATCATCTCTAAGTGAGTGATTCACCGTCTCAGCAGTGTAAATTTTCGCCAACAAACACCGTTTCATCGAACTCTTAGTTTCCTTTCTTGACTTTTCAGAAAGAAATTTGAGGTTATGTTTTAACCAAACTTCAAAATGTGTTTGATGCCTTTCTTTCTTCTTTCATTTTGTTTCAGCTCAGCGCAATCCACGGTAAACGTTTGTAATTTCTGTCGCTAGAAGTGATAATACTAATTAAAGACCAATTTTATGGGGACGACTCACCACCGCGCCCCAAATTAAGAGATCATTCCTCTATCTCGACTGAGCGTGTCCGTAGCAGTAGTCGTCGACAGAGACTCGATTTATGCGACACCGGTCTTCATTTCTCTCATAAAACCCTCGTTACGAAGCTCGCCAAGATTTGAGGTTATAGCTCGACATAACCTCAAATTGTCATTCGCCGATTGTAATGTTTATTTCTTCACGATCTGTTTCCAGTAGTGCTGGAGGAAACATTCTCGGTTCATCCTGTTTGTTTATCTGCCCTTCCCGGCCAGCACCAACTGTGGCGCCTGGCCCGGCTACATTGTTCTCCCATTTATTTATCCATCAACCCGGGGATTACCTTCGGAAGTCTCGGTCTTCGCATTCGACCTTTCGGGCCAATTTGTCGGAGGACCGTTTGCGATTTAATCACGTGACTCGGCCCCATTTAATATCCTCCTGATCCACAACAGATTGCGTTCCGAGTTGGCGTAACAAAGAGACACGCACCGACCGATATTAAACCGGGGTCCGCGCAAAAATATCAAATCGATTATGTAATTTTAGTTGTCCCCTATGTAATAATTAATGAGCGAAAGTCGGCCGTAGGTGGGAGTTTTGCATTGTTAAACTTTTCGTTTGTTGGTGGAATTGTTGTTGTCGCCGCCTTTATGCCAAGCGATTTATCAATTTAATGTGGCGGCGACAAGTTATCAAAAAAGCGCCACCGGTGTTGAAGAACGGTTTCGAATTTTCGGCCGGCTCGACGAGCAGATGTTCGAGAGGTGCGACCTACGTCGCTTTTTTTATTCAATGGGTCTTTAGACCATGGTAATAACCTTGACATAACTCTGTATTCATCAATTTTTCCCATCACGATCGGAGATCGTTGCCTCGGGAACGAACGCCTCATCTGTTTGTCCATTTAGGCGACCAGAAGGACACCGCACCGGATTATTCCGTCGCTCGTTGTTCACCTGGAAACGTCTCAATTCAATTCGCAAGTTTGCCTCTCGAGGATAACCTCATAAATCCGCAACTCGTCTTAGTGATAGAACTTATTAGTGGCGTAGTCGTTCAAATATTGATTCAGGTCTGATAGGTCAAATCCGCCGTCGCACCGTCGAAATATTATTGTATTTTGTCTGGTGCGCTTCTTCTTGTTTTGACTTGTGCCGACAACGAAAGAGGAGCCCTCCGAGTAATCCGAGTCGTGTTTTGGTGCTTTTTTAGAATTCCGCCTGTAATAAGTGGCCGCACATTAGGCACTTATTTATATCTAGTGTACGTTAACGCGTTTAGTTATTTTTAAAGTGTCTAAGCGTTTTTATGCTTGGCACGTCTAATTTTCTTCTATTCATTAGGGTCATTGGAACTGGCTTCCTAAAGCAAACAGACATCGCCTCCGAGTCAGATTTTATTGAAACGTGGCGATGTAAATTTAATGTTTGTTCTTATCTCGTAATCATGTTTAAAAACCATAACAATTATTATTGTTGCTCTGCCATTGGGGTCTTTGATTGCTTCCAGGGACAATAAAAGTTCACTGTTCTAAACCATAAAGCTTGCGATTTGGCATTAACTACGCAGGTATTTCCGTGTTTGTACATTCTTCGTTTACAAGACCTTCAAGTTTTAATATGTTTTTTTAGCCAGTTCAAGGATCCTCGGTCGGGTTATCGCATTGTTGTGTGTCGGACACCTACCTAGATGCAGCCGATTCGATTATTAATTTAATTACCTGAGACGGCTTGATTAGCGCCTCAAAATTCGTTTTATCGACTGTTGTTGAACTCGATCTTACACACAAAAAAAACGCGTGATGGGAACTTGGTACTTAACAACGGAAGTTGCCTCATACCTAGCTTACGACGCTCCACTACACCATGAATACGCTCTCAGTGATACCGCAGGAAAAATCGCTATTTACTTAATATTCGATAATAAAACAACTTATGTAATAAACAGCTGCATCCAGCTGAAGTGATTTAGGGCGGGTTAGATAATGACGAAATTTATAACTTGGCACCTTGTTATGTACGCGCGCACTACCTACCAACGATGATACTCTTTAAGGTCGACGTAATTTACAACAATTATGTTTGCGAAAGTTTTATATTATTTATTGTCAGCATCGGATTCGCACTGGATGCGATTTGTCTACGTCGCTTGTTAATGAGTGCCGTTCGACCGTACATACACCAGAGCGTTATCTCCCCCATGTGTATTAAATTTAACGATGCCAGTTTTCCTATGGCACCATGGGATCCCTCCATGTGTACGAACACACTCCTAACCTATTCACTGGAAGTGTTTTATAACCGAAAACTGTTCGCCCGCCAGCTCATCAGCTGTTCCCTCTTTTTCACTCGATGTTTGTTTTACTCCGCGATAAAATTCGAGTGGCACCCTTTCGCTCGATCGGGTTCAGATCGGGGCGACGTCGAGACCTTCGCGCTCTTCAATGAATCGTTATTGAAGTCCTGAAGGCGGCGATACACGTACACTCTACCGACGACTTTATCGAACCATTCGTACCACGATTTCGCTTTCCATGGCCACACCGCACAACGCAAACATGTTTTGCATCGGCATTACGAGTGATTAAGACGGGATTTTATAAAAACACCAGCACTATTGACTCCACCGGAGTCATATATACCTACATAGTTATCATTTCCGTGTAACAAGGTGCAATTAAATTTTTTACGACGCCGTTAAGAGGTTAGCTTCGTTTCCAAGTTGAATTGGGTTAGAGAATAAAGTAACAGGTTTATAGGTAAGAAATGTGGTGAGTCGAGTGTTGTTTCTTCATGGTCCGTTCCCAGAGTTATCGTTTCTTCCTGTTAACGCTCAGATTGTCCCAGGCAATGACCAGCGGACATGCTAGTCGTTACACTCGTGTCACTGGTCCCTTCTTACTATTCTTACGTCCGCCCAGAACTACGTTTCGTTTATTTGCTCCGAGGTCTTCAAATATGCTTCGAAACGACGAGCACAGATCCTGGCGGAAAACATATCGGGAGTACCTCAAGGCTTCGTCTTGGCCTCATTACCATTCATGATATCTCTCGTAAAAATCTTCCTCGTCGATGAGCTTAAATTTTATTCTGAAATAATTTTTAATGACCACAGCACTTTTCTAAATCTCCTAAACAGTTATTTTTTTTTGTCCGAAACATTACTGAACATGCAGATAAACGGGCAGCGAAGGCTTCAGTTTTAGTCTTCCGAGAGAAAACGTCCTTTTAAAATCGAAATTTTAGTTGTCACAGCTTAAATCAACATCGGGGTACCTCAAGGTTTTAACTTTGGTTCAATATTGTTACTGGCTGCAAAACTTTTTGAGATAAGACGGATTTTACAACCCGTGGGTTTGTCAAGTATTTGGCCTCTCGAAAATAGGTCATCAACACTGTGAAACCTTGAGGTGCTCCAATTTTGGTTCGGCGAAGCCTCTCGTCGATCGTTTTTTAATCGAAAGGTCCCTGGACCGCCTTAATATCAGGATAACTGTCGAAACACTATTAATGCCATTGTGGATTCGGGTGGTAGGTACTTAAGGATAATGGGTGCAAAAAATGGCAGACCGTTGGGAGCGTTTTGCCCTACGGTGCAGCTCGTTGGGTCGTCGATTATTGTGCGGTCTGGGTGACGGCAGCTGGCCGGAAGGCTGCCATGTGGAGGCTTCACAAAGACCGATCCTTGGCCGAGGTCTGTTTCGCAGCTGCTACCCTGCTCGATAGCGACCAGTTCCAACCACTACCGGTCGTTCAGCACATATTTCCACCATCCGCCTTCCCGGAATCGCCTAATTGGTCCTTCTCTCCTTCGAAATTTGGACTTCTCGCCGCCGCCGCCGCCGCTATCGGTCGATCTCCAGTCACGGATTTGTGTCAATGCCACAACTAAGGTCTTCGAATTTATGGCGTTTATCTATGTATCGAGGAAGCCGCAGATAAAATTGGGCCAGATGTTGTTATCGATGGCCCCCTAGAGCACGTCGAGATGTTTTGGTCCAGTCTAAATCAATTCGAGTAATTATGCTCCACATGCGAGTCGTTAAGAGTAATTTGTGGCGAGTATTTCGACTTTCTGTGTCCTGAGATGAGTGATCGCGGGAGCGAATAAAGTCATAAATAATGAAGGCAGTCGCTTTTGACTGGATGATTCTAGCGCGACACCGATTTGTTTGTTTTTGTTGAATCTTCGATTTTTCCCCTGTAATTAGATTAGATTAAAAAAATTGACCCCACGAAATCTCCTTCGGAATGAACCGAACCGAGTGGATTTTAATTGTAAATAAGTCAGAACAAGAAGTTATTAGGTAATTAATTGCGTCTAAATTATTTACATAAATTATTCAAAAGTTCATTATCTTCTGTTTATAATAAATTAATTTAACCTTGAGTAGCAACAGCCACGTTAATAAGAAGTTCTTTCGAAAACGGAATCGCTCAAATATGACCGGCTTGTGTACTGATGAAAATCCGTTTTATTTTTTGTTTCGTCGGCAGTTAAAAACTGATGTTAACAAACTGTTATAATATTTAGTTTCGGAAGGCTCGTTTAAATATTTATTTTACATCATTTCGGGTGGGTTAATCGAAACTAGGACGTACGGCTTGCATCACACTTTTATATTGTTTGCCCAAAAAAACTGGAAAAATAGCGCGGAACACGTGCAAACTCGGACTTGCCTCGTTGCCCGGCCGCGATAAGGAAGAAGTGTTGGTGGTGCGACTTCTACCTGCAGTTTATGGCTCTTTACTTTGTTAACAGTAGTTTCCTTTGTCGATGGTGACTTTGTAAATTGGTGTGGACCGATACCGAAAGGCGTCAATTGCCCTCCTTCCCAGAACTGGGAGATTTTGGTTGAAATGTTTGCACAGCGATCTGCTTGCTTTACACGATAAAACCACGATTAGGCTGTGGACACACCGATAAATGACGCGACACAAACCAGTCCGTGGGCACACCACACGAACGAGCACGATAAAAATAATTGACTCGTCGATTACAACCGACAAAAACAATGCCGGATTCGCACAGACGCGACCCAATTTTATTTTGACACTTCCATTCGTACGAACCGATCTACGACTCGACTTCGGTTTGGCGCTGGCTGTTCGTTTGCGTTTTGAACGTTCGACATCCGTCGAAAAATTAGTTAAAATCGCGACGGGAGCCCCGCACGGATGAATGAACGCCCCGCTTTGTCTTTTTTCCGGCGGACCGTCATGTCTTGTAAACATATCGATGTGTGGGTGCACCATAGTAGTCATTGAACATTGGCCTAGGTCATGGCTGGTGCGGCCGTCCTATCCGCGACGTACGTTCCCCTACTCTAGGATGCATTAGAATAAACGCATTGTCGGTGCACTTGTTACGGATTATGGGTCAGACCGTCGAGATGGAGAGCGCAACGTAAAGAAATCGCGAGTGATGGTCTCGGTCGGTGTTTATGTGCGGTGGAAAGTAAGAGACGATGGTGAGGAATGCAGTCAACCTGCACATTGGGCCGTGTCTGTTGATCCCATGGCTCATGGTCGCGCTGGACGGCGTTACCATCTAAGGAGTACCATCCCCGCTTTTATTTAAATTTTAAAAGTCTGACGCTGTTCCATCGACAAACCTGTCTCGTCTGGGTACAGTTGAATGGGTTTTTTGTGCCTCCACGGATTCGAAAATTATTTTTGCAAAAATGAAACAATTTTACGCGACCGATCTACTTACGGTCAAAATGCAAAACAATAAGTTTTTGTGTTTGGTATGCAATTAGAATTATTATTAACAAATAGTTGCGGTGGTAATTGGGTTACGCTTGTACCAGTGCGGTGAATGTTGGTAAATTACAAATAAAAGTACAGTATTGTGCATATTACGCACATTCTATAAATTACCATCTTATCCGAGATTTCTTTCACTTAATTGGTGCTTATTACTACACCTACGAGGAATTAAAACGTGATCGATCAAAATTTGCTCCCAACCTACCACATACGAAATAGCCTTCAGTTAAATATAACCAAATGTATTGTAATGACTCTTAGTAATAAAAAACAAAAGATTGAATTTGATTATAATATTGATGGTGCTGTTTTGGAGAGACCTGAATTGGTTTCTGACTTGGGAGTGCTGTTTGATAATAAGCTGTCTTTTACAGGCCACATCAACTCTGTTATAAAAAAATCCTGGAAGACCTATGGCTATATTATTAGGAATACCAGAGATTTCTCTAATATCTCCACATTAATATACTTATTTCAATCATTTGTCAGAAGTAAACTTGAATATGCGTCGATTGTTTGGTTTCCTCATCATGCTGTTCACATTGCTAGTATTGAACATTTGCAGCGTAGATTCTTAAAATACTTGTGTTTCAGAGAGGATGGACGCTATCCTCCTATTGGATATTCACAGACCATTTTATTAGAACGTTTCTCGTTTAAAACCTTATCTGAACGCAATAAATTAATGAATTTATTGTTCTTGTACAAAATCGTTCATAACTTGATTGACTGCTGTTCTCTGCTCAGTCAGATTAATTTTTGTGTTGGTAAGCATTCTATTACTACTCGTAGTAAAAACTTATTCTATTTATCAACTCCGAGAACGGATTTTCTTAAATTTTCTCCTTTGAACAACATGCTCAATATTTCCAACTCTGTCGGTGATCTTGTTGATCTGTTCTCCTGTAGCATTGAAGTGTTAAAATCGTTGGATTTGTCGGATATTTAATTTGTATAGGTCGAATTATACGTGCTCTTTAATTGGGATTTTCCTGTTGAGCATGAAATTAATAATAATAATAATAATAATAATAATAATAATAATAATAATAATAATAATAATAATAATAATAACATACTCGACGAGCTTATCCCAGTATTGAAGTATCACAACGGATTTACAAAATTACAAAGTTATCTCTGAATACTTTCTCATTTTAACCTGTTCGCCGATAAATTTTAATTCGATCAGTATCGGCGTAAATTTCAAAACTTCGCGCAACGCCACCACACCCAAATGTCACTTTAACAAGAATGACAGCGCGCGAAATTTGAACGTTTATTTTTACACAAGCAACCATAAATGTTTCATGGATGTTTGAGTTTATTTTGTAAGAAGCAACTATCCGTTTAAGTGGTACGAAAGCGCCATTATCATTTAAAAAACCGTAAACAGCCAATATGCCAAGGAACTTGAAGATTTACATTAAACAAACAATAATTTAGCACGATGCTAATATTATTATATGCACAATAAACATAAAACTTTTATTAGCAATAAAACATCTGATTTTGTTTATTTAAATGTTACTGGGTTGCGTTAGGTTAGGTTAGGTTTTACGCTGCCACAAAAATAATGTAATAATAATAATTTATATGGGAGGAAGACGATAAATTGTCTTTCGAGAGATTCTTGTCGCGTTGCAGGTTGGGTTGTGGCCAATTAACTGACGGATTCCACATCTTTGAGCATATTAAAATAACAAATTGCAATAAAAGTTGGGTCAACTTTTTCCAGACCTTCGCCCCGAGTATAGCAGCACCGTCTCGTCGAAAGGTGGCACAGATTTCGGTGTCGTGTTTAGTCTTTTTTCGCTTGATAGGTGGCACATGTTGGGTCGTTTTTTTCCACCGAAAGTCGGTAAACTTCCACTCGGGGCACTTCCTCCGGCGCGGCTTCTTCGTGTCGGTTGTAAATTTGTTCGACGTCCTCCGAAATTGGGGGAAATAGCGATTGAATGAAAGTGAAATGAGTAAAACTGACTGGTTTACTCCTTCGGGCTGACACCGTGCGCGGATGTTGAACTAGGTTCGTCTCAAGGCCTCCTGTGTGAGACAGCAGGAAGTATGACGAAGACGTCTATACATACTGGAATTCTCTCCGGTGAACAAAGAACTGCAGCCACAACAATCGAATGCTCGGTTAATTGGTCCGGATTAATCGGGGAAATATCGCTCCGGTGCAGTTCGACACGACCGTCGCCGTCCTTTTCTAAAAATAAATTTTCGTCCGGCCGTCACTTCTTCGGTCTTCGCCGATCGACTGTGAAGAACAATAAACGTGACACTTTAAAAGATTGGCCCGAGCCGTGTCGTGTAGGGATTCCGCGGTATTTTTAGCCGTCTGGTTAAATCGATAATCAGAAGTGACGGCCTCCAAGGTCCCGAGATATTCGTGCCAATTATCAGTTGTGCTCGGATTTTGCGAAATTTCGTCGTTCGACCGCTGGCCGATCACCTTGTGCCACCTACGTCGATTTTTTTAGTCGATTCGAAATATTCCAGAACGAGTGACGTGACGGTAACAATTGTATGCGAGATCGTATCTCCAAATTGATTACTTACGTTTTCATTTTCTACATTTAATCCCTCATCTACCCACGTTATGGGCTTTGTACTCTCTCTTTATGGTCCATCAATCCGAAATGGCTGTGACGCCGCCTCTCCGACAGGACTTTTTGACTTTTTTCCCGTTTTAATTTCCTGTCGGGGGCGGCCGACACTGCACGTGTTTCGGGCTGCCACCCGAACACATCGCCGCCATTGCCGATCGAGATTCGTTGTTCGCGGCAAAACTATAAATTCAACAGGAAGTAGCGCCATGTCATTGCCAAGTGCGATGCTCATGTTAATGCGCCTCTTTCCTTGAATTCGTATGAATGTAATTATAATGTTGAGTAATAATCGGTGGCCATTCACACAGATATTTGTTTGGACCGGCTCGAGATACGAACTTTTTTCTTTAATTGATTTTAATGCGGGCGATGGGAACAACAAGTCATGTGTGCGTGGGCCGCATTGTGCTGGATATCTAATTGAGTTGGTGTAGGTCCTAGTCGCACATGCTCACGATTTCCTCCTCTTAATTGATGTGAAAAGCTCTGCATCGGCCAAAAATTACGAACAGGTGTGTTTGCCGTGCGAGTTTGGCAACGAGCTTTTTCCTTGTCGAAATTCAAAACAACTGTCAGGAAAAAATTTAACTTGTCGCGCAGAGCAAATCCGTGACTAAGCGCGATACGAGGGAACAAACAGGCATTATGGGAATGGTGCGACAGACAAAAATCTGAAGGAAATTCAATTACGAGTATTCTCGAAGGGAGGCAAAAACTACGGGGAGGAGTTGGACGAAAGCCGTTTACAAAAAGAATAAACAACATTTAAGTCGGGAAAAGTTCCCATTTCGCTTTGTCACTGCTGCATGCGAGCCGGATAGATTAGAGAAACAACCAACTACCGTTCTTTGATGGACGATAGTCGATCAGTGCTAATGATGAGTCACTAACAGTTTTTTTTTTTCTGTTGTTTCAGGTGTGTATCGAGCTGTCAGGTCCGAGTCCTGGTCGTAAGTCAAAAATTCCCCAGCACCCAATGGAGGTTCGCCTAATGCGATAAAGTGTAATGTTTGCAATTAGTTTTATCAGTGGCGTTGCATGTACAAACCGCTGAAGGCTGTTTCCACGAAGACATCAGAGTCGTTAGTGTGTGTGCATCTTATTGCGTTACATCAACTGCAAACACATTATTCCGCGTCGGTTGTTTATGATACGTCCGCGGCGGACGCCAGACCTGAACCGTCTAAAATCTGCTTGGTGAACTTTTAAATCGACGCATTACGCAACCGCTCGGGTCAAAAACCGACATTTTTCCTTTCCATCTGAAAAATGTCGCTTTTGCACAGATTGTCCCACTCGAACGGAACTTGGCATTGGACCGAAAAAACACCGCGAAAAAAACGCGCCGGTTCAAGGCTGTTTGTTTATTATTACTATATTAGATAATGCAGGCGGTTTTTTGCTGCGCCCCCGCCGCCGTCCAGGGGTTGGGCCACACCCTTCTTGGGTCATTATCTTTTCGCCGTCTGAATTTCTGGATATCGGAAGCGGCGATGGCAATGACTCTTATTGAACGTGAACTGCCGGGGTCGACGGCTGCGTCGCGGCGCTAAACCGGGTCCTCTTTCGCGGTCACGGAGGGAGGGGGAGCGCTGCATTGGGTCATGTGACGTCTGCAACCCCTACCGCGCATTGCAGCAGTTACTATGGCTACGTTTCTTCATTCTGCCACGAAAATTGATTGAGCGAGTTGTGCACGGCGTGTTTCGGGGGTGGCGCGACACGTGGCGGACCTAGCCGCCCCCCGCATGATCGAATCCTGTGAAAACGAGAAACGTCGCCGGAATCGATCTGGTCGTCCCCTTTTTTCACGAAGCCGCCCCAGATCTTGCGACGGAGTGACATTCGAAAAAAGATCGATAATTGGTTTTAATTGTTTTTTTTCGGGTGGCGGCGATCCGAGTGTTCGCCTGATAAGGAAGATAACAGATTACGGGTGTCGGTTTTGTGTTGAGAGCAGAACAAAACGCTCCCGGGTCTTCCCTTTCTCTGCCCCGTCGGGGTGGATTGCGGTTTTCGAACTCCTCCCCCGGCCCCTATCTGTATCTGCAGTCGTACGAGCTGTTTTATCACCGGCGCGAAATACCAGATAAAACAACATTGTCACTGTTTGTGTCGTAAAACTACACCTTTTCTTGTGGAAACGCCGCCCCCGACCGGTAATTACTTATTTTGCCGATACGCTTGTGCGTACATGAAAATCGGCTTATCTGCCACATTTCCTCCGGTGCACGTGCAACCCCTCGAAATTTTTCGGTTGGCCGGAAGAAAGTTTCGACGGTTTGCCACCGCCAAAACTAGGTGGTTTTTACGTATCGCCAGGATCAATATTGCCAACCTTGCTCTCGTTATCCTTCTGCGTGTGTCGGGGGGTGAATTGTTAAGTAGTATTTCCATTTTCTGATCATGCGAAATTAGCATAAACGTTACGTTTCACCTCACGTGTTTATTTTTCATTTTGCAGAGGACACGCGCCCTCGTTACTGCGCACGGCCGATTGTTTCATCCCCTTTGACGAATTTAAATTTTTAATGGGTGGACGTGGAGGAGCCCGATTGAGAACCCTTTAGAACGGTTATCGAATCGGCTACCGCCATTAAAACAATCGAGGCTACGTCCTTCGGTAATATTTAACACGGATAGATTTTTCCGCAGCGAGATCTATTATGCAGAAGGGTCCTCGACAAAAAAAAATCTCTGAAGATGCTGCACAAATCTCTTTGCGATTTCCGTCACGGAACGCCGCCACATCGATCGTTTGTTGTGTTGTGCGGTCAAATGTACGCCGTCCCCTCGAAGAGGTGATGATGTATGTTGATAACGCGAGGACCTCTTTGTCCTGTAACGATTCCGATCTTATTAAATGCGAAGAGAGGATCCGAGGAAATTTCGAAATAACGACGGCAAGGTCAGAATCTGCGATATCCATCGGAATTTTCCCCGAGGCCGTGGATTCCTCCCCCGGTCGGATCGTATCGATGACGGACGGGGTGGGAATGTGCAAAAAGCGTATTATCATCATCGGCGAGTGCTTTCACGACGGACCGGTCTGCGTTTGTTATGACATAACCCAAATATTCAATGTTGTACAATGGCGAACGATGTCAAGAGTAATGTTACGTCATGGGCGAAAACGTATGCAAAAGATAGGTGGCGACATACTCGTCTACCTGGTCGACTAGCTCCGACATATGTAAATAATATTACCAAAAAGAGGGTCACTGGGTTCAGGTTACGTCCGACACTGAATCGATTTACATCTGTTTTGACAATTTGACGATGACGAAAATTCTACCTTTTGAGCTTTTTCGGCCTCTGAAATCTGGATTGTTGAATCCTTGCCAAGCCGACTCCTTTCCAGATAGCCGTTTTGATTTATTGCCTCGTTAATCGTCAAGACAAAGCACGGTCTGCCCGAAAACGGTCCTGAATCCTTAATAAAATACATAATTGGGTTTTAAAAGAAATCAATTTTTTGTTGTAGATAGGTTAATAATTATTATTAAAGTGGTCTGTGAGATCTTTTTGGGCCCCATACCGGGCGAGTCAGGTGTTTGCTTATCAAAAATAACACGAAAATCAAATTGAAAGGTTTTCACGTTTTCGGTTTTGAGCCGTGGACCAAAATTGTATTTTTAAAAATGACTCGAAACTTATGCAATTTAGTCGAGATGTAATTATTAACTGAAACCATTTTTGTATCACATAGTAATCGGACAGTTTATCAATGACGTGATAATTCAAAATTATTATTAATTCAAAAATCAAAATGCTTCAGACACATGCTCGTGGTTTAATTGTTTTTGTAATTTGTACTGACATTCACCTTAATATTTCAAAAATGTTTGCACAAAATTTTTAAAGAAATATTCAATTACATATGTATTTTTTTTAATTTTGACATTCCACATCAAAAAAAACATCCACCACACTCGGGGTCATCTGGACCCAGGACTAGTGATAAAATTTTTGGCGCCCAAAACAGTGACAGAAAGATATTAGGAACATCTTTAACCGAATATTTATGTAAATTAAGGAAAAAATTAAATTTAAAAAACGCAGAATTAAATTGTCCAAATTATTTCACTTCATTACATTTTTACTTTTAGAGTTTATTTTGACATTTTATGCGCTTGTTTAGACTACTATACCGGGTGTTATGGAAGTCTACGTAATAAATTTAACCACCAGTAAAAACAGAGTTAAAATTAAATATAATTTAAACCCTAAAATTCATACCTGCTCATGTGTTTACATATCCGTTGATAACGAAGCACGAAAAAAAATTACTCGATTAAAATACTCGAATGAAAAACAGTAAAAACTGTTCATATTAGAATAGAATGTTTATTTTAATTTTTAAAGAGTTCAATTGGTGATGAAATTTATTACGTGGACTTCCATAACACCCGGTATATACAGGGTGGATTAAAAATGGCGCATAATATTTACATTACATGATTATATGTTGAAAAACAAACAAAAAAAACTAGTAAAGTCCTTCTAGAAATGAGTGAGAATAGAGTAAATTGCTTTATTGCGCCCTAACAGCTTGGCTATCAATCCCTAACCATAAACTGTTTAAAACCCGTTGCAGCAGGTCAAGATGTTGCGATTTTTTGCAAGCAGAGGCCCTGGAAACCAGCCCAGCTGGCTAAATTCGGAGATATTTTTATTGGGGGTTACAAGTGTCGGTAGCCGTCTGTGGGTTTACCAAGGATAATTACATCCATAAAGCAATTGCCTCTATTCTCACTTATTTCTAGAAGCACTTTACAAATTTTCTGTAAAGCCTCTGCTCATAGAGTCAAACTTGGAAATTTGTCTCGATTGTAATGGAGAAATACATTTGAATAGTATCAATAACACATAATTCAACAAGTAAAATAAATATTCCATGACTAATTTTACCATTTTGATTATTGGTTCATTTGTCATTTCATTTAGAAAAATGCTTTTCATAAATTTCGAAGCCAGTGGAACTAAGCTATGGTGAATTTACAAACTTGAGTAAAGTCAGAAAGTAACAAGGACTGTTATTAATGTAATTTTTGAGAATAATAGTAATTTAAAATTATTCTTCTAAGACCAAATTCGCATTAGAATTTTTTGTTTGGTTTTCAACTTGATTCTCGTGACATAAATTTTATGCGCCATTTTTAATACATCCTGTATATCTAAAACCAGCCCTCTGCGAACCTGTTACAGAAACATTTTAAAAAATTTCAGGTTAATTTGTTACTGAAATTCAAGACATTTAATTGCTTGCGTTTTGGAGGTTGTTTTATGCCATAAATATGTATAGCAATAATGATGATATTTGAACCTCCTTTTAATTTTCTCTTTTCTTTGTTAGTTTTATTTATTTTTTAATAAAATAAAGAAAACAAGTTAAATTTGTCGAAAAAAATATCTTGCCTATTTGAGAGAGGGAAATTCAAAGGCATTATCATGTCATATTTTAGGGAGAAAAATAAGCAATTTGGAAGAACACAGTTATACCTTGTGTGGACTTGTTATACGAAGACAAAAAAAAATCAAATTACATTTAATATATTAAGGGCATTGCTTTAATATTATTATTCAAGATATTTGATTAATTAAAGTCTGGTAGTTTGGGGTTGTTTTGTAAATTTGTACTGTACCTATAGAAAACATGATGAAGTTTAGAAGTTTGAAGAGAAGTTTCGACATTCTTTTATCCCAAAATTTGCTATATTTGTTTTTTTTTCTCTTTTATAGTTCAAAAGTCTATGGTAGTTAACTATTTAAGAAGAGATTCCAAAAACATTACAGGTTCAATTTGCGCAATTTGGTGTATAATTAGAAAAGTAAACAAGCAAGAAGCAACACCAAAACAATCCAATTGTCATTTTCTCTGTCAACCCTTTTGTCCCTCTTGATTTTTGATAATTTCGGCACCATCGCGATGCCACCCGACGTCGCATCTATTTTAACAATCCTCTCGCCGTGATGTAAGCGATCTAGTTATGTTTTGTATGAAAAAGTGGTTCGCACCTGGAAGAATGTATGCATGCATACGCTTTCGCCTTATTTTTAGAGTCTAGCCTTACTCGCATTTTCAATTAACGTATTAACAACTATTATGAAAGTGTGTCGCGTTTAAAAATGTCATTGTATTTATTAGTAAGACCAGTAGCGTAGTTGCGTGAGCCGTTGCTCAAAAAACGAACCTAAACGTGTAATAGATACGTTTCTCCGAGTGGGTACGCTCGCGTTTTAATTAATTTCGACTCCCGCAACGGTTCGTTTTTTCGTAATTGGCTCTTCGGAAGAGGTTCTATTTAAGATGACACACGGCACCCACACTCCTGCATACGTAAGGCCATCTACCTCTGCGACTCGCTCGATTCTTTGACACAAATGTGCGCCGTCTTCCGGAGTCTATTTCGATACTATCGCAGGTCTGTACGGCTCAAGTGTGGCCGGAAAGAGGTGCGCATCTCTTCGACCGTTTAAATTTCGAACGCATTGTGTGACGCAATGCGACTTTCCTCATGTTACGCAAAAGATAATCCAATTCTGACCGATCGAGACATTTTTGCTCGGTGCACTCGTTATCGTGCTTATCGAATTCTCCGAGCACGTCGCAGGTGGAACGCAAGCACGATGGAAAAACACCACGAAGAACCAACCACCATTCGTCGTCTCCGTTATTTCCTCTCTTTTAAATAATTCGACATCGATAAATGGCGAGGGTTTTGGTCTATGTAATTGCGCGGCGCTCTTCGACACCGGAGAGAAGAAGTACCTGATGAGAGTGGTTCTTCCGTCGTTTCCGCACCTCTGGGTATTGGCACATCGACTTCTCGCTTTACTTTACCTCTTTGCAAAATCTTTAACGCGCGTTCCCTTGACATTTAGTCATTGTTCTAGTTTCGGATTTGTTTGGTAACTGCTCCAGTTGGAAGACTTGTCGAAACGTATCCACGTTTTGTCCAAATTCGCTCGCTCGAGTCGAATGTGACCGCAGGATGATACTATTATTAAGAGGTGGCATTTACCCTAGAGATATTTCTAGACACTAGAGCTAGACGAGCGACGAATAAAATGAGACGAGAGTGCAATGTAATCGGTTGGATGTCGGCCAGAGCTGTGACATTTTCTAAGCGGGTGCATTCGAACATTCCCTCATGCTGAGCCCGACCAACATCCGATAGTACCTCGTCTGGCTCTTTATGGACTTCGATCCTGGATTACCTCCTCTTTGAGAATTTGATCCCGCGATTACTTACGTCCTTAATTAGGCGATAAATTGCGATCGCTTTTTGCTCTAGACCGGTTCGAATACTCCGGATACTTCTTCTGTTTGTAGTCTGAGCTTTTCATTATCTCGCCTTCGCTGCTGATAAATGACGTTTTCGAGTGTCGTTAAAAAGTATACAAAAGTATTTACATAGACGGTGGCGGTAGGTAGGCTCGTCGACAAAAAGTCGGATTTACGACTTCCAGACGTTTATCCGAATGAAAAGGGAGTTTGTTTGTCGGTTTTAGTGGTGGTTCGACAATCCGAAAACTGTCGTTCCACTCGAAGGTGTCGTCAAATTCACCCGAAAAATCGTTAAAAGATGCAAACCATGTGGTCGGGAAAGTGTCATTGAATTGCCTTCCTAGCGTGAGACTCTCCGAATGGTAGACAGCAGTGCGGAGGTCAGAGACTATATTAAGCCGCGAGTTGCATTCTTTATGCAGTTTGTTGCTTTGGACTTCGTGCTTCGACAAGAACTTCGACTTCTGGAGCGCCGCTCGAAAAATTGTTTCGGTCCTAATTGTCGTCCCGACATTCCTCCTACATTCCGGGTTTTACGAGGTCGACACATTTCCATAAAAATTGTCTTCTCCTCGAGCATGCTGTTCTTTTCCTCTCGCTGACGTTCTACACTTTAATCGGACGAAATCGATGACGGATGGGACCTCTTTTCGATATGTATTGCCATTGTGTCTTTGCGGTACGACAGATAAATTCTTTAAATGAGAGTCGCCGTCCAGTTCGAGGGCACGAAGAGTGGTCCACAATAAATCCCCGACCTTACCTGGACTGGACCGATGCTATTCCATTCTTACGGACCAAGGTTATCCTCGTGTACCTGGGCAACGCACCCGTTGCCGTTTGTTATTTAAAGACCGATACAACTTTCTGCACAACTTGTACACAAATAAAGGAACACGAGAATTTCACTTGATTAGTTCAACGCCACCAGAGTGATGCGCTTATCTGGATCTCGGGGGCGCGGACCTCCGACGAGAGGTTCCTTCTCGGCTGCGGTAATTTTCCCACTAGAAAATGTTTCCACAAAACAAACCGGTGGTATCTATTGCGGTAATTGTTGTCGAAGGTTTAAACGTTGTTAAATAATTCGCAAAAATTACGTATTCGTCTCGAATAAGGAAATAATGAGAACGACTTGAAAGAAAAAATTCAAAAGCGGAAAACATTTCCATTTAGGGAAAACAAGTCCCAATTAGACGCGCCATTTAATAGAGATCAGTGTATTCGAAGACTCCCAAAAATAAGAAGAGCAACTTAAGAAGTGTCGTTGATATTTTTATGCCGTTGTTCCTTTGAGGTTTTTGAATTTCGCGTTTGGCGTAGCGACCGTGTCGGTCGAATTTCGATCGGAACGCCTTCGGTGACGAATCCTGCAAGCATCCGGGAAACGGCAGCAGCAGCGGCAGCAGCAGGAGCGGGCTTTCGCACGCAGTCTGGCTAGTTGAGCGCCCGCGCACAAGGTGAATGCGACTGACCTGTCGGCAGGTTGAAGGGCGTCGCCACCACCAGCTTTGTCTGCGCGGTTCTCCGATCAGACCACGCCGATACTCCGATCATATTAATTATATTATCCCGAAGTGAACCGCAGACGGCGAACCTTTCGTTTTTTCCGCGGCGAGTCCGCTTCGTTACCTGTCTGACAGAAATGTTTTTGTTCCAGGTTGCAAGATCAAGGCTCTCCGGGCCAAAACAAACACTTACATTAAGACTCCGGTGCGCGGCGAAGAACCAGTTTTCGTGGTGACCGGACGCAAGGAAGACGTTGCCAAAGCCAAACGCGAAATCCTCTCGGCTGCCGAACACTTTTCCCAAATCAGGGCTTCCCGCAAGAACAACCTGGCCGGGTTGGGCTCGGGGGCGAGCACTCCCCCCGGCCCGCCCGCCAACATCCCCGGCCACGTGACGATCCAGGTCCGCGTGCCGTACCGCGTGGTGGGCCTGGTGGTCGGGCCGAAGGGCGCCACCATCAAGCGCATCCAGCACCAGACGCACACCTACATCGTGACGCCGAGCCGCGACAAGGAACCCGTCTTCGAGGTGACCGGCCTGCCGGAGAGCGTGGAGTCGGCGCGGCGGGAGATCGAGGCCCACATCGCCATGCGAACGGGCAACGGCGCCTCCATCAACGGCCTGACCGGCCTGGGCGGCGGCCTCGACGACGGCGACCTCTTCTCGTCGCTGTACAAGTCGGGCCTCAGCTCCATCCTGAACTACATCGAGCCCGCCGCCGACCAGTTCCCGATGGCGTCGTCGACGGGCAGCACGGGCGCCTTCTCCAGCTCGGGCTCGTGCTCGAGCAGCTCGTCGTCCAGCGGCGGCAGGGACCTGGGTGCCATCTGGAGCTCGAGCGAGCGCGACGAGGGTCTGGGCGACTCTCCCAGCTTCGACAGCACCACGGCGCTCTCCAACATCTGGTCGTACCCCGCAGTGACGGCCCCCTCAAGGCCCTCCCCGGCCAACAGCACCAGCCCGGCGGACTCGCTCCTCAGCTCCGCCAAGTGTTTGGTGTGCGGCGAGGCCAAGGTGACGCACGCTCTCGTTCCCTGCGGCCACAACTTCTTCTGCATGGATTGTGCCAACCGCGTCTGCGACGGCAGCGAGGCCCAGTGCCCCGTCTGCTCCTTGCCCGCCATCCAGGCCATCCGCATATACTCGCCCAACCCTTAAGCCGCCGCCGCCGCCGGCCGCCGCCGATCGATCTCGCTCGAATCCTCTCCGCGCCCACCACATTCCCCGGGCCCGCGCCCTGTGTTCAGCTTCGGCCAGGTTCGCCCCTTCGCATCGCACGTCGCATACAACGAACGCTAAATTTTCGCCTCGTTTCATTTTTGTACGTGCGTGTTTACTGGAACCGTTGATTTTTACTTAATTTCTAAGGATGTTGTGTGGCGCGAACGGGGCCAACTCGCCGAAACGTAGTCATCATTATATGCCAGTTAAAAAAATATTTTCTTATTACGTCACCGTTTTTGTAGTATTAGACCTGATTGATGTATCGGTTGGTTTTTTTTTCCTTTACTTTTTTTCGTTTTTCTTTTTCGTATTTTTTATGTGTATGCACTCGCGGAATAATAACCTCTCGACTCCGTTTACCCTATGAAAAGACATGACGCGACACTAATAAACGTAATAATGTAAATTTTTATACTATTGATAAGTGGTTCGTTATTTTTTAAATATATTTTTTTAAGTTTCGCCATGTGACAAGTCACATTATTAAAGTCTGAATCAGCAATTCTCAAAATATTATTTAAGTAATGTGTATATTTAAAGTTTAAATAATATATAAAATAAAAATAGATAAAAAAAAGGTAAAAAAAATATATATTATTATTGAAAAGTGAGAAAGGACAGGAGAATGTATTATTAGGAAGGAGTTTTGGTAAATTATTATGTGTGCGGTGAGCAATGAGCTGCAGGCAGGGCTTGGGGGCCTTTCGGCTGTGATCTGAACTGCCACTCGGCGTGTCGGCGTCGACGTCTCGCCGGCCGGTTGCACCCCTAATAACGACATACATATCCCTTATTGTTAGTTAATCACTCATTGTTGCTATTGTTCTGTTATGTCATGTGATGTGATACATATATTTCTATATTTCTTATAGCCTATAAGTTATGAGAGTATTTTGTATAATATAATAATAATTATAATATGATGATGATGATGAAGAATATAAATGATTTACGCGTGCAGTCCGGTGTACGGCGCCCACGCCGCCGCTGATAGTTGTCATACTGTCCATGTCCACAGCCACCAAGTAGTGTTGTTGTATAGGGTCATCGTGCACCAACCATCATAATATAATAGGTATACATACATACACAAACACACATACATGCATATAGCATCTCTCACACATACACTGACACTTAAACACTTACACATACACACCCGTACACGTGACATCGCCGTCGCCGTCACATCTAGAGATAGATTCTAACTCTTGTGCGGCCCCCACCTGCGATCTCGTGCCTCGATCCTTCAGTATTCACGTCATTATCGCCGCCCCCGGCCTCCTTTGGTTTTCATGCATTTCTTCCTGTGCCCTGCACCCCTAATAGGTACACTATTCAACTGTTCACTGTTCGATTGACGCAGACCCACGACCTTAGCTTTACTTATTACTTATTATTATTATTAATATATATATATCTGTATTATTATTATTATTATTATATATTTAAATACTAAGATGCTATATTTTGTTTTTATTTATTTTTTTATTGTAGTATTTTGAAAATTATCGTTATTAGATAAATTTTATATATTTTATTATTATTATTATTATTATTACCCTTATTATGGTTCAGTCGGCGGTCTGCGTCGATCGGTAAGCGCGGGTGTCCCCCCCGACGACTTAGTTTGTTTATACGTACACTGTAAATAAGTTGTTGTTTTATAGCTATTAATACCATATTATTACAATTATTATTATTTTATTTTTTTACATATTTTTGCGGAGATATTTAAATATGAATGTTAGTACAAGTACATGTCCACAGTTGTGTGCAGAGTGACTGTTTGAAATAGTTTAATTAGTTTTCGATTGAATTATATTTATATTGATATTTTAATTATATAAACGATCCTCGAAGTGATTTCTTTTTGTAATTTTTTATTGATTTTTGAATATGAAATGTATAAGTGTGTTTTCTATTTAGAAATTTATAAATTAGTACGATTTTTATTGGAGCGACGACCGACCTACGCTTAAGGAAATTTCGCTTATCTGGTCGTCGTCTAACGGACAACTAAAGGCCCGGTGTGGTATTCGTATAATATATTATTTAAAAAAATATTAACCTATAAGACTAAACCACGCTCGCTACTTTGGTTGATCCCTAGAAAACTAGCAAATGTTATTTAAGGTAATAATTTTTTTTATAAATTAATGCTACCAAATATTGTAATAAATTTCGTGATTTATATTTTATTTTGTTTTTATTTGGTTGTTTGGTTTATTTTCGCCGGTTTTTTCGGACTCGCAAGCCACCGCTATGTTGTGTTCCCCGCATGATCATTTGTGTCGTTTGGTGTTGTTCATCATCTCTTGCATGTTTAGTGAGTACTGTAGAGTCTAGAAGTAGCTCACGAGGCACAATTTAATATTATACAACATACATTTTATTATAGAAGAAATCGCGTTTTATATTTTAATAATCTTATAATCGCATATAAAAATATTTTAGTACGCGTGAACGTAGACGTAGCAACTTTAAATGACATTTAACGAGTTGTGTATAAAATATAATCTGCTCAAATAAACAAAGAGGATGAGGAAGGAGAGACGATTTTCGAAAATGAACGAAGCGATCACTTTTCGGGACGCAGAACGACGCCTCTTTAGACGGTTTTTTTTTTAACACGACATTAGGTAATGTGAATTGTGCTGTTTAGTAGGAACGTGTTAAGGCGTCTGTTCTCTTGGGCACGACTTTTAAAGGTGCTGCAGCAACCGACGGTTTTAATAAAAGTCTTCCCGCCCGGAAATCATCCAAACATTTTTAGAAAAGAGAAAAAAAACAAATTTCTTCGTCGATACGTTATTTTCAAATTTTTACGTTTTTACTTATATTATACGTGTAAGACTTTTTGGGTATATTTAATAAAAAAATTTAGATAGGCTAATTGGCATTCTCATCGCTGTGTTTTGATGTGTTTTCATGTGTATTTGAATAATACGAGAGCTGTTGATTGGGTCGGTGAGAGTTCTTCGCGGTTTCCGGCTTTGCTTGGAACTGCCGCCCTTCCAATCGCACAGCTTTGTTGCTGCAATAATATTATTATTAGGTATGTTTCGCTGCATTTCATCATCAACCGCTGCTCCCTTCGGGGGCAGCTCCATCATTCACAATTTGACTGCGACACATATAAATTGCAAATCACTCTGTATATTAGCATATTTTTAAACACTTAATATACAGGCCTAACTACGATATTTAAGTAATAATATCTATATTTCATAATTATTATATATAAAAGTAATTTTTGAAATAGAAATAAGAAAATACATATAGATGTTTTTAGAAAAAAATAAATAAAAAACAAAACGGTATTTATATTGTAATATGAAGTAAATGAAAAATATTTATATTAAGATATATCTTTTTGTAGCCTCCTGTAAGACGTTAGCTTGGGGTCGCAGGTTCAACTGTTACGTGATTTCATAGGGTTGTTTACGGTCGAACAATGATAATAATAAATAATTCAACTGTTCAACTTGCATCATCGAATATTCCCAATTTTTTTGAAAAAAACAAAAAAACAAAATCGTAGTCCTGCAGTTTTCTTTCGATGCGAATGAACGAATTGTCGGCCCAGGAGATCACGAGAAGGAAAATTTTGTGATTCCATTTTCAGTATTGTCATTGTCTTTGTCGAAAAGCCAATAAATTCTTACAATCGCTCTGAGCATTTTCATTTAGTCCCGGCGTCGAGAAAATTGCAGTACTATAGGTCGTCGAGCCCCAGTGCAGCCCCATGATATCAAAGCACACGTTGATATCAAAATTTTGTCTTCTAACGGTAACTCAAAGCAATAAGGTAACGAAATAACTAGTATTTTAAATGCTATCTATTTATCTACTTTTTAATAATGTAGCTTAGAGTAGAGCGTCACGAGCCGTACAGGAGCAACTTACGACCCAGGCTGTCACCCGCTCAGCATTTATAATAAATATATAACTATACTAAATTATTATATAGCTGCAAATGTTAAAAGTATTTCTATATTATTGAATGTGTGCGAGTTGTTTGAACGTACCACTATTATGGTTGGATTTTGTCCTTTTTCGAGGTTTTCCGTTGACAAAAAGGGACTTTATCGCTGTCGGTTCGACCCGTCATCGAACGATGTAAAAATTGAGCACAACTTCGACAACCGTCGACGTGTATAAATGTATAACGTTTTCAGTTGATTCGTTCTGTTGATACAAGTACACAATATTACATTCCACATTGTAAAAGGGCCGTCGCGGCCGCTTAAGTGAAACTAAGATGTTACCGAGCACAATAATTTGATCATATCAAAGCTTCACTGTGATTCGTAAGACTGACTTAAATGTTATTTCGGAATAATAGAAAAATTTTTAAAAAATCTCCTATATACAATATAAGAATTACGATTTGGTTGTTCCGTTGGGTTGGTCGTTCACATTTTATTATTAAAACGAGAGAAACACACCTGCAGCGATAATGTCTGGAAAATTTCAAAAAAAAAAAATTAAAATATAATACATATATTATGTGTGAAGTGTGCATATTTTTCCAGTTGATAAAATCATAGAAGAAATATTTAGATACGGTTTCTATCACGATATATGATACGTATACCATTGAGGTTTATTCGTTCGTAGCAGAGGATAGTCAAACGCTAAATTGCTTTTGTAAATTGTGTTATCGTTGTTGCTTTGTTTTACAAGATCCGTACCGAATACATTTCGTATTACTCTAATAACAATGGCACATTCGCATTGAAATAACAATAACTATATATTGGGGATCATTCGTCACAAACATCGATTAAACGTGGATTCTAAAAAAGTTTTATATTATTATTGTAATTCTGGTGCCAAAGTGTGAAGTTACTATGTATTGTTGTGACAGTATAACTTTTGTTATTAGACTTCCGAAGCAATAAACGACAGGTCGTCTGCCACACTCAACTTCAAAACTCCCGTTCATGACCGCCACCAAAACGTCGACGTTATACTGCATAACAATAATTTAATAATAATAATGATAATTCTCGGTGACCAATAACTAACTGTACTTCTTGTTCTTATTTCATCCTCAAATAATAAATATCACTCTTGTTTCGTATCGTACCTCGGGAACGACCGATCCGTAGCAATAATATCAGGAGCCGAACGAGCAAAAGAACTACTCGTAAGTCACTTGCGTGGTCGATTCCGGAGGTACGTCACGTTTTGATCAGTGTTTCTTGCATTTTGCATATCCAACATAGAAGTAGTCTGACATCAGGGTTTCATTAAATACGTAGTCTCTTGCATGAGAAATAAGTAAATTTTAATTTTCCAATCCGCTAGGTTCGTACCCTAAGAAATAATTAATGCGCACCATGTAATCACACCAATAATGATCGTATATATCCCTGTAGCAGCTTGGAAATTTATATATTTTCATATTAAACGATGTTTTAAAGTGCGTCAAGATAATCTATCCAAAAACAACTAACATGAAAAAACACAAAAAATTTATAAAGGGAATCTTTTCTATCCGATGCTGTACTTCAGATTAGCACTTGAGACAAAAATCCGTTTCTTCGGTCGGTATCGTTTCTAATCTGAATTACGGGACCTTTATGGCCTTGGCGTTTCTCAAAGAAATTTTGCTTAAAGTATACTAAAAATTCATATTTTTGCAGGAGATATTTTTTATTAATTATTTTTGAACAATATTCAGAGTTCCACTGAACGTGTTCTCGATGTGAAATATTTTATATGTGAGTGTTCATGGTGTGTATTCCCATGAGTTGTATATGCGTCCAGGTGGTTCCGAACGTGTCCGACATGGTTGGGAGGCGATCTCTCCGCCGGGGATGGCTCGGGAACGCTTCGACGTCAAATTGGTTGTTAATTGTGAGGATGTCAATAAGAATTAAAAAGTGAATGTAAGAATGTTTCCTGATCATGTTATAACCTCCCCATATATATTTTAATAACTATTGATAAATATACGTAGCATAAACATATACATGTTATATGCAGTCAGTATTTTGTACGAGTACACGTTTTTCGGAAATATATATTCTCTACTTAATATTATCTTTCTACATACTAAATACATATAATAAATGTTGCTATACCATTATATTACTTAATTTATTTTATCAAACACCCGTAAACAATACATTATAGGTATATTATATCTAGTGAAATATATAATTATGATAATAAAAATGTATTTGTATTCCGTCTTTGTCTCATTTCAGGCCGTAATGTCACAGCTTCCGTCAAAAATTAAAATACCACCGAATCGCCTCTGTCTTACGACTTTACCGCCGCAGAAATTTATTTCAACTTCCTGCAGGAGTTTCCCCGCTCGACACTCATAAACTTTCTTTTTTATTTCCGAAAGTCCTACACGAGTGTTGGGTTTAGTCCATTTCAAGTAGACTCAAAATCGTTAACGCGGAAGTGCCCATGAGACAAGGATAAAAGTCATCGACATATTAAAAAAAAAGATAAGGAAATGTGTCAAAAAGGACAAAAAAACACATCGTAAAACGAGACTTTTATTGGAAACAAATAGTTAATCTTATCTTCATCGCATCACTTCTTATCTTCTGTTTTGGAAATATTTTTTCGCTCTTCGATCTCTTCCAATTCGAACTGCGCCATCATCTGCCACACTTTGTTCCTCAAAATGAGCTGCTTTTTGCTCGAAAGTGCTCTGAATCGTCTGGCGTAGTTCAAGAACATTTGATCGACTTCGTCCAAATCCGGCTTGAAGGATGAATCTATCTCGTTTATCACATTTCTGTCTGTTCTGTCTAGTTGGTCGTTGTTGGTAATTTGTTCGTAAATCTCATTTTCTATCGCCACCAGATCTTGGGACATCAACGGATCTTCTTGAGGACTGTGCGACTCGTGTTTTTCCTCGAACGGTAAGTACCCTTCATTTATGTCGAGTAATTGAATTTCCTCCGGTTCTATAAACTCTTCCTTTATATTTACTGAATGTCCGGTTCTACAATCAATACAACACTTTCAGCATCCCCTAATCAAAAAATTCATCTAGTTCTACTGAGTCGAGGGAAAATTCCAGTAACGATTATGCTAACCACACAGCAAGAGGAACATTAATTATTCTAAAAAAGCGAGAGTATAATACCAGTCCTGTCATAACGTGAAGTGTCCTGTTAATTTTTTTATAAGACTCTTAAGCTTTTGTTCGACACTGCATAAAATTTAATTTAATAATGGGATATGACACTGTTCAGACAGTGATGGCGTTTTAATGAGAACAAGTTTTTGTTAATTTCACTCCTGTGGTTTTTGCTCAGAGATTTTTAAAGAATTACGTATACAAAGGGGTCTTTTCCCAAGTTACATGAATGATAAAAATTCAAAACCGTTTACACAATTTTACCTCTCTCGACTTAGCGACGATTCTCTTTGACGAGAAGAACTCGGATTTTCTGCCGCAGGAACGACCAAATTCTACGACAAATACAAACAAAGTGTACTCCGTGTGATAGCCACGGTAGCATCAAAAATTCTCTTAATCGCCATTACACATTTTTGGTGCTACTTTTACACTTGGACCAATTTTCTTGTACCTTATCTTTATGTGCTCTTCTCTTCTTCAGCCTGAGCCTGTTGAAGACACTCTTCACCGACGAAAACCCCGGTACTTTCCAGGCGAACTCACCCGACACGAGCGACCCGATCTCCTCCTCGTAAATCTTAGCCAAGGGAGCGTCTTCTTCGAGCAGTCGCTTCTTCGCCTTGACCAGACGCTTCCTCAGCTCGATGGCGGTGACATCACTTTTGCACGTATGATTCGTCACTATCAGAATCACGTCGTTCTTGGTTTTCATCGAACCTCGACACTTCTCCACCTTCTCTTTAGCGCACAACCACGTCTGTATCCCCTCTTTGTTTATTCGATGCCTTCGATACTGAAATCCGTTAAAAATGGCCGCCGGTTTGCCTTTGCTCGTCTCGATCATCTCCATTGCGAACGGTCACCAAGTTCACTGTTCGCTTGTACGCAAGTGGCACTCGACGGCTTCGCTGGCTCCATCTGCCACCGCGAATCGCAAACTGCGCGATATGAATGGCCGCTGCCGGCTGTTACTGTTTTATTCCTAAGTGTGAAAGCTTAACGATTCGTTTTTCGTCAGATACAATTTATATTTCGTCATCACAGAGGTGCCAGTAATCTATATTTAAGAAATTGAAAAAGCGCCGTCGAAACGTGGAATTGTTGGAGCGCCGTACAGTGCACTGCGTCAAACGGTTATCGACCGAGCTGAAGAAGGAACAAAAATACCGACTCGAAGAACGTTTACGGATGACCTTGGTTTTTACAAGTCGTATTTCTCTATTTTGTATTACGCCGAATACGATTTGAATTTTTACACAAATATGTAACATATTACGCGAAATGGCGGAAATAATAAAATGTTAACAGAGCGCTAACACGCCACTGAATAAAATCACACAGTGATTTTTTATTTACTTTGACGATAAATTGGAATATTTCTACAAAGAAATCCTACCACTCGCAGAGTCAATAAAAGATAAAACCAACACAAAGCCTGGTCTTGATTTTTGAGGTCCCTTCGCAAACCAAACATGGTTTAATTAAGTTTGTCGAATATTCATCAAAAAAAAGACTCTCCAACAAGGTCAATCTACTCTGCAGCATTTTCCTTCGTAAATCTCTCGTTATTTTCTCGGTTAATTCACTTTTTATCTTTAAGCAAACATTCGCTCTAAGAATGTGATTTAAGGAAGGTAGAAAGAATATTTTATAGCGACCCTTTGTAAGGGGAGGGAGCAGGGCACGTGCCCGCGACCCTTTTATACAAGGCTGACGTAATTTATTGTAATATTATACAAAATCAGATTAGTCAGTTGGAAGGGCAGGTGATGTTTGAAGGTATAACCATGACAAGTAAAATACATTCGTTCTGAACGATTATTAAATTCTGTCGTAAAACGAACTAATTCGTCCAATAAAATAAATAATTAAACGTAATATGCATTCAAAGAGCTGCTTATTAAAAGTTACTGCCGTATTTAATGCACCATTCAGTCGCAAAATTTGTCATTCTTGCGACTTTAATTTGTACAAGTCTGGAGAGCACCTTCACGACGAGAACCAGAAACACCTTGATGTTTGTCTCCTTCTCGTATCGTCATCGACTTTCGAAATGCGATTCTGTGCTAATTCAGTCTCTCCCCCTCACTTTTCTCTCTTTGCATGTTCTCGGTATCCATTTCCACTCGTCTGCAATTTTCCGTCGTAACTCTACCCATCGTTTTATTTTCACTTCATTATCCCTATTTAAAATTCCATTTAACATAATGCGTTCGAAATTTCGAAACACGTATTATTTATTTTGCCAGGGTAGTAGAGCTCTCCAGACATTCGACTGGGGAAATTGGGTGGATTAGGGAGGACGCAAACCAATTTGCTTCTTTTTATTAATATTTCGCCTGAAATTCCAAACCTGAAATTATCAGCCCTTTGAACGTAAACTTCCCCACTTTCCGAATTTATGAGGGAAAACCGGTCTCAAATCCTCGTATAAGACCGTCATGGGACCCGGAAGAACGAACCGCACGAAAAAAAATCCCTCCGGTTTCGTCCGGATACACCCTCCGACACTATTACTGGCGAGGTTATGATGTTTCTGCGTTGAATTTGGCCAATTGCATATTCACGGTGTGCGTTCTCGTGCTTACCAATTGCTCTTGAATTTGTTATTGACAATCTAATCACTGAAGGGAAGAAAAATACGTCACGAACGCTCCGAAACGGTCATTGACTGCTGACAGCTGCGCCTTTCCCATTTCAGTGCAATGATGCATTTCATCTATTATCTATTACTAAATTAGGACATTTCACATGATTGTAATGCACATTACAATCCTCCTCCTCCTTACCCATCGAGCACCGTTTTGTCACAGTATGCAAAATAATAATAAACGAGACTTTGTCGAACATGTTGCCGAAATTGGATGGGGCAAAACTAACAAATGAAAAAATAGGAAATCCACCCTCCCGGCCGAATAAAAATCTGAATTTCCCTCAGGTTGCCAATCCCACGACTTAATAAAAAAATAATACCACCCCAACCCCTGTCCGTCTCATGAAGTTTGCAAAACTCGTCGCAACCACACCCCGGCCGTTGTCTCGTGTTAAATCAAAGAAACTGCTAGATTCGCAGCGAAAAATCACCCCTCCCCCCCATCCGGGGGTGTAAATTTCGCGTCCAGAGGTGTACGCAAACAGATCTGCGGGCATCGCAGACGGCTTGCTTTAAATGGCACTTTTCCAACGTATAATTCAGACAACAGTTTAATGAAAAGTCTCGCCGTGTTGCAGCAGGGGAACGGTTCCCATGACGACGCTGCAGCCGGGTTTGCTCTGGGGTTGCTCGGTCTGGGGCTGTTCTGGCCGGGGGTGGCTTTGCAATGGGGTGGTTCTGTCTACTGCTGTCGTTGCCCCTCTATTCCTATTCTAATCAAACACAACACTCCGGAGCGTTTTCATATCGATGTTTCGATTAAAGCTCGCCTGGGTGAGGAGAGGTTGCTGACTGGATTTTTGACCTTGGAGGGTGCTTCCGTCGCTGGTCTCGACAAAAAAAAAACCGTCCCGGGAAGGACGAATGTGAGACCAGACGAGGTCTGACGGGCGACGGGAAGGAAAGGGAGCTCCCTGACGTTTATGAGTAATTTCTTGTGTGCCTAGAAGACATTGCTACTTACTGTTTAATTTAGCTTAAAATTACAATTTAGTGTAATTTGAGGGGCTGTACTTCAGGCGGTGGAGCTTTTGTGTTTATTATGCGAGAGAATATTGCGGTTAATAATGTCGTTTATTCACAAATAATAACACAATCAAGTCTTGTACAATTACAATTACGGAGCACCTCGTTTAACAGAAAGAGAGAAAATCGCTCAAATGTAATTACTAATCACGTTCTTCTAGAAATTTTCTGATAAACGTTTGGACTAACAGTATTATGTCCAGCTTTCACTTTGTCACATCGCTCTTCCTACAGGTTCCCGGATTAAACTATCATTTTCATCCCCATGGGTCAAATTAGATACAGATTTGTCAGGTTTTGATTTATTTTCTTTCTATTTCAGAAACTCTATTAGCTGAACAGCTTTCAGTGTCTTCTCATATTTTCTTTTCGAGGATTTTAAAAGATTCTTGTGAAAATGAAAGACAAATTAATATCCAAAATAATCTGAAAAACGGTTGCAAGACATCCAAAAATTGTGTTGATAATATTTAATACAAAATAATCCCGTCAATATCCGCAATACATTTTTACCAACAATTAAAAATGAATTTAAAAAAAACAAAAAGTTCTTATTTGGACAGTTAACTCGGATAAAATAATATCATAGTTTTCACCATAGACTTTTGCTGTCGCCACGAATCAAAAATTTCTGTTTTGTTTTTTACAGAAATGTTGAACAGACAAATAATGACCATTTAAATATCATTAAAAGAGTCAAAATCGTCAAAAAAAGGTTTGTGGTGATTTCTTCATTTTCAAAATCTTTTGATGCGTCTTCAGAAAGGAAAGAACACGAAGCATAAATCACAAGGTGAGGTATTTAGACTTAAACTTTACAGATTGAGAATCATATTTTCTTCTCATCAGATCTAGCAAAGGATGTTGAATGATTTATTGCATGGTTGAAGTTACCAAAAAGTAGCTGTAGCTGATCGAATTTTGTTGTCAAAACAGTCAAAATAGGTTTCGTTGAATAGAGACGAGTAAAGGAAGAAACAAAAACAATGGATTCGTTTCGAATTACAAAATAAGGAGAGCAAGCTAGAGCGGAAGAGAAGAGAGAAATCCAGAAATGGGAAACGTTTCGAGTTAGGAAAAACAAGTCCCAATTAAAACATGTGCCGTTTCGAATCCGTCGGTCGCATAAATTGTTCGCAAAACAAAAACGACCATAAACGCATCTTCCACAATTTACATACCACATTAAACACATAAATGGCTATCAGAATAAACGAATTTCGCACAAAGCACGAGCGAGTAATGGGAAGGAATGTGCAAGTTTGTGCGTCCAGCAGGACGAAAAGCTCATTGGAAAGGATGATAAAGCGAACCAGGATACAACAGATGACGGTGAAGCTGAAGGAGGGTTTCCATGGCCACGCGTTCCCTCCTGTCGTCCAGGCAAAGTGTGGACGTCTGTTGGTCGAGGCAACCCGACAGTTCGACGGGAACGATTGCGGGGAGCGCTGGCACTTTCGGGAAATAGTATGAACCTGCCTAAAAAATGAGTTTTCCGAGTGATCAATTGTAACACGAGGGGAATTTTCGATACTACCTGGATCTGGTGGTGTTTCACGTCCGACTAATGTTTGACGTTTTGCATAGATCGAGCTGTCGGCGATGTTGGCCACGCTCGAAATGAGCAGTTATTAAATATAAATAGGGAGATTGTGGCTTTTAACGATAATAAAATTGGGCGAGAAGTCTGAAATCTAGACCCACTAAAAGCTTTTATTATTCGAAATGACCGTGATCTGGAATTTAAAGCATACTGCGGAAGGCGACAACGACGCGGTCTCAGTCTCGAACACTGTAGGGTAAATCGCTTGGAAGTAAATGGCAACTTGGCCTTCACGTTTAAATTGAATTTATGCCATGTAGATGACGTCTTCCTACAGGAGAGATGATTGAAGAACAGGTAGACCGGGTGGAATATTCCGGCGCATCCACCATTTTTCCTCTCTCACACCCTCATCGATTCTCATAATTAATTGCCAATTTTCTCCACCTAATTCAGATTATTATCCGCCTTGCGCATCTGGATCAACGACTCTCGCCAAAAATCCCGAATTGATCGAAACACTCCTCCTGAATTTTTAACAAGTGCCATATTGATTCCGCCGGTGCATCAACTCTGCAATATTTATGCATTTGATACGTCCGCGCTGCACCGCATAAATCCTGCACTGCTATACTCGGACGTTTCCAAATGGCTTTTGCATATGTGAATTATGTAGCTGCAGCTTCGGTCCGGCGAGATTCAATCAAAACTTCTGGCATCGAACCGATCGCTTTCGGTCCTCGTTTCGATCTTATCGGGGAACATGTTCAAACGATATTTAGTTCTCGGTGTTTTGCAATTTTCCCTCAAAGTGAGAGAAATCAGATTGGATGCGAAACAGCGAAGAAATCACTGAAACAGAGCGTTTAAGATAACAAAAATGCTGAAACGGGAACGTTTCAGCTTGATTTCTTTCAGTTTTGACGGTTCACGAGGCCAGAATACACAAAAGACTACAAGGAAACTGTTCGAACAAATGCCAACTAGTGCACTTCGATTCGTTCAAATTTTTATCGGAAAAGTGCAACCGTAAATCTCGACCTTCTTTTGAATTTGTTTTCCACACAAAGACACTTTTCACAATTATACTCTTTCTGTGGAGAAATTCCCTTCCGAGTGCAAACCCAAATTTGCTCGTCCTTATTTTTTCACGACTTCCCTCAACCCTCAATATTTCATTTCGTTTTTTATTGCCACTGTCTTTTTACTTTTTATGTTGTGCATCTGTTTTTTTCTTTATTATTCTTCGTCTTCGTCCACGATTAATCACGGAATAATTCCAATTTTATCCGGTGGCGTGAAAACAAGGAGCGCATTGTTTTGCAGAAATCTTTGTCGGCAGCGTTATTTATTTTTACTAATTAATTATTGCGGGTTTTTGCCTCGGGCTCGAGGGTGACCAGCATGTTTTACCCCAGCATCCGTGCCGTACTCGATTTCCACTTTGATCAATGTTGCAACGGTTTCTCTAACGTGGTCGTGAACACAACTGCTGGCGTCCTTTATTATCCTTTTTACGACGGTCCTTCCTTTTTGTTTTCGCCGCACTCCTAATTAAAATAAAAACGTAGTCGGTACACTTTTTGTTCTATCCCACCTCCCCAAAAAAATACACAACAACAAATTGGGTTAATTAAGAAAAATGAAAGTTAATTACGGCCAGGTGGCCGACGAGAAATTCTAAAAAAAATTGATGCCGAGTTTATTTTTAAAGAACAAACCTGCTGATCAATCTGCACGAGCCCACCTATTCCCATTACCCTGTACTCACCCGAAAACCTATTTTTAAGCGCGTGGGTTTCGTGTAATTTCTATGTGGCCTTTTGGCCATTAATTCTTCCGTATAATTTAGCACAAATTGAATTATTCATTCATTAAAAAAATATTCGGGGGATTCGGCCGGTGGGAACGCACGTAGGTGGGTCCTACTCCTGCGAGTAAAAGCGATATTTAAATAAATAAACGCGACTTAGGTACCCTCGACGCTTGTGGGAAAGGTTTTTTTAATTGTGGGATAAAGTAAAGGTGAAGTTGGTTTACCCCAGGCCTTGGGTAGTCTCGTCGAGGTCTGTTGTTCCCGATTCAAATCAAAAAGAAATACCGGTCCTCATTCTTCGATAATATAAAAGGTTCACATGTCGGACTAGTTTTCGAGGGACAAATTCGAATGTGAGTGGTACGGGAGGAGAGGACGATTTTGCCAACTGTCAGGTACCACGCTCACAGTCTCATGTTCACCCTCTTCCAGACGGCAGTTCAAGGTAGTCTGAGAGGCTAATTTGTAGGATATGGTAATGTCATTCTCATATATTGTTGTTACCAAATGGAAGTACGCATTATGCACTTGTTCAGGTCGGTTTCCACTATTGAAATGGGATCTGTTCGTTGGAAGGAAAACTTGACACTACTTGTGTCGAAAGGGTCTCGCTTTTGGTACTCGCATACTCCAAAGTAAATCACGTTTGCGCCCTCGGGAAAACGGAAAACATGTTGATTCCTGTTTTTGTTAAGATTTAACAGGAACTAGTTTAAGAAATACAATACATTTGAGGTACAACAAGTCCAGCTGCGTACAATTTTTCTTATCTTCTAACGTATCTATCATAAAAAATTCATTTAGTTTCTGTTCAACAAAAACATTTGATTCATGTTGATGGAGCAAAAACACGTCGACAACATGACAGAAATAGATTGAAATAATTTTCCGTCAGGTTTCTAATCACGAAACTAATCGTGGAAACTTGAATCGTAGTTTCATTGTAGTTCAGCGTTCAAGCTCAAATTTTCACAAAAATTTGCAAAAACATCTTATTTTGTGCGGTGATTACAAATCAGTAAACGAAAACCGACCGAGAACACATTTTATCAAAGAAAAATGATTTAAAGATACAAACCTAACCTTATTTCCTCAACAATACTCAAGCATGTGCTTGTGGAACAGTAAAACAAGTATTTTTTACATACTAAATTCTTGGAAAGTAACAAGGAAGTAAATATAAATTTGGCGGTAAAATAGGGACGAAACTCACACTTAAAAAAAAATTCAACGAATTATTGAAATAATGACGGTTGCGGAAAAATGGCGCTGATATTGCCAACCGTAAAACAATAAGACACCAGCTTTTTGGCGACCTTCGAGGAGGTACCGAAGAGTTTCTTCAAAGTCTGGCTATTGGATTGTCTTCAAACATTTTCTCTAGACTAGACTAGACCCGACAACATCTAAGACACCAAAGCAATTATTTGCTTCCGTGGCATTCGTAAACAAAGTTATATTTTTTAGCGATTGGTGGTAATGACTAAAATTGAAAATGTTTAGCGACACTCATTTACAACCTTAATTTAAAGTGAATTTAATTTTGTGCCAATTTTTTTAAGAACAAGAAACGTGTACTTGAAAATGGATTGTTTAAAAATAATAAAAGAATAAGTGAGGTTACGTTCGTGGCGCAGATATTTTTTCCAATAAAATGAATTGTGTTTAAATTGCCTTTACGGATTCGTGTCCGCTGCATAAAACTCCGCATTCCTGCCAATTTTCGTAAAGAATGGAGCGAGGACAAGCAAGACTGGCACAAAAAGTTACATAATAATTTAAATTTTCTTGTCATTTCTGCGAATTTACATTTAAACGGATTACACTTGAATCAACCGTAATGCATCGATTTTGGCAGAACTTTCGGTTTTTTGGCAACGACTCAATTCCGTCCTGTTCAACGCAATCTACAAAATACCGATTGATATCGCCGGAATAAAATTTTGAAAAGTCCCCATATAAAATTTACGAACGGGTCAAAATAAAATGTTTATGTCTGATCGCTGGGGACCGAGAAATTCTGCAGCGGCCAATAAAGCCAAGAAAAACACAGCTAATGACTCGTCTCGGCTGCACCTCTCGTGTCCCTCGATAACCCCGGGTTTGTTGACAATCCAGGCGAAACTCGTAGAGATTTCAGCGTTTTCAGCGAATGTAAAACGTCTCGTTTGCTCGTTACCGTGAAAACAGTTCGGGTTTAGGATCAGTTTGCTTAGGTTCCAATCGTGGGAATGGACTCCTAGTTATGGCACCTATCAAGGGAGTAATTTCCATATCCTTCTATTAGATTCCATATAGCAAGGTCTGCGCACGACATTAACTTCCCTGTCGTGGGTACTCTTGTTTGTTGACTCACCCTACTTAGGGTTATTGTCCCTTTTTATGTACGTTTTCCCCATTTAATATGCTTTGATGATATTATCGGCTTGTCAATATTGAATGTCCCTAATTAAATATGAATGTGTCCGACTGAGAAAAAATATGAAAATAAAACAACATTCTAATCTATCAGATGCACCATTGCACTCAACATGATTGACACCAACTGAAAAATAATTTTTGAATTTTTGCCACCACATGTTGGGAAACACTTGACCGTGAATTATTCGAAACACCTGCCCTCTCTTATCTTGGAAACCTTTGATGAACACATTCAACATATTTCACAACGCTAATTAACATATTTTATGGAACGTCGCTTAATTGTACCCAGATGTACAAAAGTGCCACAAAAGCGACGCTCTCTCGTTGTTCCCTCCCAAAACGGTAAAAAAATAATGCGCCAATAAAGATTAAGATATCGCGCTACCCCATCCGACCTGTGCTTTAAATTTCATCTTTGCTTTGATTTAAACCTCTCCGTTTTTATTGCTAATTAAAATCATCTAAAGTGCCTTTTTTATCTGCGGCACCTTTAAATCTCGTCTCGTTTCGTCTTTCAATCTGTGAAATTTCGGCCGAGGTAAAAAACTGCAGCTGATGATTTGTATTGGGATCAGTTGGGAAGGTATCAGCTGTTCCTACCACCGGCTGCTCTACCACGATGGCACCGGTTTCCATCACCGGCTCCCTTCACCTGCTCACCAAATCTGTGAAACTGTAAATTTGTTTCTTAAGTGTACCTCGAAACAACATTATTTATTTTATTCCGTCGTAAAGTGGCCCCTTTTAATTAACCAGGTGATTGATCACTCTCCGATCTTCCTTTTTGAATTCGCCACCGTCACGAAAAATCGACACAACTCCTGCATGTTCTCTTTTTAACGAAATAATTTGCGTTCGTCGTGAATAATTTCCTCCGTCGTTCACAACCAGAAACATAAAATATTCAACATGAAATATTAAAATGTGAGTCAACAGTGTCAACCGGGACTGATCCGGATCTGTCCAAACATTCTTCAATAATAAATGATAGATGGAAATGAATCGGATTCGATAAATAAAAATTGTGTTTTCGATTAGTATAAATTTGTTTTTTCGACCATTAAAAAAATTACGTTAACAAGGTCGACAGAACTGGCACCTGCAACATTGACAGGTGCATGCCTCGGTATCAAATTGTATTTCTTGAGACTTGTTTGGTGTGCTCCCGGTGCGGTTGTGGCGCAAGAGTCTGATGCCACAAAATCGTCGTTTCTTGCGAATTTTTGGAAAAAGAATGTCCCCGTTGCGGTTTTCGGCGCCATTTCGAGTTGACGTGAAAACGTCAAAAAAGCGTAAAACTCTTTCGAACTACATATTATGTAAGTGTGTGTAAGCAGCTGGGACTCAATTTCCTTCCTTAATTAATTATTCTCGGCTGCTACACCTGATACCTTTTCGCCTTGCCGCGACGAATTCGTTTCACCTTTTGCGCTCCATTTTCCGAGCGGAAAAGACAAAGTTGCGACGGACGAGAGCCACGTCGATTAAAAAGGAGCATACGAACACCGCCAAGTTCGATGGCGGCGTAATTGGGAAATGGCTGTCCGGATTTAAAGCTAATGTCGTTTTGATTGCGGCGCCGTTCCACTTTTTCCGAATGATTTTTTCGACGCAAACAGGGCGCTCCACGGACGACGTGGGGTTCACCTCGGGCGCGTCTGTCTGCTCGAACGCCAGGTGAGTCTGTTGACTGCCAACACCTGCTATTTTTTATGACGGCTGCCGAACTCTCTTCAGACGGCCCGCTAATGCGGACCCGCCACCAAAACGGATTCATTTAAATACCAATTATTGTAAAATATATCGGCAGAGCTGCTCTTCCCAGAACCGGAGGACTTCTCCCGGGGACTTCTGCAAGTCAACAACCTCCGGACTTTATGGACAATCGATGGGAGTTCTTTACGAGGGCGTAAAGCAATCGATGGTCTTGTTTACGAGTGCCGATTAAGATTTAATTCGGAGTTTTTCGAATGATCGTCCGGAGACCTTCCCGAGGAATATTAAAAATGCGAATAACGTGGCCACCCCTTGACACCAAATCGAATCGGTTTGATAGAATTCGTTATGTTAACAATACGTGACCGTATCCCATATGCCGAATTTTATGGCACATGAACATAAAAAATGCCGTTGGTAAAATTAAATTGTGGGTTGTCTGGGATTACAAAATGCAGGCCACCATATGGGCTACGGTGGCGGTGTGAATATAGGTTGTTTCACAATAAAAAATGAGACCCGGTGAAAAAGGAGAACCTCGAAATTACATGAGAAATCGACGGACGATTCAAAAAGAAATTTCCAAGTTTGACGCTGCAATTAATCCGACTCGTTTAATAATTCATCGAGGCTGCGAGGAAGACGCCGCAAGTTCCAGGAACTCACCTAATTATCCTGGTTTGTATTTTTCAAATTGGAATAGGTAAACTGGACTAATAACTGCCCTAAGACTTTACGCTTCTTATTATACAATCAATAAATAAACCCGTGAAACAACCCTACACTGTATTTAATACTTCAATCCTATTAGTTGAAATGAAAGAATAATGACTCGGTCTGGTCATCAATCAATATTGGGGAAAATAAGAGGCTGTTTTTCACTGTTCATGTTATTTTCCATACTTTCCGTAAACAAGTTTTTGATAATTTAATTAGGGGGCGAATTTCCTCAGCTCCAATTTAAGAAAAAAAAAAAACGTCAAAGCAAAAATGTGCCTTAAGTGGAAATAATAATAACGAATCGAGTATAAGAGATCTGTGGCTGAAATATGGAACAGTCCGAAATGGGAAATGTGGATCGGACAAATAAAATGGGAGATTTTTCAAATCAAATCTCAACAGATCTGCAAAAAGTGCAAAGGTTTCGAAAGGTTCAAATCTACATGTTTCAGCACAGTCTAGAGAAATAGATGAAATATGATTTTGTCGGGTGAAGACTAATGTAGAAATTACCGAGTGTCTGAGTAAAAATCAAGATTGCTTTGAAAAAAATTACGAACGCATGTCTGACATAATATGTTACGTTCAGCTAAGTGACAAACCAGTCACCGTTGCGACAATAAATACAATGTCACAAATGCCTTTTGTTGAGTTGATAAACCATTTTGGACATCAACAAAAACGTTTTTAAATAAAAATAGAGCGCAAAGTGTAAAACAAATTGGAGATTAAACTTGACAACAGTGACAGGTACAAGGTTTCATGAGCTACGACATACGCGACATTTGCAACAAAGCACTCTTGATCAAATTTTTATTTAGACAACCGACACGATGAAAAAGGACAATAGAAACTGTGCAAGTCGCTTCAAATGCAGCTTGAACGATGTTAGGTATATTTTTACCTAGATCCCTGGAGTTTTTCTTGAGTCTATTTATATTGTCCTAAATTGACAAATCCGTTTCAGTTTCACCTAAAATTACGGCGACACTTAGACCCGTTCGACGATTCCACACCGACAGCAACAAATCAAGATCGTCCAGATCGATATGAAATTGGCGAAAATAGACGGTGATCTGTAATTTTAAGCGCGAAGAGGGAAAAATAATAGACGATGCTTTGTTGCGACGTAGCTCTCATTTCTTTGTGGACCAGCCCCAGGTAAAAAGAATGCTAAGGTGCTGACCGACGTCTCAAAAGAGGTTGGGTGCATCTTAGGTTGCGGCATGTGCCTGTGACAGCTGCTAACTCGTGTCTTGAAACAAACACATGCAACGTCCACCTGGCCCTGCCGCCATCAATTATAAATCCATTGCGGCGACATGAATACAAGAAACGTGCGGTTTGGGTTGGAAAGTGGTTAAATGAATGACGGTTTTTATGGATGATAAATTTCGCGAACGGAGTCGAATTTGCTTTCGCGAAGAGAACAACAATTCCGACGTGAACAGAGAGAATTCGTTCGGGGAGGGATGGGGCGTCGTCAAGGACGAGGTGGCTGCTTCCTTCCGAATGGTAAATATTTTATTTGGAGGCACTAAACAAAGCGGACCGTGAGAAAAGAACCTTCCAGGTAGAAGAAATCTTCCGACATATTTCTAATCTTATCGATCCGGTGTGTAACAGGGAATTTCATAAATCAGAAAAAAACTCGATGACACCCTCACTCGGGTGTATTTTTGGCTCGGACACGATTGAGTTGTCCTGGTGAATAATGAATTCTCGTAAGCAAGTGAGCCTATTTTGGGCACAATCACCGTAATCTTCGACCACCCTCCTTGTGCAAGCCAACAATTCCCACTTACGTTTCGTAATTTCCCCTTACGGGTCTTCGTGTCGTTTTGACATTGAATTTGATGTCACATTCGATAAAAACGCTCATGTATGACCATGCTCACGTCACACTCGAGTCCCCGAGATCGCTTCTTGTAGATTGTCGAAAATTTTGGACCTTCGTGGTAGGGGTGGGTCCTTCGACCACCATCTGCCGTCCACGTCACGATTCCAACTTGTTCAACGATCAGCTGTCGCGAGTTGTTTTTAATTTTTTGCTACCTGCGATGGCAGATGGGAATTTTTGTGGTGGCATAGGTATATTTATCCTCGACTTAAGATGGGGGCATTGCGGAGCAGATGGCCGCAAATTATTAAACGCCAATTTCGAGATTTATTCAACGATTACGTAAAAAACAAGGCGATCGGGGTGGAAATGGGGAGGGAGACTCGTGTGTGACCCCGGACTGTATTACTAATGTTTGCTTTGGTCGATAAATGTTATTAAAATGGACCTGATTACATCATATTTACGAAACGAGGAGTTTTCGTATAAAACGAGCGAAAATGACCCTCGAGGCACTAATTGTTGTAATGAACATTTTAATTTTTGTTGCAATTGATTGGCGAAAAAAGCCATGCAGGTATCTATTTTACAATATCAGCGGTGCGGTCAAATGGCTCGTTAGGCCTGATTAGTTATGCAAATTATAATTATAATAATAAATTGCGATCGCCCTTATAATTCACAAGTGCAGTTGTTTAACGTGGCAACAAGCAACCCACAATACACAGCGTCGTGCGTTACACCGAAATGTCGATACGCACCAAACTGATACAATTCGATTTGTTTGGGGATGAAAAATTCAATGGAAAATCCACATTCCTTTATTAACCCCCAGAGATGTTCTTATGGACGGACGAAACAAAACGGAGTAAGAAATAAGCAAAGCACTCAAGTGGAGAGTTTCGAATTATTTAATTTGGAACTTGATTATGTCAAAGCTTATGTAAAAATGTTGTTTTAACCAAAACATGTATTCGGTTATTGTGTTCTGAAAAAATACGTTAAATTCGTCCTAAGCAGAATGTAGAAAATTCGGTGGGTTTATTTAGTTTACCAATAAAAATAATTTCGTTGGAACATCAAAGGGCCACTTCGACTGAATCAATATTTTATACATTCACTGAGAGCAGACGGTTTTATTCCGACAACGGAGACGTAATGAAAGCTGCTGATGAACACGCGAAATTCGCGAAATATCAATCTGGATTCTTTTCTGCAAATTTAATTTTAATGCCGGCTAAGTAACAGCATAATAATCGTTCATCGTCGAGATTGTTATTTTCGTTCTTTCGAGCACCTGTTATTAATTTCGACCTCTCGTGGAAACTTCTTCGGCTAATGAAATTTCTTGGTGCTTTTTCATTTTATTGTTTAATTTAATGTAGGGCCTGCACCCCCACAAAAAGCGCCATGCGTTACTCGACGAAATTAATTTTAAGTTATCGAGAAGCTTCAACTTTAAACCCGCAAGTTGCATCGAAAATTTCTGGAGGTGATACATCAATTTCGCATGTGGAATTACAGAATTCTAACAAAAGCGTCTTGCGCTGTATTTTGACAGTTATAATTTGGTTAGTTTCTTACAAAATTTCAGTGTAGGTGTTGCACGAGGGTTGCAGAGTGATTGGCAGCTGTCATATGTCCGTGTTATCAGTTGCATAATTAAGGAATCGTAAAAAAGAATTGCTAACGAGAAGTCTCAAGGGGAGAAAAAACGAATAGCTTATAACTGGTACAATCGATGTAAGTTTGCAATGATTACGCGAATAAAGACAAATTTCTGGTATCGTCGAAGAAAACATAACGGTCCGAAGAATGAAAGATGATGATCGACTTCACTGTAGAATTACAAGAAGTAAGTTGGAACGACTGCTGTTAACATCTTCTACAGGAGTATTGTTGTGACAAGGATCGTAAAAACAAATTACCTACGAGGAAAATCTCGACCGCGCAATAAATTCCTCCAGACAATACCGATCAATAACCTGAATGAAAAAATAATGCGCTCATTAGATTACGCAATCTCGTAATCAACATATCTTCCCGGAGATATGTGTTGCTTTATTAAACGATTATCCGAACGCATATTTGCTTTGGCAGCGATAATTACCAACTGCCTCCGCCAATAAATTAATCGCAAATACTGCAAACACTCATTACTCACGAAAAAGATATCGATAGCATGTTGTGCATCGACATTTGTAACCGTTTTCCGGAGACATGCTAATAACAAGTCGGATGATTTGTGAGTCAACGTTATTGTATTAATCGCATTTAAGACCGCCCCAGAAAGCGAATCTATCGAAATACCAAAATAAACAACGCCAACACGAATAACAAATTTATGCTAAATATTTGAGTACTTAGTTAAAATAACAATTGGTGGAGCAAAATTCGAATTAAAATTTTCCGTGATATTTCCAACAATCTTTAACATTTCGTTATGAAAATCGATCTTGTTGGTATTTATCTGGACACGCGCCCCACAATTTCCCTCTTGTTTCGAAAATAAAAGAGAGGAGGGTTGTTTTGTGCGAGTATGCAACACACAATACAGTCGGATTTTTTGTGCGTTAACGAGGCCCCAAATTCGGTTTGGTCCATTCAATTATCTAGTTGGTTTGGCGTAAATGGGGTTTAAATCGCAAAATTGTGAACTGGCCTTAAGCGTTGCGGCAGCAGCATGCTCCCGTAAGATCGTTGTGAAATTAACTTGGGCGGAATGAAATTTGGGGACTGTTTTCCTGGTTGGAAACACACAAGCTGTAATAAACCATAATAATTCTAAAACCTTGGAGAAGACTACAGTCTTCTCTATTATGGGGGAGGGCAGTGAAATGAAGGGGTGTGTGAAATTACGCCACTATTATGCTTCATCATCATCTCTCCGTTAATGCAAAGATATCTCGCGAATAAATGGCTCGTATCCTACTTAGCAAAAAAGTTCTTCCCTCTAAATACCTACCCCTTTGTTAGTGAACCGAGAATTTTTTGTCGCGGTTTTACTGTCGTCCGATTTTTCGAAATACTTTTCTACATGTTTATACACGAGTCACCGTGCATGCTCCTCGAGCCATTTCAATTATCCATCGAGCTGTAACAGATTTATTCGAGAATCGAGATCCGCCATCGGAGCTCTGTTACTTTGGGCAACGTTTGACACATTGATTTGACAGGTCTTTTCCATAATGTAATCCCCACCAACACATTCCTCTCCGATAAATGAATTCTTTGAATATTTCAGAGTCCACCCCGTATATTGCGTACAATGAGGGGTGAATAAATCAATTGTGCGTCCGGTGGTAATTATTTGATTATCGAGTGCAGGCGGATCATCATCGGTTGCCTAATTATGGCCCTCAGGTGTATGAATGGTTGCAGAAATATGGCAACTGTGTGAGGCTGGGCCGTCGTATCGATCCGCTTGGTATCAACACCCACAGTTCGCCTAACCATGACTTATGTATAAAAAAAATGTCCAAGTCCAATTTTCAGTTCAAATTATTTCTTGCTATTCTCTTTTTAAGCAAATGTAAGATTCAAAAATTTTTACCGATGGGTTTTCATGAAAATGCATATTTTGACCTATAGTTAAATTTATTGCTATCTTTTATTCTGCAAGTAAAAATTTGTTTGTTATTTTTAAAATTATGCATAATTATGACTGCTGGAATTATCTATTACGAATATATTTCCTTACCGTAGTCATCGTAGTGTGCTATGGGAAAGATTTGACATTTCAAATTAAAATGTCATTTTTGTTAATGTTCTTTACTGTTGCCCAAGTTGATTCCTCGTTATTGTTGTACTAAGTGTTTGTTTTCGTTATTGTTGCCACAAATAAAAAAAATGAAAACTCACGAAGAAAATAGAAGAATGGTTTGTGCTTTGTGTTTTGAAAAAGTGAAGGAAATGCGGCTCATTAACAAAACGCAGCTCCAAACGATAACTAAGTATTTTCTAAAAGATTTTAAAATGGAAGATTCCAAATTGCCCTGTTCTTTATGTGGTACGTGCAGAATAGTTGTGGAAGAATACCGCAAAGATTGTTTCAATAGAAAAATACAGCAGATTGATTATTCCAAGTTGGATATTCGTCCACAAGTCGTAACAAGAAACAACGCTGTTTGTGTCTGCTTACTTTGTGAAGTTGCAAGATCTACACTTCTTCCACATTTACACAAAAGAAAAAAACCAGGACGTCCATCGAAATGTGAAAATAATAAAATAATACGTAAAAGAAAAATTACAAAAATATGTAATCATTGTTTGGCTGCTGTTTCCAAAGGAAAGCCTCACAACTGTACCAAAGGTAGGAAATATTTAAATGCATTAAAAATTACTGGGTCTCCAAAGTCGCAAGAAAAAGTTGCCTCTATAGTATTAAAACAAAAGCAGCAGCATACAATCGAGGAAAATATGATTTCATTATCTACAAATACAGGACGTCCAATTTCCGTAAACTTCAATAAAAAAGATTCAGTTAATAAAGATACAAATTTGTCTACTGGCCAGTTGTCGAAAATACAATTATCTTTGGATTTGAGTATAAATAAAACGTTAAAATTAGCATCAGAGTTACGTAAAGCTGCTGGAGCAAAAATATTTGAATCAAATATTAAAACCAAACTTCGAGATACCTACCACTCGGTAGATGAGTTTTTTCAAATAGCAGAAAGAGATTATGTTGAAGAAGTCAATAGAGAAGTTAAATCTGTTACTACTAAGGCAACGGTGTTTTGCAATAATATACAAAAATTTATATCATACGTAATGGATAAAAGGCAATATAAAGATGCCATCATTAAAGTTGGAATTGATGGAGGCGGAGGGTTTTTGAAAATCTGTCTTAGTCTGTTACAAAAAAATGAAAATGAATATGACTGTGGCTTAAGCAAACAAGGAAGTAGTAGTAGAAATGTAAAGGATACTAGTGTTAAGCAACTCTTCATAATTGGAATCGTATGTGGTGTGCAGGAAAATTACCATAATATACAGAAATTGTGGAACTTGTTGAAATTGAATGATATTCATAAATTCTATGTTGCTACTGATTTGAAACTTGCTAATATTCTTACGGGAATAATGACACATAGTTCAATGTATCCTTGCACGTGGTGTAATATTGATAAATATCACTTGCTCAATAAAGGTACTTTAAGATCTTTGGAGAGTAATACAAAGAATAATAATAATTGGTCAATTTCCGGAGGAAACAAAAATGATTTGAAGAAATTTGGCAACTGTATTTTCCCTCCCATCATTCAATCATCAGTTGAAAACGCGATAATTCTGAAAATTATTCCACCTCCAGAATTACACTTAATGATGGGTGTTGTCAATAATATTTACTCTGCTATGAACAAAGACTTTCCAGAAGTTTGTGAAAAATGGGCAGGAATTTGCCATGTGCAGAAAGAAGCTTTCTATGGAGGTTCATTCAATGGAAACTCCTGCCGTTTGTTACTTGCTAAGGTCGATGTTTTACGTTTAATTTGTCCTCTTAATTGTTTAAAATATGTTCAGTGTTTGTGTACTTTTGAATTAGTTGTAAAATCATGTTTTGGTAATAATTTGCTGAATAATTTTGAAAATGTTATTCAACAATTTAAGAGTGATTTTATTCAACTGGATATAAGTGTAACCCCAAAAATTCATGCTATATTTTACCATATTGAAGAATTTTGTAAACATGAGAGTGGTGGTTTAGGGAAGTTCAGCGAACAAGCTTCAGAAGCCGTACACGCTGATTTTAAAAAAATATGGGCAAGGTACAAAATAGCAGAAACGCATCCGGAATTTCCTACCAAATTCCTAAAATCTGTTCAATTTTATAATAGTATTCATTTGTAAAATAGTTTTTCTTATTCTAAATAAATGTTTAAAACAATTATTTTGTTTTGCTATCGATGTTAAAATTTTCTATGGTCATTCAAATGAATTAAAATAACTACATATCAAAACATGTAACTGTTTTAAAATACGTCGGTGAAATATTTTCTCCAACATATTTTTTGGAAGATAGAGTTACAAGGAGCGATTTGAGACTAAAATTAGCTTTGGACATTTTTTTTGAAGGTGATTTGTACTTAGACCAACTGTGCACCACGACGCTAACCGTACTCCGTAGTATACAAGAGCCAGCCTTGACACCAAGTAACCGAGTAAACCCGCAAGAGGAGCTCTAGGACCTCTTGTTCTATATTTTCCTTCCGATTTCTCCGTGGAACACTTTTAATTAACACGAATCCACGCCTCCAACTTTTTCAATATGATCAACACACCTGACTTCTCGAGGACTGTTTGTGACAAAAGCTAATTTAGCCAAGTAACATTATTTACACGCGGCTTGTATTTGTCACATTTCCCGAGCGGGAAAATTGGATTTTTCCACCTATCACGTGGAAAAAAATCAAGGTTGGCCGATCGTTACAAATTGTTATGCAAAGCGAAAAACTGTTCGGGTCCGTAGTGTTTGGAATTTCGTCGTTTACTGTCGCTTTTTGATGCTAATTTATGGCGAACGATGAAAATCTCAAAATCCATAAGACGATTTAGATACCTGAATGGGATCAAGAGAAGCTTTCGCTGTCTCGATGGAATATTTCCGGTCGATTTGACAAAGCGAACTGCTCCACTGGGACATCCCTAAATGTTTTAAATATTTTTGTGCGGAGCATAATTGTTTGAAAAAATAAACGCTACCCTCCCGACGAGCATTTTCAACACGAGTGTTTGACTTGACGTTATCTCGTTTAGTCAGGGTTGCTATGGAATCCAGCTGGGTACCGCAGGAATACAAGGTCGACTCACACCATGGATTCCTGCGAGGCTTCCACTCATAAGATTACGTTTTCGGGAGTTATTGCACTCGGATGAATCGAAATGCGCCATAAAATGTCGTTTGCGCAATTAACAAGACGAAGTGGCGGCGACAAAGGGAAAATGCGAAAAAGGGCGTGTGACGGGGGAATTTGCCCACATCCGCAGGGTTATTATAAATGTTTCTAACATCGCAGTGTACTGTAACCTGCAATAATTCTAGTGTTACGATTAACGAATCGGTGATTAATTGGTTGCCTAAAACACGGGGCTTCCAGATAATGTAATTTGAGATATAAAAAATTAAAACCACATCATCCCACAACAAATCAGTCTGTGCAAATCTATTAAAATTGAGAGGCGATGAATCAATGTGTGTATATACAGGGTGCAAAAAAAAAATGGTAAACAAAAAAAATTCTAATAAAAATAAAAGCGTTATTTTTGTCCCTTGGGCCGACCAAGCTGATGTATTAATAGTGGGATTTTTGACACATTTACATAATCCGTCAAAGTAACAATAAAATAATGTATGAACAAGAAAAGAGTGATAATGAGCCCGAAGGAATTGAAAATGCAACCCATAATACATTTGCACAGCAAACCTTGATATTGTTGGCGTTCATTTCCAGGATTCCACTAAAATAAATTACATAATTACAAATTAAAATGAGTTTTTTGTATGTCTTAGGATCTTCAGAAAGCTCACGCTTTGTTTGTACGTGTATTTCGACAACACCTTGTATATAAACCAGAGCCAACTACGACGTTACAAACATTTATGATGTTGTACAATTCCGTGTAAGGTGTTGACGGAGCGGAACAATCAGATTTTGATCACAAATGAGCACTTGTGATTGATCGGGAATTGCGGACCGGTTTGTAATTGGCGTTACAATTTTAAATCGATCTCATTTGTGTGTGGTTTTAGCAGTAAGGGTAGCGGAACGAGATGATTTGTAAAAAAAACTCTTTTCCCCCAGTTTGTATTCTGTATCGATTTGCTACAGATAAGCGCAATTTCCTCGCCAACATTGTTCTCCTTTTTATTACTGCGGTACTTCCCTTTCACGTATTCGTGTAGGTATAGAGGGGTAAGCATCTTTACACGTCTTACCTAACGTTCTTCCCGGCGAAACAGGTCTCGGGAGAATCGTCCCAGATATTCAAATATTTACACGCGTCTCGATTTAAAATTTCAACTAATTTTTTACAAACATTCTCCTAATTGGTGTGATTAATCAACGAGCGCGGTAATCCCACAGAAACGTTAAGGTAACACATTACAAAGATGGTTAATTTTATTTTAATTATTCAGTCCCGGATGATTGTTCCAATGTTTTAAAGCTCCAACACCGAATGTGATGTTACTGTAAAAAACACAACTCCCGGGACATTAAAATCTGTATCGTTGCAAAACGAAACTTATTTAATTAAATCAAGCACCACTTAACTGAAAAGCTTGAAAGTGACTCAGTTTACAATTCAGATTTTTACAAATACATTTTTGAATTTGAATTTTCTTTGTCGAATATGTGCGGCGTTATGGAGGCGGCAATTTCGTTTAAATGAGCCCTCACTAATCACGCAACGTAATCACTAACCGAGAAAATAACTTTCCTTTTCCCTCAACAGATTTTCCGGAAAACATGTACTGTTTTCGTTCCTGGCGCGGACATTGATGGATGTTTCTCTTTTCTGCAATTTAACCTCAACTCGTTTAAATAATATGTTAGTTGGGAACGAATTGTTGCGGTGTTTTAGCGTGAAGGTGTTTGTCCCGAAAATGTCTTATCCGAGTTTCAAACAGTGTCATAAATAAAAATAGAATAAAAGTGAGACGAAGAAATTGCCAATCTGTTTTATTCAACGAACTGATGAGGGAGAAATGGAAAATAGAGAAATGCGAATGTGTTCTTTGAAAGGAGGAAATTTTTGTTTAACGTTTTTCCTTCAAATGTATTTTCGAATGGTCGGGCATTAAAAGTACGAAAATCGTTAGGAGCAGCGTTTCGGGTTTGCAAACGTCCTAAATAGCTTATCGATTTCAGATTGAGCTCCTCGTGAAGGTTTAGAAAGAAACACGTCAACGTGAAATTATCTTTCACAATGGCATGATTTGAATAAAACGCAAATTTTTATTTTTTGCGTTGTTGTTCGGGACTGAAGTTGCGACAAAGTGTTAAATGCCGTCATAAGCTGCCCTGTTTTGCCGGAACAAAGCTATTGTATAGGTTTAATTGCTTGACTTAATGAGTGTATAGAGTAATTAAAGTGAGGAGGGAGTGTAAATTATGGACCATATCGCACCTGGTGCGTTCCTACAGATGGGACCGGCTCCCTAATTCTCCTCCCAAAATGTAATATCAGACCGTTTAGTTGGGCAAAATGTAGTTTGAATAATCATTTCAATTGTAACTTTCTAAATTTATTACACTTTTTGGGAACATTAATTTCGCGAGATAAAAATAAAATTGATGTCATTTGGAGGACTTTTTAATTGAAATTTATAAATATGCATTGACGTCATTTACATTTAGACGGCAACTGTAAGTCTTCGGTGCTTCAGAAGTTGTATTATTCAAGGAAAATAAATAAGCTCATCTTTTTAAAGGCTTTCTGCTTGCCGGCGATCCTTCATAGGAAGGATCAAAAATAACTCACGTCAACTCCACCGAAAAGTTTTTTGCCCTTTTCTCTTTGACAATGATAATTCCCATTTCTATGAGCACACATTTTACCTTCCAATTAAATTCAAGAAACATGTTTTCACCACCTCCGGGTTACGTTTAATTGAAATTTAATGTGGGACAAGCTCGACAATATTATGTAGGTGTCTCTTTTGCGAAACACGCCCGTTGATGTGGATCTGAAGTGAATTTCATGACATTTCCATTTTCTCATTCAAATTACCATCGACTCCCGAAAACGTATATCGTCTTGCACCACGTGAGAGATGCGTTAGATGTGTTCGCAAGAGATATTTCTAGATTAGGTGAGCAACCGTGATGGAAATGCACCGCAGAAAGGGTACAACGTGTAATCATCGGACGTATATCCGACTGCTGCACGTAAGGTTACTACCCTTACCTTGTCCGGGTTGCTGTACTGCGTTTCGGGGTAGTTGCAGCTACGCCACCCGGAAACAAAATCCGGGCAACGAAAGCCGAACCCGATCGAAACAATAAACACGACACTAAGAGAATGTTGGAGTAAAACAAAATGAGTTGAATTTGTGGGTTTACCCGACGATGCCAAATTAAAAACGCGAAGGTTTTGGGAAGAAAAGATGGTATTGTTGACGGATTCCTGCTCGTGACGTCAGCGTTCTGAGGCGGAAAAAATGAACGTCAGTGAATGTAAACGGTTAGGATCTGATCAGTCCCTAAAATGCTCCATTAGCATCGAAGAGTGACAAGCTGAAGGTATCCATGGAACAATCCATTATTGGCATCCGTTCGGTCGACCATTTTGGTAAAACGTGGTAATTACGGACAGGAAATAAGTTGGTTATACGAATGCGGAAACACGGCGTAGATGTCATTTATTGCGACACTGTGTTCTTTAGCGTAGTGTGTTGGGGGTGGGTTTTCGGGGATGGAGCAGGTGAACGACCGAGAGCGACCCAGACCGACGTCGGGCGGCGGCGAGCATCGATCTTCACTGCACCCGGCTTGCGCATTGCGCCCCGCTTCGACCCCGCTTTGTTAGGGGTTCTTTCAATTCCAGCTCTTTCATTCTAATTCGCATTAAATCAAAGACGGAAAATAAGAAACCTCCATCGACAAACACGTCGATAACGCCACGATGGAGGTTTCATTCGTGAGAAAAAAAAAACAGGAAAGAGAGTACGAATCGGTTTCCGGGGACGCTGCAGAGGAAACGTGTACGAAGACATGTACGTGGTGGTTCCTGCTGGTAAAATTACCCATTCGTTGTTTCCGACTAATCCATTCTAACTTTCATCGACACTCGAGCGCTAATTATTACATCAAAAAACAATTTGTGTCGTTCTTGAGATTAAACGATTGGCTTAGAATGTGAATGAAAATTCAAAAAGAAAAAAGTGGGTCATAACATTCCTTGCCATCTCTCGACGTTATGCAGAACCAGGTGAAAAAATTCTAAGAGATTCTTTAATAACCGACTGTATTTCTGTTTACATCGATCGAAAAAATGGTAATGCGTTTATGTTTGTTGTTGCAAGTTCATTGATAGTTTTTTTTTTATTTTTGAATTTTGCTAATGAAAGTCTGGCAATGTAAAATCCGCCGTGTATATATGCAACACATTATACAGGGTCATTATAAATAATTATCCCATCGCAGTTGGCGTTGAAAACCCACACAAATTTTGGATGTGCCGCCAGCCTCGCAACGTTAGACAAACTAGTAGACAGTTTTCCACTACCGCCGGTAGCGCCACCTATCGGCGATACTAGTCTTATTCATGTTATGAGGCTTGCGGCACATTCAACTACGTCACCAACGCCTACTGCGATGGGACAATCATTTATAATGACCCTGTACATACTAGAACAAAAATTACTCAATATTTGTTTTGTCGAGTTGAAGAACCATTCTTAATTTTATTAAGAATGTAATGAAATAATCATTAAAATAAGAATATACATACATAAAAGTTATTTCTATCACTAGGTCAGAAACAGGACGTTTGCGAGTACTTGCAAAACCGTTTCTGGACGTGTGATACACAACATTTTTTGTGTCGACTTCTGCAGATATCTGTTAAATAATAGTTAAAGCACTTGTTTTAATAATTGGCATTAGGGATTTTTTTTGTGTTGGCAACACTGAAACATTTAAATTTAAAAATCAACATCGCTCTTGTTTCCTGACATTTATTAAATTTAATTAATTTGTTTTTTTTTGACATTTTCCTGAAACATTTGGTTCAGTGGATATACCAGATCATAGTCAAAAAGTCGCTCAAAACAGTCAAAACGTAATTTAAATAATTAATTTTAGTAACTATTTAAATAATAGCTTCTTTGTAGTTTGTACGTTATTGTAAATAGAAAAACATGATGCATAAGGAATACCCTATCTTATTGTACGAGTACATATAGAGAGATCAGATTTTCTTGCACGACATTCTCACATACATACAAATATGAAAACTCTAAATGCTTAAATTTTAGCAATTTTTAGTATGTAACAATTTTTTTCTACTCCCTTCTCTAAAGTGCGACATTTTGCACTGACAAATAGTATATAAAACGTCACATTATAAATTAGATTGTTCATTAGTTAGTCACGACTTGATGTCCATTGGGGCGTTTTCGGCATATTAAACACCCTCGAAGTTTCTTTAAACACGGCTTGAATTTTTTTGGACACATATCAAGGTAAATTCTAGGGAATTTTGTATTAATTGGCAATCCAAGGTAAGGGATGCAACTACATCTGCAACAGATTTTAAAAAGTGGAGTTTGAACATTAATATTGGAAGTTTTTTGGTGTAAATGACAATAATACACTGAAATAAGTGAAATATTGATAAACATTTTCTTAGAGGTCTATTAAATCACGAGTGCTTTAATAGATACCCATAAAACGACTCCAAATTGAATACAATAATAGACCAATTAGAGACGCAAATTCTAAAAAGAAACTATTATATTTGAGTTTTTGATTATCATGTAAGTAAGTAGCTCGACATAGAACTGCCACCAAAATAAATTGCGTTTTTTGAGCCAAACCCACTAAACTGCTAGTGGAGTGCGAGACTGGTCTAACGTCAGACAGAAGTTTATAATTACTCTATTGTCCTATAGGTGGCGACAGTTATCGGTCAAGCCCATAGATAACACAGAACATATAGAACGCAAACTTCCTATTCATTTTTGACTCACAAAGCGTTTAGCGCCATCTATTCTCCTGGCGACGATGCAAAATCATAGCTTACTGAAACGAGTTTTCCTTTGATTTTTTAATCACTGCAAATTTTCACAGCCAATTAAAACGCCTACAATACTTATTTTCAACCGTTTTTTATAGTATTCTGCTGCATTTTTATAAATTTAATATTATTCCTAATTGCTACCTTTGTCGTATCCTTACCGCTTAAAATTAAATTTATTTCGATCGTGTAAAAACTAAAAGTAGGCATTTTTTGCACTAAAAATCGTTGTCAAAGTTGACGTTTAGTGAAACTGACGGAATCGTGCCATAAAACTTTTAGTGCACGCTTTTATGGTACAGAACTGTCAGAATACAACAATATAATTTGTTGGAAACAATGTTTAGAAATAGGTTGCTAAACGACGTGGTTCTCAAACGACTCACATCCTTTAAAATACTCCCTCGTACCTGGGTGGTATTTTAAACCCGTTCGTGACATAAAGGATAACTTTATACACTTACGGCCGGTTTCATAATGTATTTTAAAAGCGGTTTTAAATTTAAAACCACCTTTAACTAAAAATTGTGTTTCATATTCATTAAAGGCGTCTTTAAATCCTTAAAACCCCCTTTAACTTTAAAAGCTCGTTGTCGGCCTTTTATCTCGTTAAAGGTGGATTTAAATGGGGAACATAACCTCAATTACACGACAAGTGACATTTCGCTAGGCTAGTGCATTGCCACAAATTGCTGCTTTTTTTGTGAATTAGTAGGTACTTACCGAATAATTAAATCAACATTTCGGAAACTTATAGGTATTCAGAAAATAAAGATATTCCATGAATTCATTAGTTTTTATTGCTCAATTGTTTTCTTGCTAATTCAATCTAAATCTAATAGGTAACAGTTTTTTCCTTTCATGTTCTTCTCTTTCCTCTCTTCTCTTTAAGTGTAGGATCTTATTTTATATGTACAAGTTTTGTTTTAGATTTATAAAATTCCTCCTTCACTTGAAAGGTTGGATTTGGCATTTTTGGTCGCAATCTTTTATTAATCGGATGTTTTAATTTGGCGCTGCTCCACTAGCAAAATGTAAAATGCAGAATGTAAACAAAAATTAAAATACCTACTCGAAATACAATTCAAAGTCCGAGGGAAACAGTTGCGAGTTACCAAAACTTTCAAACGTTTACTGTAAAATTCCCTAGAATTCCCTAGGAAATTCGTTTTCGAACTAATGCAAATTTTAACTAATGTTTCGATAGTCCATGTTTATGAAATGCAGTCTCCTTTATTTTAGATTTAAAGTCTCATTTACCTTAAAGGCGCATTTTATTAAAGGAGACTTTAGGGTCGGATTATGAAACCGGCCGTTATACATTAAATAACTATTAACCCTTTAATGTAATTATTTTACCAATTATTTCATCCTCAATTTTATTTTTATGTTCACAAGTGATCAAGTGAATGAAAAATTAACATTGAGTTACTGTTTTCAGTGACATCCGTGGTGTCTGTCATTTTTAATATGTACTATTGCGGGCAAAAAAGTGGGACATCAAATTTCTGTCAGTTTTGAAAAAATCGATGTAGTTCAAGCTTTATTGTCATTTTTTTGACACTATTCCAGCTGACAGTTTAAAAATTTATTTTAGACTCCTATTTTCCTTTTCCAAATGCCCTCTTCTTTTGATAAAGGTAGATTTTGGTTGGAACTTTGCATTAAATAAATATTCACTACGTGTTTACTTACAAAAATTCCCTACAACCTACAATACTTAATGATAACGTCAATCAATTCAAAGTAGGGTTAGAATCAGGTAAGGGTTATTTCACATTAAAAGTCAAGACAATGACGTTGATATCCCACATTTTTGCCCGCAATAGTAACTATGTAGTTAGTAGATACATGATGCTGGTGCAGATTGTACTATTTCGGCCAAAAAATTTTTTTGTCAATCAATCTCTCGCTGGACAAACTATACAAACTTCGAAGAGCGAAGACGAAGACGTATTCGGCACATTCGTGCAAATGAAGCACGCGCTCCTTCGTCGCTCGTACTTCAAATAACGCGCTCATGCGCGAAAAATGTCTTGTCGCACTCGGTTTTTAAATACATAACTATTTCTGAATCTTTTTCGTGTTAAGCTTGTTTGACACGATGCTAAATTTTGTAGAAAATTTGTTAGAAAATGAGAGAGGACCAATAAACGATCAGGATCTGAAAAAGACAGACTATGATCCTGAGCGTTCATTGGTCCTGATCGAGGGTCTCTCTCATTTTCTAACAAATTTTCTACAAAATTTAGCATGGTCTCAAACAAGCTTTAGACTGTTATAAATCTGTTTGGTAAAGGACCTGTGGGCGGAGCTTAGCTGCGCGGCCTTTAACTGTGGCCTTTAACATGTCAGTGGCGTAGGGAAAATGAGAATCGCAAGGAACCACAACAGTGGCGCATCGTGCAATGGGAAATTTGCACCGTAGAATAAAACGTTTGAGCAGTTTGTGATGGTGTGATATGATCAATAATAATGAAAAGGGGATTTTTGACATATTTGAGGGTGAAGCATTGTTAGCTTATAATTGACGTAATTTATGCATGCAGAATTGTGGATAAAAGTACAGGGTTATTCTAAATGATTGTAGTCGAAGTAGGCCATGCCCATGTTATTACGTTTTTGCCGCTTTCATGTGAACTGTCAGTTGTGTCGCTGTCACTGTCATTTTTTAGGTGAAAAGTGCGGTGATGAGGATTTTATTAATTTTTGTTAAATTAACGATTGAATCCAGAAATATTGAGTTGTCCTACAATCAATTTTAAAAATATTGAGTTGTTTTGCACCCGATTTAACACATCATTTTGATGATTTTTTTTATGTGGAGCGGCAACCATAAATTTTACATTCAGTTTTCACGCCTACTTCGACTACAATCATTTAGAATAACCCTGTATTACCTACACGTAAAATCATCTTTTTATTAAATTTTATAATCGTATTAGTGTTCGGTTGGGTGTTTGGGTGAACTTGGTGCGCATAAAAAACAAAGTCGTAAATAAAGTTGCACCATATGAACAACGCTCTGACAAATCTCCTCTATTTACTGTCGAATGCACTCGTCCACACAAATTGGTTTTGCGCGCAGATCACGTGACACTTTACGACAAGATAATAATACAGGGTTATTATAAATGATTGTAGTCCAAGTCGGCGTAAAAACTGAATATAATATTTATGGTCGCCGCTCCTCATAAAAAACATCGAAATGATGTGAATAAGTAGTACACACCGTTCACACACGGAAGTTAAATTGGGTGCAAAACAACTCAATATTTTGAGATTCAATCGTTAAAAAAAATAAACAAAATTCTCATCACCGCACTTTTCACGTAAAAAATGACAGTGACAGCGACAAAAATTGACAGTTCTCATAAATTTCATAACATGGGCATGGCCTGCTTCGACTACAATCATTTATAATAATCCTGTACGTAAAGTGTGGAGAAGCTTATCGCATGCACCGTATACCTAATAATAATAATTATATGTATATATAAACCCATAAACAAAACACATCGAACAGATAGTGAACAGTTTACTTCAACAAAATGAAACCTACACTCTTTTCTCTATTTTTTTTCTCAAATGTGTTCCTGATTTCTGCTGGTAAGAATGACAACTTATTTCAGTTCAATTCCAATTATTCAGGCTTATGTCTCTGCTAGCCTGACTTAATACCGTGAGCTCATTGAAATTTATAATTAAAGTAGGCTATGACTTTTAAATTATATTGGCAACACTGTTGACAACTTGATTTAAATTGTCAATGTGACGCTTCAAAATTCAATATAAAATATGAAACGGCGAGTTAACAGTTGTATCGAACACCCAATTTTGATAAAAAAATAGTTATTTCACGATAGAAATACATAATAAAAAAAACTTTTGGATGAATTACGATAAAAAAATTAAGATTGTAAATGTAATTGTACTTTCAATAATAACTATAACTATTATTGTTCAAATACTCTAACCAAATGTTTTGAAAATGTCGCAAATATTCACTCAATGCACCATGAAAATACCTGGGTATTTGCACATGTGCATAGAGTGAATATTTTTGACATTTTGAAAACATTCGGGCTTTTAGTTATCAAAATGCATTTATTGATTTAAGTTACAATTAGTATTTGAGCAACAATAGTTATACGAGTATATAGTTATCATAGAAAGTGCAATTACCTTAACAATCTCGATTTTTTGATCGTAATTCATCCAAAACTATTTTTTAAAATTATTTCTATCGTGAAATTCCTACTAACTATGTATCAAAAGTGAGTGAATTTTTTTTCGGGAAATAGTCCTCGTGCATGCCATCCTTGAATATTTTTACGAGTGGACTCGTAAAAATAATCACGTATTTGGCATGTACTCGTTATATAACTACTGAATATTATTCGAAAATTGACACTTTTGACGTCATAGTTTTGACGATAAAATGCAAAGTTTTACAAATCTGAGAATATGTTTCAAACATATTCGTCGTTAAAAAACGACTTTCATTAAAACACTGTTCCTGGTGTTTTAATAGAGTCATTAAAGACGCAAAGTAGAAAATAAATATTATATTTAAATAGTAATTTATTATACGAGTTTTATAAGAAACCATTTTGTCGCACGCGTTTTTTATAAACCAACAAGTGCGACAAAATGGCAGTTTTTTGAGTTCGTATGAAGAACGATTCAATTAAAATTCGAAGATCACAAAATAATAGTTGTAAATTATATGTTTTTAATTCGTTGTAGCCAATTTAGGGCGTTATAAATTAATCAATTAAATAAAAAGCGATCAAATTAATTTGTAATCGAGTCATGGATTTGAATCCCTATGTCGTTTGCGATTGATGTGTCGAAATCTAGCAGGTGTTTCAGGGAGCGTTTATTGGAGCGTGGAGTTCAAGTAACGACATACGATTTTGGATTCATGGATAACTCGATTACAAATTAATTTGATCGCTTTTTATTTAAATATTTGAACGAGTACGTTTTGCTAGGACCACAATGTGGAAGGTCGGAAAAAGAAGAAAAAATTGTAGGAGGGAACGAAGTAGGTTACTACAAGTATTCCTGGATTGCTACTCTTCGTCTTCAAAATAATCCTAAACAACTTGTCTGCGGAGGTTCTCTAATAGGACCAAAAACTGTGTTAACAGCAGCTCATTGTTACAAACCATTTTTTAAATCTGTTGCTGACGGGTATGTGTGTAAGCGTGAAATGATAAATTCTATATTTTTTAAATAGGGAAACGACGTTCGAGGACATTTATCTCATATACTTAGGAGGATACAACATGTGCATAAGTGAGGAAAATACACAAATCTTTACTGCTGAAAAAGTAATTATTCATGAAAAGTACATGGATGGCGATGGCTCGAATTACTACGACATCGCACTGTTAATACTCGAGGACACCGCTGAGGACTTCACACCCATTTGTCTGCCTGAAGCTGGTAATTGTTCATTGTTAGTCAAATGGTACACTAATACAAAAGTTTACCCAAGTAGGACAAACCCTACCAAGTGATGGAACAGCTGTAGGTTTCGGTAAAGAATCATCCTCTGCATGGAAGCTTCCTTGTACTATGCGAGAGGTGCAACTTAAAATATATTCAGATGAGGAGTGTCGAGACATGCTCGAGAAAAATGGTGAAAGTGGTGACAAATTAGCGAATGCGTTCTGTGCTGGAGATTTGGAGGGAACGAAGGATACCTGTCAAGGTGATGATGGAGGACCCTTCCAGACTAGGGATGAAGATGGAAACTACATCGTAACGGGTAAATCTAAAAATACTTCAAGTTACCATATTGATCGAATCAATACAGGAATAACATCATTTGGATTTGGTTGCGGAAATAAATATACTTTGGGGATGTATACATACGTTGCAAATTATACTGAGTGAATTGAAGAAAAAACATCTGCGGAAGAATGAACTTCAAATTAATTTACAATTTGCATTTTGACGTTTTAAAATCTATTAATAGTTTAGCATTTAATGTTCTTTTTTGAAGTTGGGAATAGGTTCTTCACTATATAATTTCCTATTTCTTAAACAATATCGGGTGTGTCAAAAAAGACGCACAGGCCTTTTAGTAGTATAGCATAGCACATCGACCCCGATTTTGTACCAAAAACTCTTCTGCACCTTTCAGTTAAAAAAAAATCTCTCAGGAAGCAAAAATGAAAATGGCAGCGACGCAATAGGTAACTAAAAACTACCGCATGTAGTTCTCATGGTTACATTCTTTTTTCTCTCAGTCGTTGGTCAATTTAATAATAATAACTTTCACATTGGGATGCCTTCCGTTAGGAAAACCCGTAGCAACCCGTTTCACTCGCGTTTTAATCTGGCCCACTCATACCAAAAAAAGGCCAATTTACACACGAACGCGTTATAGTATTTTACATTACAAGCCAGGTAAAATGGTTTTTACTGGCGAATGGAGGATATAACTGACGAGTCGAAGACGAGTCAGTTACCTCCTTGAGCCAGTAAAACCAGTTACCTGGCGTGTCTTGTATAATATTTTATTTGTTACTAAATTGTAAACAACTAAATAAAATTAAAAATGATCAAATCCTGTTTTCTTCCAAATTATTGCTCAAAACTCAGAAACCTTAGAAGTACAATTACTATGACAACGCGCCGTTTGTTCAAATTGTTTATTTCCGTCAAGATTTTTTCTCAAATGAACGTGCCAGAAGAAATCAAAAAGGAAGCTATAAACGTGGCTTCCAGTTTACTGCCAGCGAAGTCTTTAGCAAGATATGAACGAGAATATGAAGAATTTAAAAATTGGCAGAAAAACAATAACGTAACTGGTGTAACGGAAGACGTTCTTTTGGTGTATCTTCACCAACTATCAGACAAATTTAGCCACAATTCTTTGTGGTCGAAATGGTCCATGTTAAAAAGCTGCCTGGAAATTAAAGAAAATGCTGAAGTTCGCAGGTTTGTTTTCCTATTACAGACGTTGTCAAAAAAGTGATATTTTAACTTGACATTTGTAGATTTCATAAGGTAATTGCTTTTCTCAAGAGAAAAAATGAGCGTTACGTGCCGAAGAAGGCAAGGGTTTTAACAAAAGAGCATGTGGAAAAATTTCTTGTTGAAGCTCCTGATGACTATTGGTTGTTATATAAAGTGATTACAATTTTTGGAATTTTTGGTGCTTGCCGGTGTGACGAGCTTCTCTCGTTGACGGTGAAGGACGTAGAAGATGTTGAGAAATATATTATCGTCACTTTACGGAATACAAAGAATTTAACAAGGAGATTTACGATCACAGATGAGGGCTGCAGTTTTCAACCTTGTGTTTTGTACAGAAAATATGCAGCTCTTCGTCCTCGTCAAGCAGACCAATTACGTTTCTTTTTAACCTACCGTAATGGCAAATGTATTTCCCTCAATGTTGGCCAGCACACTATTGGCGGTGTACCGAAAAAAATTGCAACATACTTAGGGCTACAAGAACCTGAATTATACACAGGTCACTCATTTCGCCGATCAGCAGCAACAATGGTTGTGGATGCAGGTGGAGATATTTTGACACTAAAACGTGCGGGAGGATGGAAAAGTAGTGGAATTGCGGAAGGTTATGTGGATGATTCTATCAATAAAAAAATTGAAATTGCGAAAAAAATGTTTCCTGGACGAAACTCAACAGATGTGGCTTCCACTTCGACAAATGTGGCTTCCACTTCGGGAGGTTCTACAATTAATTGTCCAATGACGAGCGAATTCACTTCCGCTTCAGGAATGTTCGACATTAGCGGAAATTCTAATTGTACATTTAATTTTAATTTGTATGAAACAAAGAAATAAAAATGTTCAAATGTTAAAAACGCTACTATCCTTTCCAAATTTCAAATTTCTCTACTAACTTGTTAAATTCATAACTGGTCTGCTGTCAATTTAACGCTACTAGCCAGTTAAAATGACTTTTCAACGTCAAGTGACAGTTCGAATAAATGACGTTTACAATTTAGTAACAAATAAAATAAATAACTATAATTCGAATTAAATTTTAATGCGCGATTAACCCATGAATCCGAAGATTCGATTGGTTCAATCTGATCACGTGTTCAGTTAATCTCGCATTTGATTACGATGAACTTAATTTCGCTTCTGTAAACTGGCCCTAAGACTTTTAATTTTGGTGGTGAAATAATGGAGTGAAATCATAAGGAATACCTTATCCTGCTGTATAGATTTTCTTACACAGCATTCATTACCGTAGAAAATGGAGCAAACATGGCGTATGCTCCGTAACTGAAATGTCAGGAGCCTGCAACATACTATGCATTATTTATGAACAGAAGGTCAAATAAGTTTTTTCATTTCTGATTCTGATCTAAGCGTGACCACTTAATTTGATCTAATTTAATTCAACTGGATTCTACTTATTCATAGCCAGCATAAAGAAAGGGTATAAGCAAAGTAAGTTGCTACTGTTATTGACGTAGGGTCTAGCCAACATGACGAATTAAAAATTCTTTTTCTGAAACTTTTTGTTGTTAATGACATAATAATACTTAAAGGGTGGAGGAATCTTATCGCATATAATTATTATACGCCGTATAATAACAATTATATACGTAAACCAATAAACAAAACATAACGAACAGTTTGTGAACAGATAGTGAACCGTTTACTTCAACAAAATGAAACCTACAGTATTTTCTGTATTCCTTTTCTCAAATGCGTTCCTGATTTCTGCTAGATTCAACGGATATAGTAAGAATGACAAGTTACTTCTATTCAATTCCAATTATTCATTTAATATTTGTTCCATGAGACAAATGCTGCAAGCCAAAACTTCGTCATTTATTGTGTGATTTAAATGAGTAAAAGTAAAATAAATTATTCTACGAATAGAATAAAGAGGTCATAGTTTAGATTTTTTCAGGATTGTTGTAATATTTTTCTGAATATTCGAAATTGCTTCTGTATTATCTAATTCCCAATATCTGAAAAAATGTACCTGCTCATGTAAAGCATTGTTTTTTAATATGAACATAAAAACTCCGCAGTACGGATTCTGGAGGTTCAAGACGATAACAATAAAGTAAAAGAAAATTTAAGTTCTTTATTTATTCTGGTATGGGTAGGTTCATTTATTCGGGTGTGTTGTTTTTTGTAGAATCAGATCATTCAGATTTGCCTTCAAAATTCGTGCAAGACAAACATTAAAATGTGAACGCTGCCGCTGGTCAAAAATATAAACATGTACCATGTACTAGAAAATAGCACTTGTATTTATCGGGTGTTCTAAATTTAATATGAATTAATTCTATGTATAAACACACACAGCTATAATTGTGTAATACTCCTAATATTTAAAAAATATTTGTTATATTGTATTTGTTATAAACATTATATTTAAATATTTGGACGAATACGTTTTGCTAGGATCAAAATGTGGAAGACTTTTGCAAACAGAAGAAAAAATTGTAGGAGGGGCGGACGTAGGTTACTACAAGTATCCCTGGTATGCTGTTCTTCGCACTCATAATACACAACTTGTCTGCGCAGGTTCTTTAATAGGACCAAAAACTGTGTTAACAGTAGCTCATTGTTACAAACCATGGTTTCAATCTGTTGCTGATGGGTATGTGTCTCATTATAAGCGTGGGATGTTAAATTCAACTTTTAAAAAATAGATTTACGACGTTTGAGGAAATTTATGAAATAGTGTTAGGAGTATACAACGTATGCATAAGTGAGAAAACTCAAAAAACCTTTGCTGCTGAAAAAGTAATTATTCATGAAAAGTACACGAACGGCTCGGCATACCACGACATCGCACTGATAATATTGAATGGGACGGCTAGGGACTACACACCCATTTGTCTTCCTAAACCTGGTAATTGTCTAATGTTAGGCAAATGGTTCACTAATACAAAAATTTACTCAAGTCCAAACCCTACCAAGTAATGGAATAGCTATTGGTTTCGGTAAAGAATCACACTCTGCAACGATGCTTCCTTGTAATATGCGAGAAGTGCAACTTAAAATATATTCAGACGAGGAGTGTCGAGACATGTTCCAGAAAAATAACGAAACTATTGACGAAGCAGTGAATATCTTGTGTGCTGGAGATTTGCAGGGAGGGAAGGATACGTGTCAAGGTGATAGTGGCGGACCCTTCCAGACTACAGATGAAGATGGAAAGTACATCGTAACGGGTAAATGCAAAAATACCTCAAGTTTGCATATTTAATCGAATCAATGTAGGATTAGTATCATTTGGATTTGGTTGTGCAAGAAACGGAACTTTAGGGATCTATACATACGTAGCAAATTATACTGAGTGGATTGAAGAAAAAATTGAACTTACATCATCTACGGAAGAATAAACTTCGAATTAATTTATAATTTGCATTGTAACGTTTTAAAATCTATTAATAGTTTACCAATGTTCCTTTTTTAAGTTGGGAATGGGTCCTTCACCATCAAATTTCCTATTTCTTGAAAAATGTAGTACAAATGAATCATCTGCGTTTGTAGTAATGTTTAATTGGGGGTTAATTGATTTGAGAGTTTATGTTGTCTTTTGTATTCCATTCCATTTCTATAATTTTGTGTTGAGTTGTTAATGGAAATTCTATTAGGCATCAAAAACGTTCACGGCGTCGAGACCAGATTTATTGATTACGGATATTAGTAAGAAATATTTTCCATAGTTTTCGAGGGATTTTTTCATTAAATAGTGAGTCGAACAGAAAAATAAGAATAAGACTATAAGACATGTTCAACAGCAAAAACCAAAACAATCTTCGTAAGCATGCAACACACAATACAATACAATATTGGTAAAGAATTCGGAGACCGTTTGCCGTAAAGAGGTAGGTAGGATTTTCTTGTGCAATATCATTTTCAATAAGTTCTCGATGAAAATAGGACGAAATAAAAATAATATTGGTTACAATGGTGTACGGTTCGATTAGAGACAGACAAAGGTGTTTTATGATATTTTTTTTGGAAAGTTGGTGGCCATTGTATTTATGGTCATAACGCTTTTATCTCAGACAGGTTTTGTTCGAGTTTTTACATAGTTACCAATCTTAAAAAGTTGAAAAAACTCAACCACATTTAGATTTTGAGACTTATCAAGACATCGCCGCCATTGTACAGGGTTATAAGCGTAAAAACTGAATGTAAAATTTATGGTTGCCGCTTCATATAAAAAACATCAAAATGGTGTGAATAAGTGAGTACACACCTTTCACACACAGGAGTTGAATTGGATGCAAAACAACGCAATATTTTTGAATTCAATCGTTAATTAAAAAAAAAAAATAAGTCTCATCACCGCTCTTTTCACCTAAAAAATGACAGCGACAGCGACAAAAATTGACAGTTCACTGAAAGCGGCAAAAATTTCATAACATGGGCATGGCCTGCTTCGACTACAATCATTTATACCTAATAACCCTGTACAAACATTGAACTACAAGTAGCTTTGCATACGAGCAATTGCAATTCAAAACCCCGATTACACACAACACAACACACACACCTCAAAGATAAGACGTCGGGGGCACGACTTCCCAAACCAACGGAATCACCTATCGCTCTCTTATCTGGTCGATAAGCGAAGAGGTGAACCCGTAAATATGTTTTTTCGGTTGTCGTAGCCGGTCATTTCCATTATCTAGACGTCATTGAAATTTCGCTTCAAAGGTCACTTTATAAATAAACGCGCCAACTTTCTACTAGTTGATTCAGTTGGTGCTGAACCGTCGAGCGACAGATACCACAATGTCGGGTTCACCGGCTCTAGATTCCAACAGTATCACTTTGACAAGATTCGTTCTTGCCGAACAAAAAAAAGTGCCTCACGCCACCGGCGAACTGACTCAACTCCTAAACTCGATCCAGACGGCCGTCAAAGTTATCAGCAGTGCAGTCCGGAGGGCCGGCATAACGCAATTGTAAGTCGAACGAGCGATTTTGTGAGCAGGAAGTGACGGAAAATATTTGACCGTGATCCTACCTTACACTCGACGATTGATTCTACACTTTCTTCCCGTTTGTAGATTCGGCACTGTCGGGCAAACAAATGTGCAAGGCGAAGAAGTCAAGAAACTCGACGTTTTGGCGAACGAGCTCTTCATCAACATGCTCTCGTCCTCCTACACCGTCGCTCTTTTGGTCTCTGAAGAAAACGAGACTATTATTGAGGTAAACGCCAAAAACTTACCGTCTCACTTTGTCAGACGATGCTTTGCAGATTGAAACGGACAAACGCGGCAAATACATCGTGGCCTTCGATCCGCTTGATGGTTCTTCGAATATCGACTGTCTGGTCTCGATCGGATCGATTTTTGCCATCATGAAGAAAGAGGATAACACCGCTACGCCCTCGTTAAAAGATGCCTTGCAACCGGGAAACAAAGTGGTGGCTGCTGGTTACGCTTTGTACGGTAGTGCGACCATGATGGTCCTTTCGTTAGGTAGAGGTGTGCACGGCTTCATGCTCGATCCTTCGATCGGTGAATTTATCCTGACCGACAGCAACATGAGGGTTCCTAGTAGAGGTAAAATTTATGCGATAAATGAAGGTTACACGCATCTGTGGGACGACGCGATTAAGGAGTACGTCCAAAACAAGAAGGATCCTGCCAAAGGTAAACCCTACAACGCGAGGTACGTTGGTTCGATGGTCGCAGACGTGCACAGGACTATAAAATATGGCGGGATCTTTATATACCCGGCCACGAAGGAATCTCCAAATGGAAAAGTAAAAAGTTTAGTATTCGTACGAACAAATTAAACAATCGTTTTATTTTTTAGTTGAGACTACTGTACGAATGTATTCCGATGGCTTATTTGATGAGCCAAGCCGGGGGATTGGCCTCTAACGGTCAGATTTCGATTTTGGACGTGCAACCGCACGATTTGCATCAAAGATCTCCGATATTTCTAGGTTCTAAAGAGGACGTCGAGGATGTTTTAGCTCTGATAAAGAAACATTCCAAATAAAGATCTATTACGGCTCGAATTGTTTTATTGTTACGAAATAGTTATTTATCTGCACGTCTCTTATACAATCGAAGAATGTGATACTGGCAAGTGCAGAAAGTGTTTTTGCCAATGGAAAGCTTGCACTGTCGACATCACAGTTGCCAAATAAATAAATGTTATCACTTGAGAAAACAAATGTGCATAGGTGTTTATTAATGTTTTGTCGGTAACAGTAGAAAATACGAGCAAATAAAATAATATCAGCGAGATGTCATTTTGAAAAGATGATCGAAGGCACTACAGTGAATTTATTAATAGCATTTTTTTATTACCCACATTTTATTTATAGTTAACGTACACATTAATACAGTTGTTATCTAATCCGTGCTAATATTTAGAACCAAAGTACATAAAATATTATGGTCTCATTAAAAAATGTTTAAAAATATAATTGGCTTTAAACTGACATTTCGATTCCTGCACGACCCGAAAGTGTATAACAGACAACAGAACAGAAGAATCGCGAATTATATATTACATTCAAGGTCATAGCTCAGCATGGTGTTAAAAATTGCGTAAAATGTGTTGCATAAAACAATCACCAATGTGTATCCACAATAAATGTAGAATTTTTTCACATGTAAATTTTCGTGCACCGCTCTACTCTTTTTGACGTGACCTTGAAGTTCTGTCGATAAATGTCATCAATCAGACTGGCAATTATTACAATTTATTGAATTGAATTAACAAACGATTAAAATGTATACCATGCAAGAAACACTTTCATTATTGAGGCGTATTTCCGATCTTATCCCTTCGCAATAAATCACATTTAGAATTTTGATGTATATTTTGAGGTTGGGATACTGCCTGTAGAACGGCACATCGTATTTTTACACCAATAATGCAAAGGTAACTAGATGAAAATCATTTTGTTCCATACTGTACAATTTACAGTAGATAGGTACGAAAAAATGTATTTAAAGATTCGTCCGGTAAAATCTAAATCAAAACAATGCGGAGTTTAATAGTTTAACACTGATATGAGTTAACTTGAAAACATTATGGTTGTGTTGGTGTTATCAATAAAGAATAAAAAAAGTTGTTTAATGTTAAAATGGCGGATGCGCTGGGAACGTGTAAATAAACGTCGCTATTTTCGTTAGTTGCCGAGTTAGAGTTTTTAAAATTTCTTTGATCGAGTTTTAGTATTTTTCCGTGTTTAAACTCACTCGATGCAGTTTTCACAAAACAGGTGCTTCAGCATTGTAGGTAGTTCTGGAAAATAATGAAATTTCTGCCCTTCTTCTCCCACATTTTAAATACCTGCAATAAAAGTTCAATTTAAGCAAGCAACATATAATCAAATTAAACAAATTACCAAATTTTTTAAAAAGAAATTCAAAAGTACAAAATGGAGAATTAACATCAAAATCTCTGTCGGTATTACAGATATATTTGCTGTTTTTGGCGACATCTGAACGTTCAATGGATTAAGTGTCAAGTGGTTGTTGTCTTTACTAACTTGCAAATGAATTTATTGGGAAATTGGTCTTATCAATAAAACGAGAATTAACAAGAAATTTGTTGTTTGAGTTAAAAATGGCGAATGCGCCGGGAATCAATCGTTGTCGTTGCCGCTTTTCATTAGTTAACGAGCTAGATTCTTTAACGTTCCTAGTTCCTTTGATCAAGTTTTAGTATTTTTTCGTGGTTTAAACTCACCCGATGCATTTTTCACACTACCGGTGCTCCAGTATTGTAGTTCGTGGAAATGAATGAAATTTCTGGCCCTCCTCTGTCGCACTTGAAATACTTACAATAAATGTTTAATAAAAGTACGCAATATATGATGAAATTAAACAAATGATCAAATTCTTTAAAACGAAATTCAAACGTGCAAAATGGGGAACTAGCATCAAAGTAGATATATGCATCGGTATTACAGATATTTTTACTGTTTTTAGCGACATCTGAACGCTGAACGGATTAACTGTCAAGCGGTTGTTATCTTTACTAACTTGTTAAATTAATTTATTGCAACTGATTGCTCTGAAACAATGCTAATAAAGGATAAAAAAACAATTAAAACAAATTATTTGTACCTATATCTTTTTTTTTTAATTTACACCAACAAAATGTAGAAAACATTTTTTAATAACAGTTATAATCACAGCGCTCACTTTTTATTGTTATTTTACTTTCTGTTATTTTACCATTTCGATCTTGTCAAATGTATTAAATTTAATACAGTTACGTTATTCTTACACTTCTATTAAAATCCATATTTTACAGAAAATATCTGATCACAAAATTATCAAATTCGACTTGCAGCCAGTAGATGGCGCATATGTGTCACAGATTTACAGATTTTAACAGATCTCCCTGCATACATGGCTTTGAACATGAGCAAATCGACCGCCAAATACACATTTCATTGATTTTGGGGTATAGAATATTCTAATCAATTGATCAACTAAAAATATCTCATAAGTGGTTAAGTAAATAATTCATTAAATAGAAAAAAAATTTTGCAATTTCAATAGGTTTTTCTTGAAACAAGTGTTTTTAATTTATCAAACAATTGATACGAAGTCGTTTCTTTGAAGCTATTGAATGCATAATTTGATTGATGGTATTTACCTACACACACTTACGAGTATTTTCTAAGCAATTTCTAGTAAAGATAGTACTCTTTATAGTACCGTGCGATCGAATAAAAAAAATCAGAGTAGGCGAAAATGGTTGTTTGAACCAAATTATCAGAATAGCACGATCCAGGTAACTCGATTTTTTTTCATTCGATCGCACGTTACTTTGATATATCTACAATATGTCAAATTTAGTGGGTTTTCCGAAAAGTGGAAAGTATTGGAAAATTCACAAAATCAAGAATAATGCGACAGGTTCTTGCATAGTTTAGAATTGACGGATTAGGACAATTTGACCTTTTCGATTTAACCAAAATGCTCTCAGAGAGGTTCACTATCGCCCACTCGCTTACACAAATATCTTGTTTCGTTCAATACTACCCCAAATCTAAACTCTCAACTGATTAAAACTACAAGTTTACCATTGCAACCCCAAACCCACAATCTATGTAGTATCTAAATTACATTCAAGTATTTACGTTTTGTTGATGTTGTAAATCATCCAACATGACCGAATTTGTTTAAACAGAGCATGAATTCTTCAACTCACGGAATTATTTTTATCGTTGGGCAAAAATGGAACTATTGATCTTTTTCGCTCACTTTCATTCATTAAAATCTGGAATTTATGTGTGGTGCGTGATGGAGGCCTTGCTGAATTGCCACGTTTCTCCGTTGACAAATTTACATAAAAGAGTGTTAAAAATGGAAAGCTCATTCTGTTAGCGTAAGAGCCACTAATTATCGACAAGCGAGATGATCAAACTTCCTCGAAACAACAAGAATTACATTAATAGCCGCAATTAAAAGTTGTGAAAGGTTACCGATTTGTTAATGCGAGGTGAAACAGGAATTTTGTGGGAATCAACACAATTTTAAACGAAATAATCAATCCAATGCTATCTGACTGGATTACTAAATCTGGCAAATCATGGATTACTACTTTAAATTGTTCTTCTAAATATCTAAAAATTAATTTCAATCTTAAAATATTGAATTTGTACAAATAATTGTTGCAACTCAAAAAACCGAAAAGAATTACAGCGGTTTTGTTTTACTTGTACCTCATAAAGTTTGTGATAACGTGCTTGTTTGGTCAACAGTAAAATGCTTTTTTTGTTCGACACTGTCAGAGTTTAAGAATTTTCTCCTTTGTGAACGGATTTTGATAAATGTCACAACTTGTCAAAACGAAACGTCAAGCTAATTTTAAAGGTTTTAAACGATTTGGAGCCTTTAAGGGGCTCGTCGAACAAAAAACGTTGTATTCAACTCGTTCGTGTGTAAATTGGACCTTTTTTGGCACGCGTTTCACTCGCGTTTTAAAATGGCCCACGCGTGCCAAAAAAGGTCCAATTTACACACAAACTCGTCAGATAAACTACCATTAATATTTTAATTTTACTGCACAAAACAATTTTTGGTAAATTAGTTAAGTGATTAAGGGCGGGTTGCACCAACGCCAGTTAATTAGCTGTAGGTTAAAATGTTTCATTACTTTAGTTACCTATTGTTATAACAATGTTTTCGTATATTTTAATCTGTAGTTAAATTTAACCTACCCTAGGTAATTAATGAAATCATAAGTAAGAGTCTTTTGATTGTCAGAGAGAATGTATCTTTTGAAAAATCTGAACAAGTTTAACGTAGAAGGTCTGTACATCATGATTTCTGATGTAAAAGAAAGCTCTTACGATTTTATAAGGCACAAGTAAAATGAAAATACAGTAAAAATAATACAAAGAATATTCTTTGGTATCAAATGGGTTACAAATTATATTCGCCATTATTAAATAATTTCCTACGTAAAAACAAAAACACTACACTGGCGCCTCACACGGAAATTTTTATAAGTAATTACCACCTTCTAATCCTCACTATAATAGGTCGCTTCGTGTCAAATAAATGAATAGTAGGTATATTATTTTTCTATTTTGCAACTTTAACACAGTCAGTATAACATTCAAACGGGTTTCGAAAAGGAGTTCTTTTCGATACCGGTTTCAGGAACATTTACTTAAATTTTTAATGTTGGCAGTGATTCACAGTGAGTAGTTGCTGAGTAGGTGATCACTGCACTTCACGACACTTTAAATTCAAAACTTGCAATTGTTCGTCTAGTTACCACTATTACCAACCCTTTATATCTGCCAAATTAATTTTCCTAGTATTATGTTTTGAACTTTTTTTAAATTTAAAATAGGGACAAAATAGAAAAAATATTGTATTACACTAATTTTATAAGCCATTTTGTCGCACTTGTTTGCTTTATAGCACTCCTCGCTGCACTCGTCGTGCTCTAAAAAACACGTGCGACAAAATGGTGTCTTATAAAACTCGTATAATAAATTACTATTATGATATGAGTCTTATGAGTAGTGTTTAGGGCACGACGAGCTTGCGAGAAGTGCCATGAAGGAGTAAGTGCTACAAAATGCCTTATAAACGAGATATCATACACTATTTTTTCTATTTTGCGTCTTTTTATATCCTTTTCAGATGAAAACTCTCAGTTTTAAAATTTCGGGAATTTTACATTGGTTTGTTTAGTATGATTTGGCGTTTAGCATTTGATGTTTGACATTGAAAGTTACCAACCTTGAAAATGTAAATTGTACTGGTCTATTACAGCACTCAAATCAGCTATTAACGCACTCTTTTGAGTGCTGTAATAGTTTTGTTATAAACGCAAAATAGAAAAACATTTTTCTGTTACAGAAAAATGTTTTTCTATTTTGATTGTGACCTATTCAGATCTATTTAAGTTGCTTCTTAAAGTTGACCAGATTAAAATAACGCAAAGACTGTTTTTGCGTCTGTCTGAACTCTGAACAGTCAAATGCGTACGGTATAGAATACTGCACATCTACCCTTTCTTTCTGTGTTTGTTTTCATTTAGTAAAACTCATATGTATTAGAATAAAACCTGTCTTGCTGGTTGCAATGTGATAATTTTATTATTGTTGTGGATAATTCTAGAAAGTTGTGACTGTTGTAAAAATATTCTTTTTGACGTATTTGTTCGTAAATTGGTCGTTGAATTTTTAACGAAGGGGCGGACAAGTTCGGTGAATGTTGAGGTAATTGCACCGCTCGATAGACAATTCGGGAATGTGACCCCGTAGGCCTGGTTACATTTAGTAAACATCCTCGTTCAATATAAACATTTGTAATAATTGATGAAGAAGCGAAATAATCAATAGGGCGAATTCCTCGACGTATCGACTGGTCCTTGGTGCGAGCGCGGTCTGAAAGAGCGACGTGGGTGTCGGGGTGGGTGCTCCGTGCACCATCTCCAATGGGGCAGGCTGCGCCGCCTCCGTGGCTCGATCTCTTCGCGGAAGGCCGCGGGGTTGAGGACGGGGCCCGTCCAATGAGGGCCGAGTCCCCGTTGACGTCACCGAGGATCAATACCTGGCGTGGACCAGGACAGTCCTAGCCGTGAGCGCGTCAAAATTGTATGTCTTTTAGGTGTCCGTGGTGCGTGTGGCTTTGATGAAGTTAGCAAGCGCCCATGTGCGGCCTAGCGTTTAGAACCCGAAACAGTCCCTCGCAAAAAACTTCGCTTCGTTGGGGCGACTGTTGTCTCGCACACCTATGCCACAGACTCGCTCCTAATCCGGTGACGGACACGTTTTGCTAACTCCTTTTCTAACCAAGTGCTTCGACGCTAGTTCCGGCCGGCACTGGTGACCCGCAGACCATCGATCTGCACTATTTTTAGCCGGTGCTTGCAGCGGGACGTGCCATCATGATTAACGTGGCGGGAGTCATCTCCATCATCATCTTCTACGTCCTGATCCTGGGTGTGGGGATATGGGCGGGTCGGAAGAAGGAGGCCGGGAACGACTCCGAAGAGGAGGTCATGCTCGCGGGCCGCAACATCGGGTTGTTCGTCGGCATCTTCACCATGACAGGTACTCCCCCCGACTCTTCGTTCTCGAGTTATCTCCCGTTTTGTAGCTACGTGGGTCGGTGGAGGCTACATCAACGGCACGGCCGAGATCATTTACACCACGGGGCTGGTCTGGTGCCAGGCGCCCTTCGGGTACGCCCTCAGTCTGGTCTTCGGAGGGATCTTCTTCGCCAATAAGATGCGGCAGCAGGGTTACATCACCATGCTGGATCCTCTGCAGGACTCTTTCGGCGAGAGGATGGGAGGCCTCCTCTTCCTCCCGGCCCTCTGCGGAGAGGTGTTCTGGGCGGCTGGGATTCTCGCAGCTCTCGGGGCCACTTTGAGCGTCATCATCGACATGGATCACAGAACTAGCGTCATTTTCAGCGCCTGCATTGCCGTTTTCTACACTCTTTTCGGGGGGTTGTACTCGGTGGCCTACACCGACGTCATTCAGTTGTTTTGTATATTCATCGGACTCTGGATGTGCATTCCGTTCGCTTGGACCAACGAACACGTCGCCTCCTTGTCGGACATGGACGTCGACTGGATCGGCGAGATCAAAAGAGAAGAATATTTTTACTACGTAGACTACGGACTGTTATTGATCTTTGGGGGGATCCCGTGGCAGGTCTATTTCCAGAGGGTGCTGTCGAGCAAGTCTGCCGGACGGGCGCAACTCCTGTCGTACGTCGCAGCTTTCGGTTGCATCCTGATGGCCATACCGCCGGTACTGATCGGAGCGATCGCCAAAGGAACCGGTACTGTCTTCCTCTTGGTACTGGTCTCGTGTTAACTAGAGCGGTTTCAGCGTGGAACGAGACGGGCTACAAGGGACCCTACCCGCTCACCACGGACGAAAGCAGCATGATCTTGCCGATGGTACTGCAGTACTTGACCCCCGATTTCGTGTCTTTCTTCGGACTAGGCGCGGTTTCGGCAGCCGTGATGTCTTCGGCGGACTCGAGCGTACTTTCGGCGAGCTCCATGTTCGCCAGAAACGTCTACAAACTAATTTTCCGGCAGAAGGCCTCCGAGATGGAGATAATCTGGGTGATGCGCGTCTCCATCCTCATCGTAGGAGTACTGGCAACAATCATGGCTTTAACAATTCCTTCCATTTATGGTTTATGGTACACTCCCCCACCCCACCCCCATTTGCAGACTAACGCTGTCCTTGCAGGTCGATGTGTTCCGACTTGGTTTACGTCATCTTGTTCCCCCAGCTGCTGATGGTGGTCCACTTCAAGAACTATTGCAACACTTACGGCAGCCTCGCGGCTTATCTCATTGCGTTTTTCGTTCGGTTGTTGGGCGGCGAGCCCCAGATGGGTCTCGACGCCTTCGTCCACTTCCCCGGATGGGACGAAGAGAATCAGCGCCAGTTGTTCCCGTTCAGGACGTTAGCCATGGTGATCTCGCTGATCACTCTGATTGCGGTTTCTTGGTGGACGAAATGGGTGTTCGAGACTGGCAGGCTCGCACCTGGGTACGATTTCTTCCGGTGCGTCGTCAACATCCCCGAGGACGTGCAGAGGGTCGGGGATCCGGTCGAAGAAGGCGAGCAGATGTCCATGATGACCTCCGGGGCCATGGGGAAGCTCTACGGGGCGGCCACGATGGTCGGCAAGGACGAGAGGAACGGCAGGATCAATCCGGCTTTGGAGGCGGACGACGACGTCTTGCCTGCGGACATCGAAAAATTGAGGGGGTCGGTCAGCAGCGGCGGCGGGATCAGGTCGGGCACCCATCCGGACATCCAGACCACGCTTTGATTAGGCTAACCATTTGTCTTCTGTTTGTAAAGGTGTTAGAAGATATTTAGGTGCTATGTAGATGTAAAGAGCCACTATATTGCCGCTGGCCGGTTCTGTTGTTTTTCTTTCGAAGAGTTTATTCTGTTTGGGGGATTTTAGTCTTCAACGAAATCTATTTCTCAAGTGATGACATCGAATTCGTTCGCATTTTTGGGAGACGGAAACGTATACATATCGGGGAATTGAGTCCTATCACGTAACAATACATATCACTGTTGCTCCTTAAGTAATACTCTTTAGAGATGTATTTATATAAATGTACATAACTAGGGTTAACAGTATTTATTGAAAGAGTTTTATTGTTTGTTGAGATTTGTTCTTACATAAATGTAAATTCTGATTGTCGATTTTCTGAAAATTCTAATCTTGTCGGTGTGTTAAATGTGATGGAACAATAATTAGCAAATCGTTTATGTATCATTTGAAGTGTTTTATTTAACAGAGACAAAAGACTTGCCATTAACAACATCAGAGCATTTCATCCTTACCGTATTATCGATCCCATTGTAATCAATCGATTGTAATTTAGTTCCCGACGAGTTATCTAAGTTGTAACTTCTAATACAGGTCAGTAGTCAAATACATATTTAATTCGTGGTAAATGTTATATATCTCACATAACAATGTACATTGAAACCGTAGCAAACTGTTATGACCACTGTTGTTGCTGTAATATATAGAGGTATAATAGAAAACTATATTTGGTAAATTGTGTATACTCGATAAGTAAATAGACTGTTAAAAAGACATAATTACAGCCTTCGTCGTAAGTCAGAATGTTCAGTGTATATATCAGAGTAGTCCGGTAGCCATTATAGGAGTTGTTGTACAATAAAACCCGAAGTAATAAAAAAGCATTTTATTTATACAAAATCTGGTTAGTTCTAATACTGCACATTTACATTTCTTAATAAATTAATTACTCTATGTACAAACTGCCGATTCGTTAGTAGGTGTAACCTCCGTTGCTTGCGTAGGACTGTCCTCCGGTAGATGGAGCCCCGTAGCTCTGAGAGGGAGCGGCCGGAGCGCCGTAGTTCTGAGAAGGACCTGCCGGAGCGCCGTAGCTCTGAGACGGAGCGGCTGGAGCTCCGTAACTCTGAGAAGGTTGGGTTCTGGATCCTCCGAACCCGCCGTGTCCCCCGCTGGAACCTCCGAAACCGCTAGAGCCCCCAAATCCGCCGCTGGACCCCCCGAAACCGCCACCGTGTCCGCCAGTGCGCCCGGACGGGGCTCCATAGCTCTGAGACGGAGCGGCTGGAGCGCCGTAGGACTGAGAAGGCTGGCTCTTGCCACCGAAAGAGGGAGCACCGTAGCTCTGCGAAGGTTGCTTAGCTGGAGCGCCGTAACTCTGAGAAGGGGCGGATCCACCGAAACCACCGCTGGAACCTCCGAAACTGCCGCCGTGTCCGCCGCGAGAGGGAGCGCCGTAACTTTGAGAAGGCGCAGATCCGCCGAAGCCGCCGCTAGAACCCCCGAAGCCACCGCCGTGTCCGCCGCGGGAAGGAGCGCCGTAACTTTGAGATGGAGCAGATCCGCCAAAACCGCCGCCGTGTCCGCCGCGAGAGGGAGCGCCGTAACTCTGAGAAGGAGCCGATCCGCCGAAGCCGCCGCTAGAACCTCCGAAGCCGCCTCCGCGACTGGGGGCGCCGTAGCTTTGAGAAGGAGCGCGACCTTGAGACGGAGCACTGTATTGGCCGGAAGATCCTGAGCTCTTGAAGCTAGAGGAGGCTACAGGGGTGCCGTAGCTGGTGGAGGGTGGGAGGTAGTTGCTCTGGGGTTGGGAGCGAGAGGGAGCGCCATAGCTGCCGGATGGGGTAGAGGGAGCTCCGTAGCTCTGAGAAGGAGCAGATCCAGAGGAGCCTCTGTTGTACGATCCAGATCCGCCGCTGCTGTGTCCGGAAGAGGATCCGCCGAAGCCGCCGCTGTATCCAGATGACCCACCACCGAAAGATCCCGAAGAGGATCCGCCGAACGATCCAGACGATTTACCGGAAGATGGGGCTCCGTAACTCTGCGAAGGGGCACCGTAGCTCTGAGATGGGGCACCACCGCCACCGCGACCGAAAGAGGAACCGCCAAAGGAACCTCCAGAACCTCCGAAACCGCCAGAGGGAGCGCCGTAACTCTGAGATGGTTGAGACGGGGCGCCGTAGTTTTGCGAGGGTTGAGATGGGGCGCCGTAGCTACCGGAGGGTTGCTGCGACCCACCGCCTGGAGGCAAGTAACTTCCGCTAGGACGGCCGGAAGGATATCCTCCTGACAAAGGTGCTAACAACAAAATCTACATTGTAATTGTGTGGGAAAAAGAAATGTAAATAAAAGATGCAAAAAAATGTTGTTGAAAGCTAGAGGAACTGGAGCGGAATGAATAAAATGTAAAGATAAAGAACACAAAAGTTTGAACAATTTTTCCGTCTTAAAAGATAAGAAAAAATTCTCTCGTGTGCTCGCAATACAAATTTTCATTTAAATTAATTTATGCAAATCGGAATAGGATGGAAACGAATTAAATTAAGTAAATTACTTACCGTCACGCTTAGCGAGTTGTCCCCCAAGAGATCCGTTGAGCAAGCAACATAGTGCAAGTGTACAGCTCTGCAAATTAGATAATAATAATTATTGCAAAACTTGGGAGAAATTAATTTGTTAATTTTTCATTGTTCAGATGTCGAAACAAGTGTAAACTGGGCGAGTAATTATAAATCAGGCGAAAAACAAATAAATTATAAAACAATTCGAATTGATTTTGATTTGGTCCGAGGGGCACTGCTCTTGTTGAGAAAAAAACCAAAAAGATTTTCGTTTTGGAAATGTTACAGTCCAGATTTGAAAATTGCCAGTTTCGCGTCTCACTGTCACTTACCACTAGTTTTAATGAACTCATGTCGAACGCACTTGCACACACAAAGTTAGAACCGTCGGAAGGATGTCTTCGATGAAGTTGATGGTTAATGAAGATGTCCGCAGGTATTTATAGATCCCCACGACTACTGCGGGTGAAAGTGTATTCACATCTTCTTTGATATGTGTGGGAGATGTTCCAAAAGAAGGCCTTGCACTGTCTTGTCTAAAGCTGGAGGGATGATTATTATGACCTTGATATAAAAATACACACAGCTCTTGTGCAAACGTTTACGTTACTTGCGTTATGTATTCTTACCCACGATGCAATTCGCAATAATTCCTCGGAATTAAACGCGACACAGACCCCGCAAAACGAAGAAAAAGAAGCACGGGCTGGGGCCGGGCCAATTAAATTTAAACTGTGCCGTAAAATTAGCGCAATTGACCTTAACACTTGAACTAATCTGTAATTCGGTGTAAAAATTAGAGCAATCGTCGTTTAGAATTTTTAGGCCACCGTCGCAGTTGCATTATGTACTTCTTGTGCAACCGGCGTCGTACCTACAGCTTGCAATCGCATACGCGGCAATTAAAGTACTACATTTATTAGATAAGAAGAGTTTTACGACATTATTTCAATTGGAATTACGCCGACAGAATGCAAATGAAGCCTGGAAAATTGTACAGTCATGACTGCAGTTCGCTCAAACACGATCTATTAATTTTCAAACGATTTCAAATTTTTAAGCCACGACGTTAATTATTCTTAACTCGGACGAAAATTTACATAAACGCAACGATCATTATCACTGGATCGTGGCGGTTTGTTGGGGCAAATCTTGTTAAAGAATTGAAGAAAAATGCGGTGCTGTAAATTTTAATTAAAACATTTCTCTTTGGGGTGGTCCGAAATTAAGAAATTAATTTTCCAATTGGGTATTGCTCGCTATGCGAAACTGTTAATTCGAGTCGAGTCTCCATGGAATACAGAATGCATGATTACAATTCTACCGTTGCCCAATTCCAGCAACTAGGGAGCGCAAATTTTGACAATTTGAAAAAATCGACACGGGCCTGCCAATTAAAAGCGTTTTAACAATTGATTGTAAATGCGAAATGTTAATATAAACCATCATTGAAAGGTAAAGATTTTTATGACCTTAACCTCAAAAATAAGTTCAGAAAAATTTTGACGTAGTTGATTGGATGATGACCAATGGTTTTAATGCCGATTTGTAATGTTTGTCTTCGGTTTAAAGGAATTAACACGTTCGAGCGGATGTACTCGATCGTTGAATCTCATCACGTGTAATTGCCATTTGGCGAAACCGTGAGTTATAATTTGGTTAATTTAATTTTGAAGACACGCAATGCATGTGTTTGAACAACCTTTGAGGGAAATTATCTGACTAATTAACAACGAAACAATTAGAATTCATTAGGACTGGAAAGATTTTGTGGTGTGAGTCGAGCTTTGTCGGTGCGGACTGGAGTGTAAAGAAGTGTACTCCACAAACAAACAATCCAGGGTCAGCCCATCCATCAATAGTCCGGTTTAATCTCGCATCATTATTAATCGTGATGGCAATCATTGTAAATAATATATTATGAAATGAGAATGTGACAGGACGGTAAAACCAATTTTAGCCTGGCATGCGTACCAACAGTAAAAAAATCTAATCATTGTTGCTATCGACAGTGTTGTAAAAAGTGCCCGTTTATTAGGCACGTTTTCTTCGGGTTCAAACTGACAGAGCGATTGCCCTTTTAGGAAACAAGATTTAAACCGTTGGTGAATCACGAAATGCGACTATCGATTGCGTGACGAAATCTATTCTCGTCTATTTTCGCTAATCTGTGACCAGTCCAGCGGAATCTGTAGCAATTCGGGTTTACCGAAACGGTGACAAATTGCACACAGATTCACACAAAAATGGAACTAAAAATAAATGGCTATTTGGTGTGGAAACAAAGAGGAGGAAGAAACGATAACGGTGCCAAATGAAAAATTGTTGTTCTAGTCCCAATATCAGTTTTCATTTTTTAAATTGTTTATCATTTTTAGAGAGTCGATTGAAAAACAACAAATTGTTCAAAATACAATTGCAGATATCGATATCGATCGGAGAACTTGTCTGATCTATTTTTGTTCTTATCGAGTGGCTATGACTGGCAAGATGTAGCACAACTTCTGGTACAATCATTGCAAGAATTAGATTAGCAGAAAAAATCGTAAACAAGAATAAATTAATTCAGCACTTCGTGTCAAATAACGAAAGCGAGCCGACTTCAGATGGTACTTTCTTATTTTTTTTTTCAAATGGACCGCAGCACCGCATCGAATTTTTTTTTTTTTTCAATTTAGGACCAACTCTTCTCTCTCGCGCTCAATTTTGCAATATTTTTCCGTCTGACTTGTCATTCCCAGTTCAGGTACTCAAGTACTATTAGCTTGCGTAATAAATTTTTAAGTACTCATCAGAGTTTTTTAATAATTATGTTGAACAGACCTTGGATGAAGATGGTATTGGTAAAATAGAACTCCAGAATGCGAAAGTAAATTTGTCTTTGTGGACATGATCCTTTTAAAAATCACGCACGAATGAATTAAGTGGAAGTATTCATGTCCAGAAGAAATCAAGGTAATTTCAGCGAGCAATAATTAATGATTTTAACAAGGTAAGTGCCTATTAAAATGTTTATAGCAATTACTTTGGGAAGATAGTCAACATGTATCTAGGGATTGCTCGCTTGGATCAACACACTCCAAAATTATCGCTTGATAAGAGAAATTTTGAAAATCACCACTTCGTTATTACAAACAAAGATTTTCCCTTGTCATTTTGTCGCAATAGCTTTAAAAATAACTATTAAGTACTCCTATACTGTAGAAATTTGTTACTAGGCACTTATACACTTCCCTGTACTAATAAATGAGAGTATAAATATCAGAACCGAGTGAAAATTTATATCTCGTGCGACAATGTCAACCGTTGTAGTACTCCTTTTGTGGTTCTTCGTGGGGGTGTACACCCAAAAGGACCCTAACTTTGCAGGTGGTAGGAACACCATCGTACATTTGTTCGAATGGAAATGGGACGACATAGCCGCCGAGTGCGAGAGGTTTCTAGCACCCAAAGGGTACGCCGGAGTTCAGGTACTACCCTTCGCATCCAGTTTAAACCTTGTTAACTTGAACTTCTTAGGTCTCTCCAGCTAATGAAAACTTGATAATCAGTCCGAGACCATGGTGGGAACGGTACCAACCCGTAAGCTACCTCATCATTACCAGATCCGGTGATGAGGCAGCTTTTGTCGACATGACAAGACGCTGCAATGCTGTTGGTGTACGGTAATTGTAACACTGCTACCATCAAGACATTGTCCAATATGAATCTTGTAGCATCTATGTGGACGCTGTGATCAACCACATGACCGGATTCAGTGGTACCGGAACCGCGGGAAACTCCGCCGACCACGACGGTAAAAACTATCCAGGTGTTCCTTTCGGTTCGGGAGATTTCCACGACACTTGTCCGATCAGCAACTGGCAAGATGTTGACAACATGAGAAACTGCGAACTCAACGAACTCAGTGATTTGAATCAGGTACCACCTCGTTGTTTATTTTATTGTCGACTAAATGGAAATCTTGAAGGGGTCAGACTATGTGAGGGGCAAGATCGTCGACTTTATGAACCACTTGATCGACTTGGGGGTGGCCGGGTTCAGAATGGACGCAGCCAAGCTGATGTATCCGTCAGATCTGGGTGTGATCTACTCCGGCTTGAAGAATTTGAACACCGATTACGGCTTCCCGGACGGTGCCAGACCCTTTATTTACCAAGAAGTCATAGATCTAGGCGAAGACCCTATAAGCAAATACGACTACACGGATATCGGTGCTGTTTTGGAATTCCAGTACGGCGTCTATCTAGACAACGCTTTCCAAGGTGGGAACCAACTGGCAAATTTAGTCAACTGGGGTCCAGACTGGAACCTCATGCCGAGCTCCGACGCTGTTGTTTTCATCGACAACCACGACAACCAACGTAGCGGGGGGGCTCAGATTTTGACGTACAAGAACCCCAAGCCGTACAAAATGGCGATCGCTTTCATGTTGGCTCATCCTTATGGCACCACAAGGATCATGTCCAGTTTCTACTTTGACAACAACGACCAAGGACCTCCTCAAGACGCCGACGGCAACTTGATCGGCCCAGGAATCAATGACGACAATACTTGTACCAATGGATACGTTTGTGAGCACCGTTGGAGCGAGATTTACAACATGGTGGGATTCAAAAATGCGGTCGAAGGGACGGATATAGCGAATTGGTGGTCGAATGATGCCCAACAGATCGCTTTTGGTAGAGGAAATAAATGATTTGTCGCGTTTACTATTGATGGTGACTTGAACCAACACCTCAACACTGGTCTTCCTGCTGGTACTTATTGCGACGTTATTTCCGGAAGTCTGTCCAATGGAGCTTGCACCGGGAAAGTCGTAACAGTTGGGGATGACGGATATGCGGACATTTATGTGGGAATTGAGGAATACGATGGAGCTCTAGCTATTCATGTTAATGCAAAATTGTAAATAAAAAATAAATAAAGACGATTGCGAAGTACCATGTTTCATTTTGTTCGAGTGAAAATAGGAAACTGTCAAGTGAGATTTTATATAGGGTGTTTGAAAATTGCTAGCACAAAAAAAAACTGTGGCATCTGGAAGCCCTAAGAAATCCAAGAAACCAATTTTTAATTTTTTAAAACAAAAGGGATAAAGTAACCCTATTCCTGCATATTCTACGCCTCAGGCGGGGCAATATTTTTTAAACCTTGGTAACCAAGCGTGATGATCGTAGTGATAATGAAGGACTAGACAACAATATGAAAAATTTATATTTTTTTGCAAGATCTTGGCAACCACAGATTGACAGTTTAAGAACATCAAATTTTTTATTTCGTTATTGCTTAACAACGTGAAGTGTCTTTTTAAAATACCTTAACTCAGTGGTGCACTAACAATTTTAACCCAATTTTTAGTAACCAATTACCAGGTTTTTTTTGTACTAGCAATTTTCAAACAGCCTGTATAAGTATTTGAGTTTTTTATAACATTACAAAAATTTGAAAGATACTGATTAATCACCAAATTGTGGCCTCGTTTTGAAATCTTATCTAACTGCATCGATTGATGCAATTGTTGCTATAAGTGGGAGATTTTTTCTCATTTGTACTATCAGCACAAGTTCATAAATAAGAATAAATTAATTCAACATTTCCAAGTCAAATTAACGAAAGTGAACCGACTCCAAATAACTAGTACTTTCTTTATTTTTTTTAAATAAGATCATATCAGTGTTTCGTCATACTTTTTTCTTTAGTTTTTCTTCGGGAATAAATCTCTCTCAGTATTGTACATCTTTCGCATCTTTTATTGGTACGCCTCACTTGTTATTTCCAGTTCAAGTACTCGTGAATTATTACCTCAAGTAGGTACTTAAGGGAGTCTTTTGAGAAGTATTTCAACAGATTTTGGATGAAGATGGTAAAATAGTACTCTACAATGGAGTAAATTTAAAAAGAACACACGAATGTATAAATGGAAGTACCTATTTACATCCAGCACAAATCTAGAAAATTTTGGCAGTAATACAATTAATGATTTCAACAAGTTAAGTTGTTATGTTTCTTCTTTTGGGTTCTTTTTCTTTTCCGATTCAATGGAGTAGATATTGTCTTTTACTATTATTCACTTTATTTGACACTAATACATTTGACTTGACTATTGCTATCTACTTCTTGTCTGCTTGTCTTCTTGTCTTCTTGTCTTCTTGTCTTCTTGTCTGATTTTAAAATGGATGAGGTGCGTATTTATACAGAAAAAGTGATTGTTACAATGTGGTGAACGGCGAAACATAATGGTGTTTTAAAATGCAATTAATTATGATCCTGACCTTACGCTAATTAACTTAAATTACAATTTTTCCATAACAAAGTATCTATTAAAATGTTTGTAGCAGTTGCTATTGTAAAGATACGATATCTAGATTATTTCTTGGACCCCTCTATGCCGAAATCACGTGCTGATAAGAAATGTTGACAGTCACAGCCACTTCAGCTCTCAATTAAAATTTTCCAATCGTAATTTGGTTGTATATTTTCTTCACACAATAGTAAAATCAAAGAATTATTGTACTCGTATCGTGGCGATTTGTCATCAAGCACTTAAACATAAGTGCTTGTTTACTCCAATTTCTGTTAATAAATAAGCGCAAATCCGAACCGAGCTCAAATCAGTATTTCACTGTTGACCATGCAGTCGAGCGTTGCGGTACTTCTTTTGTGCCTCTCTGTGGGGGTTTTTGCCCAGAAAGACGCCAATTTTGCAAGTGGTAGAAATAGCATCGTGCACTTGTTCGAATGGAAATGGAATGACATCGCCGACGAATGCGAGAGATTCTTGCAGCCCCAAGGATTCGGAGGAGTTCAGGTACTATCGTTCGCGTCCATTTGAAAAAAGTGTTTAATTTGAACTTTTAAGATCTCTCCACCTAACGAGTACTTGGTGGCGGATGGCAGACCCTGGTGGGAACGGTACCAACCCGTGAGCTACATCATCAACACCAGGTCTGGAGACGAATCGGCCTTCACTGACATGACCAGACGCTGCAACGATGCTGGTGTTCGGTAGGTATAACACTTCTGCCAGAAAACTTTGCCCAATGAGGATCTTGTAGTATTTATGTGGATGCTGTGATCAACCACATGACTGGAATGAACGGGGTCGGTACCTCTGGAAGCTCAGCTGATCACGACGGCATGAATTATCCAGCTGTACCGTATGGTTCCGGAGATTTCCACAGCCCTTGTGAAGTCAACAACTACCAAGACGCTGACAACGTGAGGAACTGCGAACTTGTAGGTCTTCGAGATTTGAATCAGGTACCTACCACTTCATTTTGTATTTGGTTGTGAGCTAACCGGAAATTTTGAAGGGGTCAGATTATGTGAGGGGCGTGCTCATCGACTACATGAACCATATGATCGATTTGGGGGTGGCTGGATTCAGAGTGGATGCCGCCAAACACATGTCGCCTGGAGATCTGAGTGTGATCTTCTCCGGCTTGAAAAATTTGAACACCGATTACGGCTTCGCAGACGGCGCTAGACCCTTCATCTACCAAGAAGTTATAGATCTGGGCAAGAATCTACTTGCTTCCTTTTGCGTACATTTCTAACTCTTGCGATTGGTTCCAGGTGGTGAGGCTATCAGCAAGAACGAGTACACAGGCTTTGGTTGCGTCTTGGAATTCCAGTTCGGAGTCAGTCTAGGCAACGCCTTCCAGGGTGGAAACCAGTTGAAGAATTTGGCGAACTGGGGTCCAGAATGGGGTCTACTCGAAGGCCTAGACGCTGTTGTGTTCGTCGACAATCACGACAATCAACGTACCGGCGGGAGTCAAATTTTGACGTACAAGAACCCCAAGCCGTACAAAATGGCGATCGCTTTCATGTTGGCCCATCCTTATGGCACCACAAGGATCATGTCCAGTTTTGACTTCACCGACAACGATCAAGGACCTCCTCAAGATGGCAGCGGCAACTTGATTTCTCCTGGAATCAATGACGACAACACCTGTAGCAATGGATACGTCTGCGAGCACCGTTGGAGGCAGGTTTACGGAATGGTGGGATTCAGAAATGCGGTTGAAGGGACACAAGTAGAGAATTGGTGGTCCAATGATGACAACCAGATCGCCTTCAGTCGAGGAAGTCAAGGATTTGTAGCGTTTACCAACGGTGGAGACTTGAACCAAAACCTCAACACTGGACTTCCTGCTGGTACTTATTGCGACGTTATCTCCGGAGAGTTGTCCGGTGGGTCTTGCACCGGCAAATCTGTAACAGTTGGAGATAACGGATCTGCTGATATTTCTTTGGGAAGTGCCGAAGATGATGGAGTCCTAGCTATCCATGTTAACGCAAAATTGTAAATAATGTAATAAAGACGATTCGAACAGTACCCATTTTTATTTTATTTTACCAAAAATAGAAAACCTTCAAATTACTTGTGTCAAATTTCCTGATCGTATCTCAGATTTTTAAAAATTTAATGAGGATTATTTTACAAGGTAGCGATAAAGAGATGATTATCAGTAAATGTTAAATCCGGAATTATTGACAATATATCAAATAAATTGTTAAGCGACCTTTCTTTCTAATGTTCAAGCTACGAATCATAAATTTTGTCATCATATGTTTATTGTGACGGCAAATTACTCTTAGTCCAGTCTAAAATCTTCTTTGCCTAGATTTTTATTCCAACAAGAAGAAAATAACTATAACGGGGTAAATGTGTTACGCAACACCTTTCATAATGCAAACACCAAATCTTTCGAGCGGCACGTTCAAACAATAGTGAGAACACTCCTTGCAGCTACTTTGCCGCTCACTACTCGTACCACTTCGTTATTACAAACAAAGATTTTCCCTTGTCATTTTGTCGCAATAGCTTTAAAAATAACTATTAAGTACTCCTATACTGTAGAAATTTGTTACTAGGCACTTATACACTTCCCTGTACTAATAAATGAGAGTATAAATATCAGAACCGAGTGAAAATTTATATCTCGTGCGACAATGTCAACCGTTGTAGTACTCCTTTTGTGGTTCTTCGTGGGGGTGTACACCCAAAAGGACCCTAACTTTGCAGGTGGTAGGAACACCATCGTACATTTGTTCGAATGGAAATGGGACGACATAGCCGCCGAGTGCGAGAGGTTTCTAGCACCCAAAGGGTACGCCGGAGTTCAGGTACTACCCTTCGCATCCAGTTTAAACCTTGTTAACTTGAACTTCTTAGGTCTCTCCAGCTAATGAAAACTTGATAATCAGTCCGAGACCATGGTGGGAACGGTACCAACCCGTAAGCTACCTCATCATTACCAGATCCGGTGATGAGGCAGCTTTTGTCGACATGACAAGACGCTGCAATGCTGTTGGTGTACGGTAATTGTAACACTGCTACCATCAAGACATTGTCCAATATGAATCTTGTAGCATCTATGTGGACGCTGTGATCAACCACATGACCGGATTCAGTGGTACCGGAACCGCGGGAAACTCCGCCGACCACGACGGTAAAAACTATCCAGGTGTTCCTTTCGGTTCGGGAGATTTCCACGACACTTGTCCGATCAGCAACTGGCAAGATGTTGACAACATGAGAAACTGCGAACTCAACGAACTCAGTGATTTGAATCAGGTACCACCTCGTTGTTTATTTTATTGTCGACTAAATGGAAATCTTGAAGGGGTCAGACTATGTGAGGGGCAAGATCGTCGACTTTATGAACCACTTGATCGACTTGGGGGTGGCCGGGTTCAGAATGGACGCAGCCAAGCTGATGTATCCGTCAGATCTGGGTGTGATCTACTCCGGCTTGAAGAATTTGAACACCGATTACGGCTTCCCGGACGGTGCCAGACCCTTTATTTACCAAGAAGTCATAGATCTAGGCGAAGACCCTATAAGCAAATACGACTACACGGATATCGGTGCTGTTTTGGAATTCCAGTACGGCGTCTATCTAGACAACGCTTTCCAAGGTGGGAACCAACTGGCAAATTTAGTCAACTGGGGTCCAGACTGGAACCTCATGCCGAGCTCCGACGCTGTTGTTTTCATCGACAACCACGACAACCAACGTAGCGGGGGGGCTCAGATTTTGACGTACAAGAACCCCAAGCCGTACAAAATGGCGATCGCTTTCATGTTGGCTCATCCTTATGGCACCACAAGGATCATGTCCAGTTTCTACTTTGACAACAACGACCAAGGACCTCCTCAAGACGCCGACGGCAACTTGATCGGCCCAGGAATCAATGACGACAATACTTGTACCAATGGATACGTTTGTGAGCACCGTTGGAGCGAGATTTACAACATGGTGGGATTCAAAAATGCGGTCGAAGGGACGGATATAGCGAATTGGTGGTCGAATGATGCCCAACAGATCGCTTTTGGTAGAGGAAATAAATGATTTGTCGCGTTTACTATTGATGGTGACTTGAACCAACACCTCAACACTGGTCTTCCTGCTGGTACTTATTGCGACGTTATTTCCGGAAGTCTGTCCAATGGAGCTTGCACCGGGAAAGTCGTAACAGTTGGGGATGACGGATATGCGGACATTTATGTGGGAATTGAGGAATACGATGGAGCTCTAGCTATTCATGTTAATGCAAAATTGTAAATAAAAAATAAATAAAGACGATTGCGAAGTACCATGTTTCATTTTGTTCGAGTGAAAATAGGAAACTGTCAAGTGAGATTTTATATAGGGTGTTTGAAAATTGCTAGCACAAAAAAAAACTGTGGCATCTGGAAGCCCTAAGAAATCCAAGAAACCAATTTTTAATTTTTTAAAACAAAAGGGATAAAGTAACCCTATTCCTGCATATTCTACGCCTCAGGCGGGGCAATATTTTTTAAACCTTGGTAACCAAGCGTGATGATCGTAGTGATAATGAAGGACTAGACAACAATATGAAAAATTTATATTTTTTTGCAAGATCTTGGCAACCACAGATTGACAGTTTAAGAACATCAAATTTTTTATTTCGTTATTGCTTAACAACGTGAAGTGTCTTTTTAAAATACCTTAACTCAGTGGTGCACTAACAATTTTAACCCAATTTTTAGTAACCAATTACCAGGTTTTTTTTGTACTAGCAATTTTCAAACAGCCTGTATAAGTATTTGAGTTTTTTATAACATTACAAAAATTTGAAAGATACTGATTAATCACCAAATTGTGGCCTCGTTTTGAAATCTTATCTAACTGCATCGATTGATGCAATTGTTGCTATAAGTGGGAGATTTTTTCTCATTTGTACTATCAGCACAAGTTCATAAATAAGAATAAATTAATTCAACATTTCCAAGTCAAATTAACGAAAGTGAACCGACTCCAAATAACTAGTACTTTCTTTATTTTTTTTAAATAAGATCATATCAGTGTTTCGTCATACTTTTTTCTTTAGTTTTTCTTCGGGAATAAATCTCTCTCAGTATTGTACATCTTTCGCATCTTTTATTGGTACGCCTCACTTGTTATTTCCAGTTCAAGTACTCGTGAATTATTACCTCAAGTAGGTACTTAAGGGAGTCTTTTGAGAAGTATTTCAACAGATTTTGGATGAAGATGGTAAAATAGTACTCTACAATGGAGTAAATTTAAAAAGAACACACGAATGTATAAATGGAAGTACCTATTTACATCCAGCACAAATCTAGAAAATTTTGGCAGTAATACAATTAATGATTTCAACAAGTTAAGTTGTTATGTTTCTTCTTTTGGGTTCTTTTTCTTTTCCGATTCAATGGAGTAGATATTGTCTTTTACTATTATTCACTTTATTTGACACTAATACATTTGACTTGACTATTGCTATCTACTTCTTGTCTGCTTGTCTTCTTGTCTTCTTGTCTTCTTGTCTTCTTGTCTGATTTTAAAATGGATGAGGTGCGTATTTATACAGAAAAAGTGATTGTTACAATGTGGTGAACGGCGAAACATAATGGTGTTTTAAAATGCAATTAATTATGATCCTGACCTTACGCTAATTAACTTAAATTACAATTTTTCCATAACAAAGTATCTATTAAAATGTTTGTAGCAGTTGCTATTGTAAAGATACGATATCTAGATTATTTCTTGGACCCCTCTATGCCGAAATCACGTGCTGATAAGAAATGTTGACAGTCACAGCCACTTCAGCTCTCAATTAAAATTTTCCAATCGTAATTTGGTTGTATATTTTCTTCACACAATAGTAAAATCAAAGAATTATTGTACTCGTATCGTGGCGATTTGTCATCAAGCACTTAAACATAAGTGCTTGTTTACTCCAATTTCTGTTAATAAATAAGCGCAAATCCGAACCGAGCTCAAATCAGTATTTCACTGTTGACCATGCAGTCGAGCGTTGCGGTACTTCTTTTGTGCCTCTCTGTGGGGGTTTTTGCCCAGAAAGACGCCAATTTTGCAAGTGGTAGAAATAGCATCGTGCACTTGTTCGAATGGAAATGGAATGACATCGCCGACGAATGCGAGAGATTCTTGCAGCCCCAAGGATTCGGAGGAGTTCAGGTACTATCGTTCGCGTCCATTTGAAAAAAGTGTTTAATTTGAACTTTTAAGATCTCTCCACCTAACGAGTACTTGGTGGCGGATGGCAGACCCTGGTGGGAACGGTACCAACCCGTGAGCTACATCATCAACACCAGGTCTGGAGACGAATCGGCCTTCACTGACATGACCAGACGCTGCAACGATGCTGGTGTTCGGTAGGTATAACACTTCTGCCAGAAAACTTTGCCCAATGAGGATCTTGTAGTATTTATGTGGATGCTGTGATCAACCACATGACTGGAATGAACGGGGTCGGTACCTCTGGAAGCTCAGCTGATCACGACGGCATGAATTATCCAGCTGTACCGTATGGTTCCGGAGATTTCCACAGCCCTTGTGAAGTCAACAACTACCAAGACGCTGACAACGTGAGGAACTGCGAACTTGTAGGTCTTCGAGATTTGAATCAGGTACCTACCACTTCATTTTGTATTTGGTTGTGAGCTAACCGGAAATTTTGAAGGGGTCAGATTATGTGAGGGGCGTGCTCATCGACTACATGAACCATATGATCGATTTGGGGGTGGCTGGATTCAGAGTGGATGCCGCCAAACACATGTCGCCTGGAGATCTGAGTGTGATCTTCTCCGGCTTGAAAAATTTGAACACCGATTACGGCTTCGCAGACGGCGCTAGACCCTTCATCTACCAAGAAGTTATAGATCTGGGCAAGAATCTACTTGCTTCCTTTTGCGTACATTTCTAACTCTTGCGATTGGTTCCAGGTGGTGAGGCTATCAGCAAGAACGAGTACACAGGCTTTGGTTGCGTCTTGGAATTCCAGTTCGGAGTCAGTCTAGGCAACGCCTTCCAGGGTGGAAACCAGTTGAAGAATTTGGCGAACTGGGGTCCAGAATGGGGTCTACTCGAAGGCCTAGACGCTGTTGTGTTCGTCGACAATCACGACAATCAACGTACCGGCGGGAGTCAAATTTTGACGTACAAGAACCCCAAGCCGTACAAAATGGCGATCGCTTTCATGTTGGCCCATCCTTATGGCACCACAAGGATCATGTCCAGTTTTGACTTCACCGACAACGATCAAGGACCTCCTCAAGATGGCAGCGGCAACTTGATTTCTCCTGGAATCAATGACGACAACACCTGTAGCAATGGATACGTCTGCGAGCACCGTTGGAGGCAGGTTTACGGAATGGTGGGATTCAGAAATGCGGTTGAAGGGACACAAGTAGAGAATTGGTGGTCCAATGATGACAACCAGATCGCCTTCAGTCGAGGAAGTCAAGGATTTGTAGCGTTTACCAACGGTGGAGACTTGAACCAAAACCTCAACACTGGACTTCCTGCTGGTACTTATTGCGACGTTATCTCCGGAGAGTTGTCCGGTGGGTCTTGCACCGGCAAATCTGTAACAGTTGGAGATAACGGATCTGCTGATATTTCTTTGGGAAGTGCCGAAGATGATGGAGTCCTAGCTATCCATGTTAACGCAAAATTGTAAATAATGTAATAAAGACGATTCGAACAGTACCCATTTTTATTTTATTTTACCAAAAATAGAAAACCTTCAAATTACTTGTGTCAAATTTCCTGATCGTATCTCAGATTTTTAAAAATTTAATGAGGATTATTTTACAAGGTAGCGATAAAGAGATGATTATCAGTAAATGTTAAATCCGGAATTATTGACAATATATCAAATAAATTGTTAAGCGACCTTTCTTTCTAATGTTCAAGCTACGAATCATAAATTTTGTCATCATATGTTTATTGTGACGGCAAATTACTCTTAGTCCAGTCTAAAATCTTCTTTGCCTAGATTTTTATTCCAACAAGAAGAAAATAACTATAACGGGGTAAATGTGTTACGCAACACCTTTCATAATGCAAACACCAAATCTTTCGAGCGGCACGTTCAAACAATAGTGAGAACACTCCTTGCAGCTACTTTGCCGCTCACTACTCGTACATCGTTATTTTAAATGTTGTTCTTCCTATAGCAGTGCAGTGTATTGTTTCTGCATCTTAATGCAGCATTTTCTTCAAAATTATTCATACAATTTAACGCTTCCACGACGATCACGTGATGGTCCCAAAAATACATCGTGTCACGGCTGTGAGAGAGTAAAACAGCTGTGCTCTAATCAGATTTTATTTATTTATATTGTCTTCAAACGAAAATGTGTCCAATTCTCTCTTTACAAATGCAGAGGGTACATATGTAACAGAGAGAAATGCAAAATTGTTGGTGTTTTATTGACGCTCTTTTCAAGCGAAAATTTCTTTCATCGTTGAGTCGATACAAACAGAATACATTTCGCGTAATTTACGTCGATGAATTTCCCTGTTGACAGCCCGTGAATCCCCTCAATTGTGAAAATTATTGTTATTAGCAATTTCAAATAAATTTGTTCATGGTTGGATGTGATATGTGATGGCTCCACCGAGCGGAACGGGAAATTAATGTCAACAATTTTTTGTAATCGACATGTCACCACATCCAGCATGACTGTAGCGTCTCGTTTAAATCTTGGCGACTTCGAGCAACTGTAACTACCCTTATGAGATGTCAGCACCACCTTAGAGTTTCTCGAAGTCGGCTATGCGCAAAACCATTTTCAAAAATGCGCCCTCGACGCTATAAATATAGCATCGCAACCATGGCCTCGGCCTCTTTGTTGTTTTGTTTTGCCCAAGTTCGATTTACTTATCATATGTTTAAGTGTTGTTTTAGTGTAAGTTGTTAAAGTTTTAAATTAATATAGCAGTGCGTTAAAGGCTATAGTTTTCATTGAAAATCCAAAATACAGTCCACAAAATCAAACCCCAGAGGGTTGGCAACGGCACCACCAAATTGGACCCCGCCAATTACCACACAATAACATCCGGATCAGAGAAAAACATTTCCATATCTTATGCCTCTGGAGTTCGAGTATCTTTTAATTCTTTTCGATTTTTAGTAACAGTGTAAAACATGAAATTTTTATTTTCAATTTTTTTACTAAATTTTGAAATCTTCCCTTGTACCGTTAGTTGAAAATTATTTCTTTTTTGAATGGAATATTTCTTTGTCCTGTAAATCATGCACACAGTTTTTTTGTAATAACTGTATTGTACATATCGGTGTTCATTAAAATTTCCCGTCAAAGTTGGCCTTGAAGAATTGATTGTGAACGCACCACGGTTTACAACTTTGATCAGCTGACCTGACCTGATCGAACCTCACTTTTTGCGTTGTTTGTGTTTTTAATCTGCAAGTTGATGACAGATTGACGAGTGGTGCGTTCACAATCGACTCTTTAACGCCGAAATTTTAATGAACATTTGATACGAGTATTATACTTAATTTAGTGGGTGAAAATAAAAAAAATATATTTTTTTAATTGAATGGCTGCGAAAAAAGAATACAATTGAAATTGAAATTGTGAAAGATTGTTATAAACAATTTCTCTGCAAATGTTTATAGGGTGTTTTTTTTTTTAATTTCGCGTTGAGGAGTCGATTGTGAATAACCCGCTCGTCTTAAAAATTCTGATTTTTCAAACTGCAGGTTAAAAACACAAACAACGCAAACAGATTAGATTAAAAAGATTGATTTTTCAAACTGCATGTTAAAAACACGCAAAAATTGTTCCGAGTTGTAATTCGGTGGTGCGTTCACAATCAACTCTTCAACGCCAACTTCGACGCCAAATTTAAAAAAATACCCGTTATAATCTCTTTAGATTTTTAGAGAATGCGTATCTTTTATCGTATTGTGCATCATTTCGCCGTTTCAATTTTATAAACAATTAAAATTAATTTTAAGAAACAAATAAAGGATATTTTTACTTTACCATTGAATATGTCTATTTAAAGAGTAAAATTATTGTTTTGTACAATTTGTTTATTTAAAAAGTTAAGACGAGCAAGACCGAAAAGTTTGAAATTAATGTTGAATAAATAAAAAGTCATTTAATACTCACTCTTTGTACAAATCTTAGAATTTTTGAGCGAATTATTTAAAGATCAATAACAGATACATTTCTCTACTATCCTGCGATATATTCTACTTATTCCACTCATTTCATTTCAGACAGGTAATGTGTTACTTTACCGCACGCCATTCGATAAAGTAAACGTTGGAAAAAATTAAAGCAAACTAAACAAGCTAATTAACATTTGACTCATGATTTTTCACAGACGAGAACTAAGATAACAATTGAAGTAAAGTCAGATTTTCGTCTAAATAACTCATTTTCTCTTCGCAACCTTTCACGAAAATCTTAATTTTACTGTTTACATGGTTTCTAAAGCGTTGCCATGGTTTTGAAAACAACCAACGCCATTTTCCTGGCCTTGGTGTACTAATTTTACATGCGTGCGATAATAATATCTATATCCAACTTGTTTCGTAAATAACTATTATTTACAACTATCAAATAATAAATAAATATAGTATCCAATTTTAAATACATAAAGCTGGTCATATTACACCAAAGGGCAATAAACTATCCACTAGAGGACGAAAAAATGAAGCAAGGGAACATTTCAAACTTCATCAAAAATCTAAATTAAAATGTTATGTTTGTAGTGACGGCAAATTACCTTTAATGCGACTTAGTCCAGCGATAAACTGTCTAAAATATTTTTTATTGTCTAGATTTTTCTTCCGATAATTAGAAAATAACCATCATGGGGTAACTGTGTTACGTAACAACTGTCTTAACAAAGGACAATTCTTTCAAGCGCCACGTTCAAACAATAGTGAACACTCCTAGTGCAGCTACTTTGCCGCTCATATTTTACGACTCTGGAACTAGTTCTTTGCTGACCTATGCTCCTATCCATCTGTTAGTATAAATTCACGGTTCGAATTATCTTGCAAAGATAAGAGTGAGGCTATTTATGAAAGCAAAAACAAGATGATTAATTTACATTCTTAGTAAACTTGCAGTGATTGCCACGAGTTGCTCGAGTATTAATTACAGAAGAGCGAATAAAAGTTAAACGAGATTATGTTGAAAACAGTTTTCCTAACAATTTGTTTGTTGCCTTTGTTGGCCTGTTACAAATCCTCCCACTTCTGGAAGGACAGGAACACCATCGTCCACCTGTTCGAGTGGAAATGGAGCGACATCGCTTCCGAATGCGAAAACTTCCTCCAACACAAAGGATACGGCGGGGTCCAGGTAACAACCCTCGATGTGTTTCTCCCACTCCCGTCTGCTCGTACTCGTAGATTTCGCCCCCGAATGAAAACTTAATAATTGACGGGAGACCTTGGTGGGAACGATACCAACCCGTGAGCTACTTATTGATTACGCGGTCGGGTAACAAAACCTCTTTTGAAGATATGACGAAACGGTGCAACGCCGTCGGAATCCGGTAAACTCGCCCCAAATACATCAAAATCCACCAACATTTGCTTCCAGGATTTATGTCGATGCCGTTATTAATCACATGAGCGGGAGGGATGGGGTCGGGACAGGTGGAAGTGTGGGGAACGCTTCGCATCTATTTTTCCCAAGTGTGCCGTATGGACCTGGCGATTTCAACAAGAAATGCTCCATCAACGACCACGACGAGCACGTCCGGGACAGGAATTGCGAGCTGATGGGACTTAAAGATCTGGACCAGGTGCGTGCACTCCCACAGTCAACAGTTCGGTCAAAGTAAAATTTTGAATTTTTTGGAAAAAAAAAATTGGAAGTTTTTGGTAATCTATTTTTTGGACTGTTATAATTGTGGTAAATTGACTGCACTATGAGAGAAACTTTCAGGGGAAGGAGTACGTCAGGCAAAAACTGGTGGAGTTCATGAACTCGCTGATAGCCTTGGGGGTGGCAGGTTTTAGGGTTGACGCGGCGAGACACATGTGGCCCTCAGACTTGAAGAACATCTACTCCCGCTTGAAAAATCTGGAGACCAAGCACGGATTCCCCGAGAATTCTAGACCCTTCATCTACCAGGAGGTCTCCAACATGGGTACGTGTCCCAAGAGTCGAGTCCCTTAGACGTGCCTTGTTCCAGATCGAGAATACTCATCCCTTGGAGCTCTCGTGGAATTCAACTACGGCAAGTCTTTGAGCAACGTTTTCCGCGGCAACGACAAATTGAAGTGGTTGGTCAACTGGGGCCCCCAGTGGGGCCTGATCGACGGCCTGGACGCCGTGGCCTTCGTGGACAACCACGACACCCAGCGCGACACCCACACCAACCCCTTGACGTACAAAGATGCCAAACGATACAAGATGGCGGTCGCGTTCATGCTCGCCCATCCTTACGGGACCACCAGGATAATGTCCAGCTACAAATTCGCGGATTCGGGACAAGGTCCGCGTTCGTTTGTTTGGCCGCTCTTGCTGACCGAGCTTTGCAGGACCTCCCGCCGACAACGCCGGAAACATCCTATCTCCGGGCTTCAACAAGGACGACACTTGCACGAACGGCTGGATCTGCGAGCACAGATGGCGCGAGATTTACAACATGGTCCAGTTCCGGAACGTGGTCGCCGGAACCGGAGTGGCAAACTGGTGGTCGAACGAAGATCAACAAATCGCTTTTTGCAGAGGTGATAAGGGTTTTATCGCCTTCACTAATTGGGGGGATGTTGGACGAGATCTGCAGACGTGTCTTCGTAAAGGGATTTATTGCGACGTTATATCAGGCGGGCTGGTGGGCGGCAACTGCACCGGAAAATCCGTCACCGTAAGAAGTGGCGGCACAGCGTTTATTCAGCTGGGGGCGTTGGAGTTTAATGGAGTTCTAGCCATTCATGCTAAATCCAAGAAGGACTAGGCGCAAGGTATGGATCAACGTTACGTAACGAGGAAATTAGATTGTTAAGTAACGGATTTGTTGCAATTATTTCTTACATAAATTCAACAAACACGTGTTATAACACCAAAACACGTAATTAATACGCATTATGTGTGCGGTGTGTAAATTTCGACTTGAATAGATATTGCAACACTGCGATCATTCTTTTCGTCCAAATTTAACTCTCAAGCTTTGTACTAAATAAATAAAGGAACAAATTGGCAAGTCTGTTGTGTCCACCCCATTCATACGGAATGAAGAGACAACTTCTCAACCCCAATTTATTATTTAGCAAAATTCAACATTGAAATGAACGTCGAAATTTTTTGTTCTTTGTTTGCCAACTCCCAACGACGCGATGTCTTCATCTCTCCTGGTTAGCGGCTCGCTCTTAACGACTCCATTTAACATTTTTCACACAATTACGCCTCTTAGCGCAGATTTAGTGAATCTCAGCGTCACTCGTTCATTAAGAGTCATTGTCTATGTGGGCTTTAATGGCAACACTAAACACTATAAAAGAGGAAAAAATAAAGAATTATTAATGGCCTGTCAAGGACGGGTCTTGATGAAATCACGTAACTCGGTAGGCATAAAGTGTGTTTATTTCTTTTTTCGCAAGGAAAAATACAGGATGTGCGAGACCTTGCACCAAACTTGTCAAGACTTTTTCAAACAAAAACTTCTTAGCAAGTGTTAATAATTCATTTATTACTTGCTGTCGGAGTAAATTGAAAGGACTCCGTAGCAATCAGTTTCTAAAATTGAAACTGACGCAACTCCTTTGCTGTCGACAATTATGGATTGTCCTGAGGATCTCTCGAGTCTCCCGAAATTATGTTGCAATGTGTCCCATCAACAAGAGAGGTCTGAATGGTGGCGGTCAAGTTGCTCCAATTGAACATGACGAAACTTTTATCTCCTGTAGAAAATGCTATCTGCTGGTACTTCTCTATCCCACTTCCTGCAACCATTCCTGAAATGTACCATATGGGCGCCAGAACCGTCGGAATAGATAATGGGGGGCTTGACGTTTCCATCCGAGTCCTGTGAGAGTCCTGGGCAATCCATAAGTGTGGGCCAATACGAAAGCCAGCGCCATGTTGAATTTCTTTAGATTTTTGCACGTCAAGATCCTTCAGTTCTCTGATGGCTGTAGTTGTCGACAAACACGAATCTTCATTTTGTCTCTACCACTGAAGACTCAACTGTTCTAAAGTCTTGGTTCAGATTCTTCAAACTGGAGTAGATTTCTTGCAAGTCTTCAGGACTCGCCGAGTCTGTACGAAATCCTGCAACCCCTAAGTCGACCAAATGGTTCAAGTAGGTTGTGATTTTGTCGCGGACATGTTGGCTACTTTGAAACCACTGTTATTGAGAAAATGGAGGTCTGGGGATGAGTACTTGGTCCAAACCCCGCAGATTGTCAAGTCCCTAGTTTCGGATAACTAAATTGTTGATGTTGCACGAAGGATGGTAATCCTGCCATGTGGTTAAGGACCACCTCTGCAGAGATCCTTGCAAACCAGTCATCAGTTGAGGAGTCGACTTTATCGCATCGAGAAATTATGTCAGATAATTCCACTTCATTTCCAGATCTCGTGGTGAGATTGTAGGTTACTGGTTGATATCGCTTCCACCAAGATCTCCCAGAAGCAATTATAATCATAAACAATTAATACGATTGTTTATTTAAATATCGTGTCGATAAAAAAAGATAAGAAATCAATTAGAATTGAATAAAACAATTGTTTACCTACTATTATGTCCATTATGCTGGAAGACTTGATTTCAATGAATAAAAATGAAGAGACTAGATTTTGAAATTACATACTACTGTCAAGTAGTACCTGTCCTCCTGCAAACCCTCGTGTTGCAAGTACCTTTGGCACTCCTCGGCGATATCTGTCCACTTCCACTCGTTGAGGTGAACAATGATACTTCTATTTTGGGCAAAATTTTGATTTTTTGAGTGCGAGTACCAGATACGATCGAAAAATGATTCCGAGTGGAAACTTTGTGGTCAAGATAACATGCACATATTCACGGAAAACTCTAAACTTGGAATTAATCGAAACGTGTTTTATCCCTATCTCGGTACTCTATCGGTATCGTTGCTAATTGCTTTGTATTCAAATCGAGACAAATCACACCACTTGGGTCACAGAGGTGAATAAAAATAGAAAAGAAATTATCTGTCGATGATTTTTTTGCTGATATAGTACTCATTTTCTTAATGAATCAATAATTATAGAGCAGACGAGGTGAAACGCAAATTTCGGCTGTCAGAGCGTCAATTGAAGAGATCGACTGATCGAAGGATAGTGGTTGCGCAAGGTTGCAGACGAATAATAATCATGCGATATATTTAAAGTAATACTTTTTCAATTAATTAGTACCCGGTACCATTTAAAACGTGACTGTTAAGAGTCGCTGGTAATTGTCAGAATCTGTGAAGGTCGCGGTACATTAAGTGGAGTTGTGAATCTCACAAAAACTGTCAAACGCGTTGCGGCAATTAAGAAACCATCTTCACGGTCTAGATCGTACGTTACCGTCGGCCGTAAAATTGCCCAGAGTTGAATAATGAAGACGGAGGAAATCACGTTTAGCATTAATAATGAGCAAACGAAAGCACGAACTTAATGATATAACTGTTACATTTGTTTATTTCACACTAATTAGCATCTTATTGTTAAACGTAAAGAAGAAAACTAAAAGAAGATTTATGAATTTTGGAGTCATTTAGAGTGAATTGTAAAGAAGAAAACACGATCTTGTACGAAAGTTATAACACAAATTGGAGACTAAAATAAATAAAAACGATGAAGAAAGTGATTAAATGAATAAACGAGAAACAAAAACGGCAATTCCTGAAAAAATAACGAGCGTTCAGAAAAGAATGTGTTTTTCAGTGTTTTACCACCGCAGGTTAGTGTGCTTTGACATTTCCTTCAGGTTTATAATTTCAAAGATCATCGTGCAGCACTAAGAAAACAACGAAAGTTCTCGTTGGTTTGTTATAAAGTGAACTGTTTTTTTCAAAAGAAATTATAAATATAAATAATGAATAAGTGATGTTTGACATCTACGGTTTGACAATTTTTTTGAGGCTCTTTAGTTAAACATTACGAATTTAGAAAATAAGGCTGGAAAGAAAATATAAAAATAAAAATAAATAAAATGATGAAAAAAAAAAAGCTTGAAAATAATGTAAATTATAAATAAAAGAAGAAAAGGGACACAATTATAAGTAATAAAGTAAATAGGTAGAATAATTAGTGTAATAATGAGAAGATGACAAATAAATGCTAACGCAGTGCCTGAAATCGGACAGGTTGGGAAATACGTATTTGAGAATATCAAAGAAAAAGAGACTGAGGAGAGAGAAGTAACAGGAAAAAAGATTGCAAAAGAAATCACTTATTCCATTGCATTTATCTGTTTTTCATTGACGTATTTTTTAATATGTCATTACTTTTTCAATTCTTTCTTCATCTCTTTGCATTTTCCATATTTGCTTTACCTTATTCTTCTAAATACTGTCTTGACAGATGTCAAGATAAATATTCGTTTTCTTCTGTTATTTGTTTATGTATTCTGTGTTAAACTACTTTTCTTAGTCTATTTTTTCTGCTGTTGTTGAACGTTCTCTTAGTTTCTTTGTGTTTCATGAATTTGATATCTTTCCGTATTGGGTATTTCTGGAATTTGTTGCGTTTCTTAATTTTTCTTTCTTTATTTCTTTTTTCTTCTTGTTTGATATTTTTATTTTTAGGTACTTTTCTCAGGCACTAATTAGGATTAGATCCGAATCCCAAAGACTTGTATCTATGTCTTTTTCCGCTTCTTTGTTATTCTTATTTCTTCCTTATTGCCTAGCCATTGCATCTTTTTTTCCGACACTACTAAATAATCGGAATTTAAAAAATTTATATTGCTTCTTGACTTCTTAATTAATTTTTTTTGGTACACGCTCTCCAAAATTGCCATTTTACGGATTCATTCCCGAAAAATTGCCATGACAATAAAATAGTATGTATACAGGGGTATTCACGAGTGATAATGAGCTCCACAGAATAAAAAATGCAACCCACAATACATGTTCAAAAAAAGCCGGACATTTTAATTTCAGTAGCCAGCTTTTTTCGGAAATGTAGTGTGGGTTAGATTTTTTATTCTGTCGGGCCCATTATTACTCGTAAATAACCCTGTATTATTACATGAGCAAGTAAAGAAGGTTTTAGTCTCAAAGTATTTAAAAATTACTTACTTTTTCATGAAGATAATATAGTGACGCATCTTCGTTTACAAGCACTACCCCGTTATTTTCTTTCCAGCGGTTAAATGTATCATATTCTTTATAATACATGGAACGCGATTTTGCTGGAAGTAAACCCAGTTCAATGTCTTGCCTTTTTAGAAATATCTTCAGGATTTTGAAGCATTTTAAAACTTTTCTGGTATTTTTTAAATGACAGAATTAATAAATCAACAAAACAAACTTGTTGCTATGGCTATAAGTTTTTATTTACGGTTGCTCTTTTTTGAACAACTTTACCGTGATCGCAATAGAAATTTCGTAATGAAAAGTCTTGTGAAAGGTTTGGTGAGCTATTACCAAAAAATTTTGTTTGTCACACGTACCTAAAACGTTTTTGCGGACTCATCTGCTATTCCAGACTCGGCTGTCGCCTCGTCCGGAAACAGCAACGATTCGTCCGCAAAAACAATGTTTTAGGTACTTGTAACAAAAATAACTATTTCGACTCACTTTTTTTCACATTTCCGACCCACCTATCTTAAAAATGTAAAAGCAACTGTAAAGGAAGCAAAACAACAAATGGCAAAGTAATAAGGAAAAATCAAAATATAAACCATAAAAAAAGATTATAAACGGAAGAATCGGATATAAACTTGATGACATAACAGTTACATTTGTTTATTTCCCCCTAATTAGCATCAATTGTTGGGCCAAGCCACTGACACTTTTTACCAACCACCATTTTCAAACGGCCACCAATCCTCACAGATTTGTCGTTATCAGATCAGGTTTCTCGAAACCCTCAAGTTCATTAACTTGACCCGTAACATTCTAGTTGCGTAATGCAGTTTCTTCGATTTGTCAATTTCTCTTGTAAACGAGCACTTGACCTTATAATCCCCGATGCCTATCAGTCTGCGGGCTCGTCCAAGCCGAACAGAAACATTTTTCCAGATGGCGTCTTCACCGAAGACGACCGCCTCGGCTCTCGCACGGCCGTTTGAAATTGAAATGCGATGTCTCAACGGCGAAAATCGCCTTTGTCGCTCTTCCGACAATGCAGCCTCACCTGTGCCAACTTTCGTGATCATCTACAATTCATCAGAACGAAACCTATAGATTGATTACAGTGCGGAACGGGAGCTAATGTCTTCAGCCTTGTCGATCTGTTGCACATCTACGGCCACGTTTCGCCTAATGTAGGTTACTCAATTTCGTGCATTGATATTGCAAGAGGTGTAGTAGGTACGTTTGACCTTAGTCGAGTGTGAGATCACCGGCGAAGGTACCGCGAAGACCGCAGAAAAAATTAATTAGCACTTAATTACTCCGTTAAGAGAGGCAGATGGTGAAGACGTCGGAAGTCTCAAATCTGACAATTTATTTTTAATAAATCGCCGGATTTTAATTATACCAATTGGGAAATGGTAATCAATAGTGTAAACCATAATTGGATCTATAGGTTAAAAGTAATAACTAATAAAATATTAAGAGTGATTTATATTGTAGCCAACACCGTTAGAAGTTGCGTACACTTGCTCGCCTAATATAGCTGACACAATTGCACCACCTTCGTTGGCAAGAGTTTGCCAATATCTTCCGCTGAATGTTTCTCATCCATCAGTACCAGAACGTCTCTTCCTAGTCTCCATCCGTATCGCCGATTTACAACCTCTTCTAGGATCAAAACGTGATGAAGTTTATGACGGTCTCGTTCGATTCCGACTCCTTTTGTCGCTCTATCGATTCGTAAATTTGGTAAAAGCAGCCTGAAAGTGTTTCTGACAAATGTGTTGTCGATTTGGACATGGAATAATTCCGTAGAAATTCTTACGAGTAAAGAGAAAAAATGACACAAATTCGGTGATAAATATGTGTGTCGAATCACTAAAACTGTGAGAAAGTGGAGATAATATATTTGGAAATAATACGCTCGTTTGGGAAGTTTTTTCCAGAAAAATGCGTTTTCTCTTGTTCTCGAGTGGAGTTTTTTCTTGCAGGCGAGCTTGTGCCACACAACGGTCCCGATTTGGCCTCACTTGAACAATCGTCGTATGACGAAACTTGTACGAAAAATTCTAATTATCCAAATTGATAATTAGAATGATTAGGATCCCCACAGGAAATAGTGAAAGCCCATAGCGTACCCTTCACTTCCATTAGTACCTAGCAAGCCGATGTGGTACTAAACTCTCGGCCAAACAAACATTTCTTGAGCAAACAATCAAATCGGATTTTATTCACACTTCGTGTGTAATTGCCGTGCTCGCTAATAGTATATTAAGTATAAAGAACGGTAATGACAATGTACGGATCGAAGACAATTGTTTGGAGGAGGAGCTTGCGACGACTCCAATATTGTCTGAGATCCGTACATTGTCATTAACGTTCGTCATGCTTATGAGATTTTTTGCGCGATTGAATATTTATTACAAAACATTCCTAACTAGAATGCAATGCGATACGACGCCCTTCACATCGTGTTGCCACAATGTCGATTTTTGTATCGCGTTTCTAAGGCAATCTGCAAACAACTACCGCCATTGCAGTTTTTGTGCGCAAATATCGCCAGTTGTGTTGAAAAACAAGCAGTAAAATGAGTGATATTTAGTGATTCCGAAAACGAAGTGGATATTGTAGAAGAAACTTTGAATGTGGGGTGCGTCACAAATAAAGAATTTTTGAAACTAACGACCTCAATGTGTAATTATGAATACAAGGAAAATTTGGGGTATGAAAATTTTGATAATACTACTAATGTCGCGGCAAGTTCGCTAATATTATTTCATTATAGTGGCAAGGAATGCCGACCACAAGAGCCGTGTGAGTTTCCCGAAAGTGCTAACATCTTGTCTTCAACTTCTGTCTACATAAATCAAGAATTTTCGAAACCAGCGAACTCAATATGTATTCAAGAAGACAAGAAAAATCCGGGGTATGAACATTTTGACAATTCTAATGTCACGGCAAGTCTGTTACTAAAATTATTTCATTGCAGCGCCAGCGGCAAGGTAGGCCGACTACAAGAGCCGTGTGAGTTTTCAGATAGTGCTAACATCTTGTCTTCAACTTCCGTCTACATAAATGAAGAATTTTCGAAACCAACGATCTCAATGTGTAATCAAGAAGACAAGGAAAATGCGGGGTATGAAAATTTTGACAATGCCAATGTCGCGGCAAGTTTGCTAATGCTTTTTCATTGCAGCGCCAAGGAAAGCCGACTACAAGAGCTTTATGAGTTTCCAGAAAGTGCCCCCACATCTTGGCTTCAACTTCTGTCTACATAAAAATTATTATAATAATCGATTAATTTTGAATAAACTTTACTTACCGTTCTAGAACACCAAAAATTACTTACCATCGAGTTTATCGTTAGCAACGAGTAAACAGAGCTTACCATCTTGGAAACAGACGTGGTAAACAACCAAATAGAGTACAATCGCGCAAAAATATTATTTCATTCTTTTCATGAATTCCAGAACTTGTTGCGGTTTAACAACAATTCGCAACGCAAACATCTGAGCTGTTATTGACGCTACAAACTATGCTAATTTTACTTTGAAACGGATACTTTGATGTTGATTCAATTGAATTAGTTTAAATTCGAGTGCTCCATCATTCATAAATTAGTCGATAGTGTGTGGAGATACGTCAAAGGTAGATGCGCTGTTGAGGTCGTAATTAATTTTTAATTAAAATGCAGGCTATAAATTCCACGTAATTACATTAAATAAGCATTTCAAAAGGTTGTGGTGTCTCTGCAGTATTGCAGGAACAGTCATTAAGTACATACCGAAGCGTAATTATTTTTGCGCTTGCATAATGGGGACTGAATGGGACTTATCAAAATATTGCACACTTTGTAGTATTTTGTGGTCACACTGCGGGTCATGGTGACACGATTATTGTCATTAAAGACACAGCGGACCCACAACAATTACTTCGTACAATGTTTTCTCAAAATTTAATTTTTTCAAATTAAACAATATCGTTGCTAGAATTAATGAAATATGAAAAATCTGTGATTTGTAGAATTTTTTAAATTGCTTTCTAAGGAAAGTGTTCGATTTTGTTGTTTCTAAAGACGTAAAGTATACGACGGCTGCTACCTTGAAAGATGAAATTGTTATCACTTCTGGCAGAGTCGTAACCGTTGCAGAAGGACGGTGTCGTAAACAGCAGAGATAATTCTATAGTCCTGCACGTACTGCGATATGAAGACAATATTGTTACAATCCTGGCCAGAGTTTATGGAAAGAATAAAATAAATACTTTGAAACATTTTTTATTTTTGCTCTGAGATTATTAAGGCGGTAAAATGAGTGTAGTAATAAAAAATTATCTGAGAAATCCAAAGGACACAGAGAGCAGATTCGGAATTGGAATAAGGAGATAACGTCCAGGATAAGGATTTGATGGGGAAATTATCCTAAGAAGTAAAAAGAATATTTTTTTTTTAAAAAGGTGGACCAGAATGTAAAATCAAAGGGAAAAAAGAGAAAGTGAGAAGCAGTAAGGAGATGGTAGAGTAATTTGGAACAAGAAAAAAGTAATACCTATTAATAGAGAATATCAAAAAGAAAAAGAATTTGAAGATACATTTTTCATTTAAAAAATTCTTAGAATTTATTCTTTTCTCTATTTGGATGTAATTCAAAAGATTTATAAAATAGAAAAAAAAAATGAAAACAAGATGGATAAAAATGAGGAATCGAGACACATAAGACATAAGTCAAAACGTCGAACGAGTAGGATATTCGAAGAATGAATGAAAAGAAGAAGCGATTTGTTAAATAAAGATTTTGAAGTCTTTTGAACAAAAGAACTTTAATTAAATTATTACATAACATTTTTAATCTACAAAAATTTCCGATAATAATGCGGAATCTGGAAAAGTGCCCCGAATGCTTGCAGCGTTTCCACGTTGAATGGCAAGGGAAATCCTCTCAAAAAGGGATTTCTTAGATTTTGAACCTCCTGATTCCGCGATAAGTCGGTCTCCGATGATATTAATGAAATCGATTGTTTCTCTGCACCAAGAGCCTAAGGTTTCAAAGGCTAAACCTTTAAATATGTAGTTTGAACATAATATTTAGAAAAATATCAAAGAAAACATTATAGACGGGAAAGGGAACAATAAATTAATAATAAAGAAAAGAGCGCAAAAGAAATGACATAATATAATAATAATAATAATATATTTGTCAACGTTCTGTTACAACAAAAATTAAACTGTCATTTACTATACTTAAACTAATTATTTGTTAGGAATATTAATGACCAACCACAGGGAGGAGTATGTCTCCTAATAAGAAGAGAAATTAAATTATCAGAAGCAATGTAAAAAATAAATTAACAAATGTCAGAGTGAGTAATAAATAGAAACTAAAAATGAATAAAGACAAAATATGTACAAACTTTGAAGAAAAAGATTAGGGAAACAGAAAAATTAAGTAGAGGAAGCAATAATTGACAAGGTAAGAGGTAATAAGATCGAGCTCACTGGAGAAGATGTAATAAATAAAATGTAGACCAAAAAGTAGAAATCAAATTCTTTAAATTTATGAAGGAAGGAGAGTGGAAAAGAAACTGCAGCCTGAAAAAAATATGGATGAAAATTATTGAAAAAATTGTTGGAAGACAAATCTTTTGGAGAGGAGAAAAATCCGCGGTGTACTTAAGGATCAAGTACTAAACATAGACTGTCATAAAAGAAGATAAGGAAGGGTATGTAGATGCAGAAAAAATAAGTTGTTGACTAAGATTGAAAAGAATAACGACAACGACCAAAGCAATATGGTTTTCATGAGACAGTTTTGTACCATTCACGGCTACCTCTAATTGGTGATCAATTATAAAAGATGTCTCGATTTACGGTCCTTCCTTGTACAGAAAAGCCAATCCTTATTGTTTTCCAACAAACACGAAACATTTTTATGTTTCCGGCGTGCAAATAGAAAGCGCCTCACACATCACAGTTTCTATCCGATCCGTTTCAGCTCGGGATAAAATGAATTGATTCTAAAAACAAACAGAAAACCGTCACGATCGGTATAATTAAGGCAACTGAAACGCCAATAAAACCGATATAAATTTCTCAACAAACTTAACCGTCCTATAAATCCTCACATTGTTCTTCGCCATATCCTTGTTGGAAAGGATTAGGAAATTCGGTCGTGATCGACCGTAATTGGTTTTTCAACGGTGCATATGGTCGCAAGCCCCACGCTGGGACTTCCTTCCGGATCGGCTTTCTCTCTTTCAAGGTCGCGTGATGTAATTGAATAATTTTCAACATGTCGTTTATCACCATTGTCGGTTTCACTGTTTTGCATGGCGGCGTAATTATCCCGGCATGGACACGACTGTGTAATGAACTTTTGATTTTTAGGAGAAAGTCGTTTCGGAAAATTAAACTGATTTTGAACATCATTCAGGAAACGTCTCCGTAATCACAGTGATTTTTCGCGGGCACGGGACTAATTGTGCGGATGACCCACATGCTCGAATCCCCGAAGAGGTCCATCATCCAGTGTTGATGGATCGATAGTCGTTCCGCAGAATTCGTGTCAAGAATATCGATTTTTCACCTTGTTCTCCAATCGCGAGCACTCGGGGCGGTTTGACGAACGCACGTCTAATTAATGCAAATTGCAGAGATGGATGGGTTAAGTAAGTGTTACGACACTTTAAGGCAGATTATCATTCATTCATGTTTACGACACGACGGACGTTTTGTTTGTTGATGTCGTGGTCGTGCCGGAGATTTGCAGAATCTGCGATTTAATCGGTGCTCGAGCTGTTTTAGGAATTCCTTGTGAAAATATTTTTCAGGAGAAAGTTTCCTTGTTAATTGGTTTTGGGCGCCGCTGAAGACACGTGCTCCGCGGATTATTAGCATGTCGTAAAAAGTGTCGTTGACATCCGACAACAATCAAACTTTCAGCAGTTCCTAACAATAAACTTTATTACTACACTGTTCCGACAAAATTAAACATTTCATAAAATATTTTACATTCTTAACTAAAGTCACTTATTGTTGGTTGTAAAATTCCAACACTTCTGGATATAATAGATAAATTCAGAAGAATTTGCATTTATGCTTTGTTTTACTCTCTAGAGCTCTGAGACAATTAATTAAATCATTTCTTCCAGAGTCACGTGACAAGAATTTGTTTAATAACTTCGAGTACTGCGACCACCTTGCGGCAAAATGTGGAAGTTCGCCTAGTGAAAGCTCTCATGATGTTCTTGCTAAAACTTTTGAGAAAGTTTGTAAAAACAAGAGAACAACAAAGTTTTGCATGAAATTCAGCGAAACGTTAGTAGATTTAAATTTTCTTTGCTCTAAACAGTCTAAACTAAGAAATCACAATTTAAAGGGCTTTTGCAAATGTACATCCGAAGAAAAAGCAAGTATCAAATAAATAATTTTTGAGAGAAAAATAAAAGCATCAATCAAGAAGAAATTACATTGAACTAGCTGTTGACTTGGTTGGCTTTCATCTGGATCTTCATCTCGATTTTGATCTTCTTCTAGATGTACATCTTCATCTCGTCTTGATCTTCAACTCTTAACTTTTAAAAGATTAATTGGAATCTTCAAACCATTTTCATTGACAGAAATTTGTTTGTTGGGCTGGGAAGGCGTTGGAAACATTCAATTGTTGTGCTTTTATAAAGTGTAGATTAATTGGAGCATGTTGACAGCTAACCTAAAATTTAGAGCCAAACAAATTTTCTTTCTTTGCAATGTTTTAGATTAAAAATAGAATAACTTAACGGTTCCTATTCTCGAAGCAAATATCTAAGGGCACCCTTTGCACAAATGTCATTCGTGTCAAACGGTGGGAAATTCAAACTTTACACTGTTCTAAACGGTTTAATTTTTCCAACGCCTACTCAGCCCAGGATTTCATTTGAACGCGCGATACTTAGTATCCTTGTAAATGCGTCGTTGCCAAAAAATTTCTCATGATGCTTTCCACAAAAATTCTCACATTTTCTTCATCTTTTTCGTTACCACCCAGACCCTTCACAAGATGGTGAACGGTTTGTATATTAAAACAGGAGTAAAAGAAACACTCCAACTGTTGTGAAAATCTCATTAAAATCTATTGAACAGTTCTTCATTTATAAGCGTCCAAGGGGTGCATACCTAGACACAAATGGTAGGTATTGGTTTGTAATTTAGTAAATATTATAAGCAAGAAATATAACTATGTTGTCCATTTTTAGTAGGCACTCTGGACCGCCCCCGACCTAACAACCCCCAAACTACGCCACTTCCAACCTCGCTGCACTAACTTCTTTACAAAATATCTCCGAAATAAGTCATCTCAATTTCCGGAGCAAAACTCCGTCCCAACTTCCTATCGAGCGTCCCATTCCCTCAACACACCTCATTTCCCACCTTACCGCTCCACTCCGACACCAACTAAAATTACTTTCGTCAAAACTCTACACCCTCGAATTATTTACGAGCAGTTGACCTTTCGATTTCTAATAAAATAATAACGCCAACAATTTGCGTTTCATTCTTTCCCGTTTCCTTGATGTAACATGTTTAATTATTTGATAGGGCGCAATTTGGTAAAGTTTAATGGGGTATGCCGTTACATAAACACAAAACGTAATCAATCTGCGCCGGTGGCCTAGAGTTTTTCATTACGGGGTGGAAATTTAAGTAAATCCACTAATGGTAGGGTAGAATAGCGTAATTTAATCTTTCGCTAAATTCTCTTCTCGAAAAGGAGTTGAACTTGGCAGATTCTGACAAAAGCTCAAGTGAGACAGGCGTAACTCGATAATGATTCCACGGGGAAAAATGAGAAAAACGTCTTTTCCAAAATTAGAACTTGAATAAAATATTCCAGTCGATTCTTACTTTGTTATTATTTCAATTAAATTGTCGTACACAAAAGAATCGAGACACGTAGTGTGTCACAACGAAATAAGCTGCGAAACACCTTTAAATCTACTACTTTTTTTCGTCATCTGAAAAAACATCTCTAGAACTGAACCCACCCTGCTCCCCTGAATTGCGTTCTTTAATTATTTAGGGACAAACTAGATATTCATATCCTTTCAGCCGTTCCAGCTGACCCCAGACCATTTGAGGTAGAATCCATGCACACCCTCTTTACTTCATTTAACGTGGATCGAAGTTTCATTCATATTTAATTTATGTTTTCGACGTAACCTTACCCACAACTGCGAAACCAAGGTCAGTACTTGATCCACATGACCGTAAATAACAACCCACGACTGTATCTATTTAGATGATCTCCCATTTGCATTTCTCCTATTTTCAAACAGACAACGTTTCACCAAGAATCGCTCCAAACGGATTAAAACGACCTCCACAAAATTGAATTAAACTTGATCCGAAGGGAAAAATTTTATTAAAACCTACACAACACACAACGACATTCTGTTTTGTTTTAGCTTCAGAATAAACAAGCCAAATTAAAAAACGGTAAAAGCTCGTTTGGGACTGAATTTTTTATACCAACATGTCAAAATTATTTTTCTTTGTGACTTAATTGGCGGTGATAAACGAATGAACGTCTAAAAACGTCACGCAAGCTAAAAAAAAATGATAGTCCATGACTTCTTAAAGTCATGTCTGAGCTTCATTCCCCGCTCTTCTCTGACATATCGAGAATCAGTAAGATTCGATTTTTGTATGAGCTGCGACCTCCGTAATTAAGCAACGCATTATTGGAAATTAATTCAATACGTGTCGCAGTACCTGGGATCATGTCTGAGATTGATTCGACGATCATGCTGACTGACACGATAAACGTCAGGTTGACGTTTATGAGACACGCGAAGTTGAACGTACTTTCGACGAACCTGAAATTTTTGCAAATTGGAATAAATAGGGACATGAATCAAATGAAATTCGGAATCTTTGTTAATGGCATCTTTTCGAGTTTTGGAACGATCGTTCGTTGGGAGTTAAGCCGTTTGAAAGTTGAACATTCGTCAAGTGACCTTTTTGTGAACTTTGTGCCGGCGGACGATCGAAGTCCCGATGGGCGGAGTTCAGCAGGAAAGGGCGGATCCTGCAGGAGGCGGTTAAACGGGTGTGACTTCGGACGGGATCAATACCTGGCCTGCTGAAATGTTTGTGTTATTTTTACAGCGGCCAGGTAATAAAGCACACTATATGCATTTGTCCCTCTTTAATTAGCCACCATCGAATGTTGATTTATTAGTTTTTGTTTTGCTGTTTTCAAAGGTAATTAATTTGAAGTCGCGAGGAAAAAATTTAATGGAAGAAGGCGTCAAAGTACGTTTTTAAGGCATTCAATGTGTTTAATTTTGACGAGGGACTCGATGGGCATAATTAGATTGTCAAAAATGGTTTGGTTTTTGATTTTTCAAAAGTCCCAAACAGAAATGTCTGAAGGAATTATGCGAATAGTAAATTGAGGTTATTACTTATGGGCTTATGAACCGAGTCGACAACAATGGCAAACATTGCTGTTTGTCCACATAAAGGATACAACGCACGTTATACGGCAGTGGATAAAATGATTTACTGCTGTAATTTCAGATATGGAGGATGGAAGAGGATTTCGCGGTATCACTTTCTGAAAGCAAAAATATTTTCACTGAAAACTTTACAAAACTGTCACAGTACAATTTTTTATCTCAACTTCCTTGGGTTCTAACTGATCACCCGCGAAACCAAAGTAGTAAAAAACAAAAGAGATAACTGACGACACGTGAAAGATCGATTGCTAGTCAGGAGAAGTAAGTTAGTTTCAGAATTTATCAAATAAACTAAAAAAATTGTTGAAAGATTTTTTAAGTGTCTAGAAAAACTGAAGACGTTGATAACATCACTTTCAGAAAGAGTTTTAAATAGGTACAGGTTTAATAAACACTGTATTTCATTTGGAATGAGTTCTTGTTGGAAGTCCAAGGTACGAGGTTCTTGAAAAATAGAGGAAAACAACAGATTGCTCGAAATTTAATTCCTTTTTGTTGAGTTATAAACCAAATCATTTCAAAAAAATTTATGGTCAAGTAACTTTGGTGCTTTTGTTTCTAGTAACGTATGGCCTAGCTGCATTAGGTGTGAAGCATGTCGTGAAACAGGAAGTGTAGAACAAAAGAGTGAAAATGGATGATCATCAATAGATATTTGAGAAACCGTTGAAGAAAATAATGTAAAATGAACCGAAAACTTCAATTTGTCATTCATAACAAGTAAAGGTATGATCAAAAAAAGGTTATGCATCTGAAGGATTTTTGAAGTAAAAAGACGACCTACGTTTCGAAAAGAGAGAGAAAACCACGGCCTGCTTGACTACAAATTTATTTGGACACTTGTTGGAAGTAAAGAGCGTTCAAAAAATTGTGGTCAAGGGGCCTGGTGCTTGCTTTTGTTCCTCTATTACGTATGGTGTAGCTTCATGGACTGTCCACTCTCCAATGTCGTTTATTAAGAGAACATGTGCTATGGATGATTTATTTTGCAGAAAATGGTTTATTTTACAACTTTTCAAAATGGTCTAATTAAAAAATTATTGAAAAAAGACCGGCACTTATTGGAGTTACGGCTAAAGAAGAAAGCAGAAAATACATTTTCTTAAAAAGTGGCTGACAAGAGTCAACACAATGAAAGTGAAAATTCGCTACGAAATTTTAAAAGTAAAGTATACAGAGGAGCTTCCAAAAACATTGTTAATAATTTTTTTGAAAGATTTTCAGAAGAACACAAAATACCTATTTTAATATGACAAACTAAATGTAAAATTCTATTTAAAAAAATTACTATGTACCAAGTTATTCGAGTAATAGAAGAAATAACAAATTTAGTTTTAAAATCCAAATAAGTACCAAGTATTTTACTAAACCCAACATTTATTAAAATTAATGCTCTATACTCTATACCAAGTACTTACTGCAGAAATAGAAGTGTTAATTCTTCTCCCAGAATTAAAACGATTATAATTTTTCTGATTTTCAAAAATTGGCGACTGAAGCCAAAGAAAAAATAACTCTATTATTGCATTTCATTTCAGTAGTACAGTAATGTCAACAAGAAATTACTCCCTAGGATTTAGGGATATTCGTTACTAGGTTGCCATAAATTTGGGTTCTGGTGGCAAACAAAAGGTATCGTAACCATGTCAAAAATGTAAGGCAGCGAAATCTTTGCAACAGTTGCTAATTTCTCGCTAAATAATAAATGTTTTTTCGTTTCACAATCAGTTTTGGTTTCTGGCGGCATATTTAGTTGGACTTGTGCAAAGAATCTCTCAATTGATAGTAATTAGCAACCAACCTTAGGCATTCAAAATTACTTTTGAAAATTCTAGTTACATACAACACGAAAAACGTAATTTCCCTAAAAGTTCGAATCCCAAAGAGTAATTTCTTGTTGACATTACTGTAGATGCCTAAAATGTACAGAAAAGTTTCAGAAATAATTCTGACTAAATGAAGCAAAAGAAGTTCAGTTTATTTTGAGAAATACATTTTTGTATGCTCGTTTCGAGGTATCTACTGTAAATAATTTACTGCACAAAAAAATTGCAAATTTCAATTATTTGTCATTTTTTGTCTGGGACACTTAAAATTTAATCTATGTAAATCAGACTATTGAATTGTCAATATATTTGTCAGTGTCTATATAATACGTCACACCAAAGTTAACCTATTTGTGATAAAGCCATAATTAAACGATGCAAATTTGTAAATTTTGACTTATGTGACTGTCGTTTTTGTCCCAGTTTTATTTGTCCATCGACCATACCTATAGTTGGTTCCAAAAAAGCGGGAAATGAAAATTTTCCTAATGTAAATTTGGTTTTATCCATTTGTCAATTAACTATCTACTTGACAACACCTGTCAAATAAGTTTTAAAAATGTCATTGATTTTGACCATAAATCTAACCTCTCTCCTAAAAATTTTCACACTATGAAAAAATTGTAAAAAGTGTCAATTTTATTCTGACAGTTGCCGTTTTTTTTTTGCAACCAACTGTACGACTTCCGGATCTTGTCTATTGTCTGTACCATTGAGGTAGTCTTCATAGACGGTCAATAAAATTAAAAATTTGCACAAGGTAGTGTCTTAATATTATAAAAAAAATGTATTCTGTAAAATTATTTTATTCCAAACCTAATTCATATCATATACCTAAATTGTCTAGGTGCCGTTACGTTGGCACTAGTGGTATCGTTACTGTCGCCACTATTTATTAGTCATGGCGACGAACTCAACTAAATGAAAACCTCAAGTTTTGACAATTCTTTTGCTGTAATTACTTTAAGAATTAAAAAATATGGACCCTGAAGAGAACAAAATGCTGTCTGAGGAAACATTCTTCAGTTATGGGAAGAAGCTCTTTCAAAGTTTACACCATAAATGTGGCAAAATGGTATTGAAGAAAGATCGGGCATGGGAAATACGTCGACTGAAAACATCCCTCCAATGATCATATCGTCAGGACAATCTGAATCACGGATTATCTCATTCTGAATAAACTGAAAACTTTCTCTTTTCCTTTTCATTTTTGTTACAAGATTACGAGTACACTCTCAGCAAAAATCCAATCATGCACAAAATAAACTGTACAGTTCCTAAATTTTGGCCGACGTTGAATCTGACAATTCAAATCCATAATGGATGAGCAGTACAAGAACAAAACTTTTTGATTGTGCTTATGGTGTTTCCGTCCTCCTTCAATTATTTAGACCTAGACTACTTCTCTTAGATCGTAGATGACCTAGAAGCAGATCACAAAATTTGTCCAAACGTCTTTCACAAATCCATCCCGTCATTGCAGATCTCTGTTTCATCTGAGACGTAATTCATGTTATCTATTCGTGATCTCCAAGTTTGTCCAACCTTTTCCATTACTCTGCCGAGAATCCAACTCGGGACGAAATTACACAAACTTTGCATAGCACGCATCCAGATTACAACTTGAATCTGATTAAATTTTAAATTTTAATATCTGCGTGCATGATCCCGAATTCATAAAGATCCACTCGAAATCGTTTAATAAAGCTACAACAAATCTGCATATTTGAGGATGGCAATATCCCGTCTCTTTTTAATTCAACCGCCACTTGACATCCCTTCGACATCCTCCCGAATTGTTCTTAGGATAATAAAGCACTCTCGACTCTTCGTGCCCCTCGTACAGCTTCCGCCTCTCGAGGTTAACCCTTGTCTCCAAAGAAAAACATATTTAAACCGTCGAAGAGAAGCACTCCACGCAACGACACATAAATCTACACTCTCCACATTAAATTTTGTTTCACTAGAAAATCTCCTTAATCGCCGGACGATTATGCCCCCGATGAAATTTTTCAAACAAGTTAACCACCCAATCGCGCACCTAATCTTTTTAATTACGTCCATAATCTACAACTAGCATTTAGCGTCGTTTGTATGCAGCGCTCGTCGAGGGTCTTGCCGTGGTAAACCTCCCCTTGCAACAAACCGCACCGGAGCGCCTGTTCCGGACGTGGAGGCCTGCGGCTACGCCACCCGTTCATTTGAATTTTCGATCACACAACCCCACCGATTCGACGGAACCCCAAGGTGAAACGCAGCGGTTCCTGGACCAGGAGGCGGCGACGACGCCGTTTGAGAGCCGCTGACGCCGAGGGGAGATCGCTCCTGGATATGTCAGGAAAATTGCGCCCGGAATTGCTTCTTGAATTACTGACATGTGGCCTAATGTAATTTTACCAAACTGAACACGAATAGGTACGCCGCGGGGGTGGCGTCTAATTTTTACGGCAAGTTGTGAGGCAAGAGCGCTTTTGCAAAAGTTGCAACAGCGACATGAGAATGAGCTAAAATTGTCGAGAGTAATCCGTACCACCTAGTTATTCCCTCGATTGCGTACATTGTATTAAAAGTTGAATCATTATGGTTAATTACTGCGAGTACCTAGAGGAAGAGACTATTGTCTTAAAATGAACAAATCGTATGAGGAGCAATGACGACACTGCAAATAACAATGAAACTGTAACGAAAATAATTTGCATACATTACGTGCAATAACAGCTTGCTCTTATCTCCTCCCGCGAAAGAAAGACATTTATCTTTGTTAACATCATATTTTTGCTGCAGGAATTAATTGACACGCCTCGCCTCACAATAAACAATGATTACATTTTAGTGATGGAAGTGAAGAACAAAATACCGGATGACAGCACCACCCGTTTCGTCATCTCGGCCCGAATGTTATTTTCCGCCATTTTCTCGCGTCGACGCGTCCCTCAGCGCCTCACCTGGGGACCGATTCTTTCGTCACAATATACTTCGAATATTTTCCGCCTAGTTGATCGATTGTGAAATAATTACTGACATTTCCAGAGCGGGATGATCGATGGTAAAGGTCAGTTACCTCGCAGGTGCCTTTGTAGGACTCTCCCTTTGAAGGTTTGTGTCCTTCCTGGAGACGAAGATGAGAATCTGACCCCCAGGAGCCGGAGTTCGTTCCGGGTTGTTCTAATCGGAACGTCGATGATGATGGAAAGTGAAAATTGTGTTGTATCTGGTGACACCGGCGGCAAAGGTCGTGTACAACATGAGGGGTGGCAGGGAAATCAAATATTCATGTCGGAACGGCTGGCGCTGTATCGACCAGCACGACTTCCAACCCTCTCCGCACCTGTTTAGTTAGCCGAGGTGAAATCGTCGCATGGACCATTGGTTCGAAACGTGGATGCTGGATGGACCACAGTCCAGGTCTTGACCAGACGGGTGAAGGGGTCGCCCCCAATTGACGAGTTTAAATACATCCCCTTTATTTTTTTCATTCGAGCAATTAAGTTTCTGCCAACGCATCGACGTAGATCAAAGCTTCTGAAACAATTCGAGCTCTTTGATCTCGGGTTTCATCTCAAGACGTATCTTTGGAAACTTAAAATGTTCTTTCTTTACCCCGCAAGTGGAATAATTTGCGCTGATGTTTCCTCATCTAGTTTTGCGTTAATTAAGTGGAGTGCTTTCGAACTCTGTCGATAAAAACTGAAATTGCACAAATTGTTACCGAAGCAGTTGTGAAATAATTCGATATGATATATCGAATAATCTGGCATCTTTTTCGTTGCAATAATACGCAAATGAGGTTTTCGTGAGGCAATTTGTTATGAGAGAACCTAATTAGGTACTGGGAGAAGAAAAATTCCTAAAAGCTTTAAAGTCAAGTGGATTTATTTCCAGATCAGCGATTGTTTTACGTGATAAGATTACAGCAAACTGACGTTATCCACTTAAAATAACGAGCGAATGGTGGGACCAGAATATGTAAGTAATTGCTTCACCAATATCAAAGACTCCAGAATCTTCATCTGTTCTTCGGGTAGGTCTCTCTGCACCGGTGATGGAATATAATTAGGCAAAAATTTTGCAAATTGGATTAGCGGATTAGCGCACGAGCTGACTGCTCTTCCTGAAAGAAAATGTTTATCTAGAATCTAACAACATCTTAACACAAATTTATGCATCGTAAAAATGTAACATAAAAGCTATGCAAAAATGTTGCTCGAGTTAGGTGGCACCGGGAATTGCTGTTTATGAGGCGTGGTTTGCTAATAAAAAATTGTCGTCTTGCAGCCACCAACCAATCACTGAAACGCTGAAAAATATTGACGAGTGGAGTGAAAAGGTCAATACATGAATCTGGTTCAGTGAGCACCGGAGTTTTGGTTATAAATTGTTATTTAATACTTTGAGCTCCCATTTTCACGTTTGAGGGATTGATGAGACGAAAATGTTTGATGCTTGCGGCAATATTGTCGTATGAGATTTACGTTTCTCTTTGGACAATTATTATTGAAGTATAATTTATGTGACATATATGGCTTACATATTCAATTTGTCAAGCTTTCTCTGAGTTATTGTCATTACCGCGCCTACCATGTCGTCCGGAGTTCCTCTTGTCCGGTTTCTCCGCAATCATTTTTTTAAAAAATGTAAAATCGAAGTTTCGCGATTCGAGGCCCACGCACCACTTCGAAGGGGTACGTCTTATGGGGTGTAGGTCCTGGGGCGATTTTTGGGTCAGTTTCCATATTTAGATTGTATTAATGCCAGAGACATAAATTAACGAAGACGTGGAGAGCGGGATTGGCTCCGGGGGAGTGACGTCGAGGGCGGCCACCAATGAAGGGGTGGAAAACCCTGCGCGTGCCTCGTCCCAAACCCGCCCCTAGAAATCAGCAACCCGCGCGACCAGATTATAGCGTGGGCTGCGTCACAGGAGCGGTCGTACGTAGCGGGAGTGAGCCAAACAGTGCACCTGGACATCGGCACCGTGGAGACTCGCGGGCAGCACGGCCCGGGAGGCAGCCTTGGCCTACTCGGAGAATCGCGCGTTGCCAACAACATTCGCGGCTTCTTCGCCACCCGGATAGGAAGCGCCCTCCCCGACACAGGTAAGAAATCGCACAAGCATTTCCCCTCGAGAAATCGACAAAGAATCCGGCGCGGAATGCACCCGCCGAGTGCAATACGCGTAATAATTAATCGCAAATCAAAATGGCTGACCTGCACAAGATGGCCGAAATCAATAACGTCGTTACGTAATGCGTAATTAAGGTGCCATATTTTTGCAACACAGAATTCTACACCACCACGTTGCACCGCTCTTCGAATGTTGATACAAGAAAGATTGCAACAAATTTTCCAAAAACTGCTACTGACAGTACTCTTTACTCAATTTTTTTTTTGAAAGTGGATGATTTGACTTTAAAGATCAGTACCAAATCCACTTGTTGTTGTCGATAAATAAATATAACTTTGTTCTGTTGTGAAATGGTGGTCGGTAGTGCTCACGTTATTTTTTTGGTGAAAAGATTTGTTGGTAGTGGTATAGAGTGTTGAGAAAGAATGATGTTGAGCGCTTCAACCTCCGCGTTCCTAAAAAAAGAGAGGGTGCGGGGGGTCAGCGCAGTGCCTCCCCGCCCGGCCGTAGAAAGAGTCTAATAATTGTTCTATGTCCAGGTTAATCCGATGGCACTGCGCTCCCCCGTCCCCAAAGAATCGCTCTAAGTAACCACGTCGCGAAACCCGCTGTCTGCTTGCTGGTCTGTGGCCGCCATGACGACGATTCCGATCATAAATATGGAATTCGGGGAGCTGAAGGAGGTGGTGTGGACGAAGCTCCAAGAACCGCGCAACCAGAAGAAACTCATCTTAGTCATAGTGTCCATAGCCTTGCTGCTGGATAACATGCTGTACATGGTAATAGTACCGATCATCCCCGACTATCTGCGATACATAGGTGCCTACAACGACGAAACGATACTTCCGGGAAACTCGACAGTTCCACCAGGTACCCCGTACAAACACGACCACCACGGCCAGGACTCGGCTACCGGCATCCTATTCGCATCCAAGGCCATCGTGCAGCTGATGGTGAATCCCTTCTCCGGAGCACTGATCGACCGCATCGGCTACGACATTCCGATGATGATAGGGCTATGCATAATGTTCTTGTCGACGGCGGTGTTCGCGTGCGGCCGCAGCTACGGCCTCCTCTTCTTCGCGCGAAGCCTCCAAGGGGTCGGGTCGGCTTTCGCGGACACCGCCGGTCTGGCCATGATCGCGGACCGCTTCACGGAAGAAAACGAACGCTCCAAAGCCTTAGGTATAGCCCTGGCTTTCATCAGTTTCGGTTGCCTGGTGGCCCCGCCTTTCGGGGGGGCCCTGTACCAATTCGCCGGCAAGGAAATGCCCTTCCTCATCCTGGCCTTCGTCTCGCTCATGGACGGCTTCATGCTGCTCCTGGTGATGAAACCCATCAAGACCCAGCTGAAGGAGTCGCAGCTGGCCAAGCCGCCTTCGGTGCCGATCTGGCGCCTCTTCATGGACCCCTACATTGCCGTCTGTTCCGGCGCTTTGATGATGTCGAACGTGGCCTTGGCCTTCCTCGAACCCACCATTTCCCTCTGGATGGAAGACAACCTCACCACCGAAAACTGGAAGATCGGGATGATCTGGCTGCCGGCGTTTTTCCCACACGTCTTAGGCGTCATCCTCACCGTCAAGATGGCCAAAAAGTACCCGCACTACCAGTGGTTGATGGCGGCGGGAGGCTTGGTCATGGAAGGCCTCTGCTGTTTCATCATCCCGTTCTCCACCTCGTACAAATTTCTTATGATCCCCATCTGCGGCATCTGCTTCGGAATAGCCTTAATCGACACCGCTCTTCTCCCGACCCTGGGTTACCTGGTGGACGTCCGATATGTTTCCATCTACGGCAGCATCTACGCTATCGCCGACATATCATACTCTGTCGCTTACGCAATAGGACCTATCATCGCTGGAGGAGTGGTAGAAGCGATAGGCTTCACCGCACTCAACGTGGGCATCGCCTTATCGAACCTCATGTACGCTCCAGTATTAATGTACCTTAGACACATCTACGACTTCAAACCGTTCGAGAACGAAGCTAACATTCTCATGTCGGACCCGCCCAACAAAGAGTACCAAACTTACTCGATGCAAGAACAAAAACCGGTCGGAGGAGACATACAGAATCACCTCGAGTACAAACAACAAGAGACAAACTTCGACGCCAACGGGACTTGCCAAGAGCAAGGGTACGACCAGACGTACCAGCAGAACTACCAACAGAACTACCAGGAAGTTCCGGCTTATCAGCAGCAACCTCAACCGCCACCGAGACCTCCGGGTCGGGTACTACCCCAGCAGCCGGAACCGACCAACCCGAATCCGTTTCGACCAGCAGAAACAGGGCGAAACCCTTTTAGGCAAGGTTTCTAAGCTCTATGTGTATATTGTATATTTGTGTAAGTGTCCCTGGGTGTTAATTATTACCATATATGTACATATCACACCGAATGTTCCTGAAATTATGTACATATCAGCTGAAATCACAAGCACCGGTGTTTTTAGTTGTTACTGATAACCCCGTAGTCTACAATAGCACCACTTGAAGGTACTCTATTTCTTTGAAAATATATACATACATATATACATAATATATCTAACTAAATTAGAACAGAAGTTTTCTACTTGTGAAGAGTTTTTGAGTAGATTTTGAGTGTCTCTCCGTGGAGTTGTGTTTGTAGCGTGTACTCTCGGTTGAGTTAGTAGGTTAGTACTTTGGTTGAGTTTGTGATGATTTTGAAAATTTTTATAAATTATATCAACTAAGATCACATACATATCAGAATCGATTGATTCGCTTGTTATATCGTGATAGGTCGAAATTTTGGCCACTTAATTTTAGATTCTAGAAGTAGGTGTAGAATAGTACTAATCTAAGTCACTAAGTAGCCCGCATCACACCCCCGTCTCCTCAACCAATTATATATTATTCAAGTTGGATTTTATTGGTATAGCTCTCGACTCGATAGTGTCAATTCCCTTGTGTATAGCGTATATGTGCAAAATGATGAAAGTGTTATTTTGCCGTTAGTATAAATACGTTCGGGAACCAGAAAAATTGCTCAGCTATGTAGATATTCAAATAAATGTAAATTTACCCCAAAATCTCTACCTAAAAGTGTAAACAAATTTACTGTACGGTATAATCTTGCGCGAGAAATTCTTTTCACACGGTTCGTTTGACGGCAACTATAATCTGTACATTTTCAAGTAAAAAAACGAATGGATCGCGGACGGCGGCGGATAGTACCCACCAACCAGGCTTGATCCGTATAATAAGCAAAATTAAACGATTCAAGATAAACAAGGAGAACTAATAAATAAAATCCAATAAAATATAATATTGAATGTTCATAAAATAATGGTATTAGAACAACAACTATACTTGGTTAACGATAAACTTTCTAAAACGTGCTTGTAGTTGTCGTATGTAAGTATATAACTAGTAAAGCAATAAAAGTACATAGAGGAGCCTCTTAAGTTGACCAAATAGCGCGAATTTACTTACCTACATCGAAAAATTACTAAATGTATCTCTTGTAAAGGTGCCTGTGAATACTTACTATAGAATGATTTGGCTTTCGGACCATTCTGTTAGGTTCTTGCGTAGATGAATCGACTGCAGCTTCTTCCAACTCCCTTTGAGGGTCGACCAGACCGACTGGTCCAGTCGATCTCGTCGACTCCTTCTCTCTACATAAATATCTAGAATTTCGTCTGTTTTAGCGTTATCTGATTGTTTTGTAAAGTACTGATAGTTTAACATGTTACTGATTGGACAACGGATGCATGTGGATAATTAGGTACTAGATCTAGGTCTTACTGCAGTAATATAATAGCTGTATTGTTTCAGTGTATAAAACTATAATTTCAAACTGTGTGTAAAGGGTGCTGTTTAATTATTGTTGTTGTGAGCACCGTAGGCTCTAACTGATTCTAAAATTAGAATATTTAATTTTGAAATTTCTAGTAAATAAATACTATAGAAGAAATTACTTAGCTAGTCCGCTCTGTTATTTGTAGAACCAGTTGCAGCCTTACTATTCCAAGGAGCAATCACATGTACTGACCGTTTACCGATATCTGAATGGGTCTATTAAACTAATTGTTATTGAAATCTGTTGTTTTTTAATCCTTGAACCTGTAACGAAGAAATTGTGTCGTCATTTGATAGTAATTAAAACATAGAGCACGTAGGGCACGTAATTGGCTAATTCTGTCGGTTCCATTGTATAACAGAGGGCAACCGCATAGCAAATCACCCCAGTTCGTTATCTCTCCATATCGGAGGGTGGAATCCAAGGGAATGCTTGTTTAGAGGTACCGTCTCTATTCCGACGTAATGAATTAACCGGAACAGCCCTACCTTTCGGGGATGCGGCGTCGCTTTTTATGCATGTGTCCCGGATTACATTAGCGTAATTAGAGGGCTGCATCACCATTACGATTATTTGAGGGTGATAAAGTGCAAGACTGGAGTGCGTCCGTTTCCAAAACTGTAACGACCGGACGGTCGCGGCTCATGAACCACCACGATAAATGATCGGTGTTAAAGGGAGCCAGTTCTTGAGATGGTCCGCGTCCAGGTTATGATTTAATTAAGACCGAATCGCTTCGGTCAACATCCTGGGAGAAGATGAAAGGGTGGGCCGGAGTACGGTGGAGGGCCCTCGACTTGTGTGTTCTTTTAGCGAGCGCCGAAAGAGCTGGTGCTTTATAAACAGAAACAGGACTCCCTAGAGACCGGGGGTCTGACCCATCCTGCGAAGAATCGATAGATTACGACACAGTATCCCCGCTCGAGCACCTTTGTCGCTGCCAGAATTTTTCCATGATCCGGGAGTTGTACCTCGAGTAAACATCGCCGAACTTATTGCAAGAGTCGGAAAAGCCGGACTGAATGGGGAGGCGAAACCATTCACGACTTTACGACACACTTGGCGAAATTGAATGTGTCAATGGGATTTTTTCTCTGTGAAAAGATAAATTGGTGCACAAACTGACTTTCTTTGCAGGAAAATTCATTTCGTTCAGGTATGAAAAAGTTCGACGGGGGAGCTAAATTAGATTTTATCGCGGTGTTGCGAATTTCTCACGTTTTCCATTAGGGATGAAGATTAGAATTGCAGAAATGGAGATTTGTCTTATGGCGGACTTTTATGAATCGGAGTAATTGAAATTACGAGCTGAGAAACAGCCGAGATGGGCGGTTAGCGACAAAGGTTCGCCTCGTTCTACGACTATAGAACCAGAGAAAGAGTCCAATTTCACAGGAGAAGAGAATTTGTTTCGTTTTAGTGGCGCGTTCGCCGTCAAATACTCACAAGTTATCATCGGTGGGAGTTCCGAATGTGGAAAAAAAAATTGCGATCAACTTGCGACTAAAAGAAAACGGCATCTCCCAAGATACAATAATACCGTGAACTTGCTGAAGTTACAGAGGAAAATGTGAACATAAAATAAAAGTTTATTTTAATGAACTTTTAACAAAAACGAAAGTGTCTTTTAAATTGCTTTCTAAACTGATAAACTTGGAGTTTTTTGGTACCGTTATAAAATGTACAGTAAAAGTAGCGTAAAATATCTGTTGTGATCAACATCTAACCAGACTTCCACGAGTTGGTTGATAACCTGACGCCTTCATTTTCTACAAACACGGTATCACTGATGAAACATGTCAAGTTTTTATCTTGATCAACTGGAGTAGAAATGTTTCTTGGATCAGTTGACTGTTATCGAGTATCAAATCGATACTATTTTTCGGTTTGTCAAGACAACGAAAAATATAAAGATTTCTTTTGTAATTTTTCTTCTAACCAGAGTTGAAGAGATCTCCCACGAGTTCGTAGATAAATTAATATTATTAAAACGCTGCTGCCCCTGATTAAACAGATGAAACTTTGATTGTAATCAACTTCTAATCATTGCTATAAAAATTCTTGGTTGATAAACTAATAAACTTGCATTCTCAATTTTTAAAATGTCAGAACAGCGTGTCAAAAGTTGGAAAACGTAGAAACAACTCTGTTGTAATCAACATCTAACTAGGATATTCCTTGACATCACTGTCAACTTTTACCTCAGTTAATAAAATGCTCGCTATTAAGTATCAAATCATTGCTATTGTCAGCTTGGAAAAACAAAACAAATATAAAATTTTCTTTTGTAATCAACTTTTAACCAGAGTTGATGAGATCTCCCGCGAGTTCGTTGATGAATTAACATTCTGAAAACGGTGATGTCACTGACAAAACAGATTAAACTTTGATTTTATTCAACTTCTAACTAGTGTAAAAGTGTGCGATTGATAAACTGATAAACTTGTTGGTTTTTTGGTTTGCTGCCATTTGCTGTTAACGAAGTATTGCATTTTCAATTTTTAAAATAACAGAGTTCCAAAAATTGCAAAAAGCTAAAACAACTGTTAAAACAACTGTGTTGTAACCAACATTTAATCAGAGTTAAAGAAATCTCCCGGGAGTTGGTTGATAAATTGATGTTATGATATTCTGAAAACACGATGTCGCTGATGAAACATGTTATATTTTTACCTTAATCAACTTCCAACTGGAGTAGAAATATCTTCTCGATCAGTAGGTAAAATGATTATTATCGAATCATATCAATTAGTATCAAATCGTGGCTATTTTCCAATTTGTAAAAATAAAATAAACAAAAACTTGTAAATTATTCAACTTCTAACCAGAGTTCCTGCGAGTTGGTTGATTCACTCGTATCTTGGATTTGTTAATCCAATTTATTATTTTCCAGTTTGTGAAAATAAAATAAGAAATAAACATAAGCTTGTATAGTATTCTTCTAATAAGAGTTGAAGTGACCTCGCGCGAGTTGGTTGATTCATTGATATTCATCAATCAACTTCTAGCTTGGACCAGTTAATCAAATGATTATGAAGTATCAAGTCAAGTATTTTCCTGTTTGTAAAAACAGTATTTTTTAAAACTCCTATTGTAATCAATTTCTAACCAGAGTTGACTGACAAATTGATATTTTGAAAACGCTGATGGCACTGAAAAAGTAGATAAAATTTTCATCACATAAATAACAGAGAACTAAAAGCTTCCGTTGTAATGAATCTTTAACCAGAATTGAAAAGATGTTTCCGTGGCAAGGACGAAACATAAACACTCCAAAGTTCACCACCTTTCATCCCTCACCCTGCGTACACGTTTCCGATGTTTTCTTTAAACATTCGAGCTCGCCCCATTAGCAAACTGCCGCCTCCAGCCACCAGCCATATGCTAACGGAACTTCCCCGCAAGTGAGAAGTAAATTGGCCGCCCCACCTCTCGAAACGGTACCATCTTGGAGTCCACCTCTTGTCCTTAAATTGGTTCCGAATCTTGCTCATTAAATTATGCGCGCTTGGTTTAATCAAGTCGAGAATGGTGAAAAAACCCGAGACTTGTAGTTATTTCAGCCTTACATGGTTGGGGCTGGGGCCGGCTAACAAAGCCAATCTTGCTGATCCGTGGTGGTGAGGGCTTTAGCCCTCCGCACGCCCAATTGGCTCGGCACCCGCTCGTTCGACAAAGCGCCTCACTTCGCCTTCCATTCAACCGGAAGTTATGAGGAACTCATTGAAATATCCGACGGAACCGATGGCACACTTCATCATCGCTTTTATTATGTTAGTTTTCCGGACGGGAAATCTTAGCGCCTCGGCTCTGACCTGGCGGTTAATTTCGCCCGAAAAAATCCGACTCGACGGGGATGAAGGAGAGGGTGGGGGCGCCCCCCGTCGCTTACCAAAATAAATACGGCTTACGTAACCGTTCCATTGTTCATCCTACAGCGATGACAGAAAGCGGGGCATTAATATTCATAACGGTGTGCGTTTCCACCGTGTGGGGTGGTTCCAAGAATAGCAAAGGCCGTACGGTGTGAGGGTGCATCGCGAAATATAAAACATTTATTGCAACGGTCATAAAGGGGCGCTGGAAAATAAAGACGTATTAAACAGACATCGCACCGAACGTTGGGTTATTAAATTAAATTATCAATGTAGAGCTGAGTGGGACAATGCGAACACCCGTCTACATTTACATAATTTCATTACTTCCAAATCTACCTTCTTCATAGAGCAACTTTGTTAATCGAAGCACCGAAAGCTTCGACCATTAATGTGGAATCTACAACATTGACTCTGTTCTTCAAACATCCCAAATTGGCAATGAAATTGCTTTCCGACACTGAATAAACGACATAATCTTCTGATGCCGTGTAATAACATTAGAGCTGGTAGTAGAGGGGAGGTTTTATGTCAAATATAGAAGTGACATTTAATATTGTGGATATTACTCATCCCATCCCCAATCGTGTCCGATCTCGCCAAGGAAAGAGCTTCCAAAGCAAATTAATTTGCGGTGACCAGCTCGAGCTCCAGATTTGCGCCTCATTCAAAACACTTGTACTGTCGTGTCTCAAAAAATCCGACTTTCTCCCTTACTCGAGATTTAGTTTGATAAACGCGTTTATTTATCTCCGTGACATCGATTAGTTTAATCCAATTCTGGTCGTTTGAGTCGGGGTTGGCATAGTTTCCAGCGCAAGGGTAAATTCTCCTGGGTCCAGAGCGAGCCGGAACCTGACTTTAATACAAATGGATCGCTTGCATCGTCGAGAAAACTCCAACTCGTTCCAACTCGCTCCGTTAATAAAATTAAAACGGACACAACATATTTCTTAATATCAGCTAATGCACGCGGTTGCAGAAAAGTCCGAATTAATCCCGGAATGTGTCGGCGTGGTAAACTTCATCAGTGAAATACGAGCCCCAAGAGAAATGTAACCATCATTTCCTAGCACGTCTTCCAACCGTGTCCGGGAGGGGTAGTTTTGTAGACGTAATGTGTCTCGACTATTACTGCTAGATGTGTTCCACTCCCCCAACGCTTTATTGCTTCTAGAATGTACACACGATGTGAAATAACACGTGTGCATGTCGGTATAGTCACCGGCTGATGCATTGTCTTCTAGGTTTTGTTTTATGTGAGAATATTTTGACTAGGCGTTCATCCCTTGAACCGTCCTCAAATGTAATAAAACCGAAACAGAGGTACAGGAAAACTTGTGGGGGACAGTTATCAGACGCTAATTCCGTGTCGCGATAGTGAGGATTACACACCCCACCGGCCTAATCCGCACAGGGGTGTGTAGACAACTTGAACCGCTCGTGATATATTTTTCCGCTTTATCGTCGCCCTCAACCCTTCCAGTGCAATTTTTACGATGTTGGAACTTGGAATCACACATTTTCTGTGAAAAATTCCACTTAAAATCGTTGTTTTTGAAATTTGAGGTTATGTCATTTTACAATGACACCGTCTTGTTTTTTTCTTTGTATTCAGATAATTTCGTAACACTGAGAAGGCTCAAGATCAATTTCCTTTAATGTATTCGGTTAATTAATTGTAATTTATTTATTATCTGTGTAAACTGTAAACTACATCTTTATTTACTCTACCTATTTGTGGTGAAAATTAACGAACAGAAAATCAAATACCTACAAGTAAAGTTGTGTTGATGTTAATATTGGATAATTACTAAAAATCTATTAACGAACGGAACAAACCACAAACAAATATTAGCAACAAGTATGATACCACATAACCTATATTTTTCAAAATAAATGAAATTTTTTTAATCACTCTTTGTCTTAGCACATCTTGAACATTTTCTTAACAGTTCTGTTTTCAATTTGTCAAAAGGGAAAAATATTTTAGTCAGTTCTTGAGATTCAGTGCCATAAATCGTTCATTCAGCTTACATAACCTCAAAACCCAAGAGTAGGTGTTCATGTAACGTACGATCATCTACGGGGTGATCAATAAGGACTGTTTAAGTTGGTAACACTGAATCGTATTTTAAATCGTATAACAGGAGTAACTTCCGGTTGTTGGTGGCTTGTCGGTGTTAATGCTATACCTATTTCAGATATTTGTCAAATAAACCAACAAAACATATCCAGTTACAGTGTTATAAATAAAAATTTTCTTAATTGTATTGCCAACTTAAACAGTCCTTCTTGATCACTCGGTATATAATAAAATAAAAACGTGTAGCGTGTACCTAGCTGCTGTACTTTAAGACTATGATGTGGGCCCCATAGTGCTATCTCCTCATGTTTTGTGAACGACCTGTAAAAAAATTATAAGTTGTATCGACACAGTAAAAAACTTACCAATTAACAATTCCAATTGTAACGAAATGAATTTCACACGATAATTGCAATACAAAATTGTTGTGTAATGTCTTTGTATTTTTAGGTTATGAATTTGAATTTGTAATAGGTAACTGTCGCTAGCACACTAGAACGTAGCAATAATAAAAAACAGACACTTCGAAATAGCGTGAATGGTCCTAAATTATCTAAAAATCGGGATAAATTGGAAAAACATTTTAAAAACGCAAGTTTTATTGACAGGTGTGAAGTAATTTTACGCTCATTTCCATGGCCCACTATGCGTTAAATTGAAATGAAACTGTGGAAAATGGACATTTCCTCGTTGCCTATGCAGAAAGCTCCCGCCCACCCTTCCGGTTCAGTTCTTGTCTCTCAATTTACCTTTGTGAACATTGTCTGTGCTTTCATGTTGAAGCAACGAAAATAAATAAAGATCTCGGTGAAATTGCTTAATTATGAGCACCCCCGGGCGATCACTTCGTTAAATTGTCGGAAGAAAAGCGAGTAAAAAACCGTCTTTTTGAAATTTCTTGCAACGATGCGATGTGTCAATTTTTTTAGGGTTCGTTAAGAGGCAGTCTGGAAGTGGGCGTTCTGGAAGTGATCGATGGCAGTACGTTCTAAAGACGTGTTTCCGAATTGCCTACATCCCCAGATTATTGCTCAGCTCAGATCAAATCTGGGACCGGATCCTGAACAAAGCGAAGCCTTTTGCCTTACTGATCCAACAACCCAAATAGTCCTGTTCCTGTCCGTCAGAATAATGACACATCATTTGGGGGATCGATAGGAGTAGGAGCTTTGCCCTCAGGAATGTGCCGATCTGAAATCCGGCTTGTTTGGCACTTCTTGTGGTACGTTGCGGTCGAGTCGGTCAAATTCCGGGATTAAAAGGAAGTAGCGGCGGCGGTGACAGTAATTCGTCTAGGACAATGCACCGTTTAGACATGAATTTTAATGGAGTCGTTTCTTGAGAGAGACGCAGCGTGCAAAGTCTCCAATTACTTACGGCGCAGACCTGAAAGCAATTAGCGAAAGTTAGGGAAAGCGTTGTAACGGTGCAAGTTGTTTCAAACAAAGGCCGAACATGAGTGCTGTTATCTGAGCTGATCGAGTGCAGGGCAGAGTCCCCCGGGAGCTCAACGTGGAGACAAGTTTTCCATCCCCCGACCGCTCGAGGCGCTGCGAGGGAACCGGAAAACGCCAATTCCAAAAGAAAACATCACGCTGCTGTCATTGTTTTGGGCTCGCGACGCACGATCATCATCCAGAGAATCTGGAAGTGAATTTGTTGAAAAATTTGAGCGCGAATCGAATGAAACAATTATTCCGGGGGATTAGAGCGTGTGGAAGGGTGGCGTTAACGCGCTTGCAGTTTCTTTTATTTGCTAGCGCCTCACGTATAGCCGACGCGGTAAATCCCCGGAGATTCCGGCTAAAAAGTTCCCAACGCTAACTTTGTCTGCACACAAAGGAAACGGCACGGAGGGTGCGTCTTCGGGGAGCGAACAAGGACGAAAAACAACTTGGCAGATAATCATCAACGAGCCTGCAGGATTCTTGTTCTCGGTGCACGCTCTTGTTCCTCCTGGTCCGTTTGCCTTTCGCAGCAGGATTTAGGGGAATATCGATCGACGGCGTCTCACCTCGGCGTGCCCTTATATTGGAGCCAATTTAAGGCGCGGCTTTATCCCCAACAAATCCCTTTCTACCGCCACCGGTTCGGCTAAGTCGCCCTCTAAACGAAAAAAATATCAGATTGCATGCCTAGATTAAACGGAAAGTTGCGTCCGTACGAGTTCTTTGCGGTATCGCGTTACCGAAACTTCGCAATTAAGGACGACTGCCTTGGATCGTCAGGGCTGCTGCAACGGCGGAATCGATTTGTGTTTCGGCGCAAAAAATCGACCGGATCCAATCAAGCCCCGAAGAACGAAGACGCTGCGTGATGTATCTGGCTAATCTCCCGTCGGGGTGACCCTCCTGATTGCTTTGTCAGGTTGCCTTATTGTCACCGCATTCCCACCTCCATTCTCGCATCCCCATCGATCCAGAATTTGCATTTCTCACGTTGACCTTTGAGCACGAAAATGGCAAAGTTCACAAATAAATCGTTACACTTGGGGGGTGAAAAGAGACGCAGCTGACACCGACCGTATTCATAACGAGATTATTAGGACGGGTAAACATCGAAAGGACAAGCTCATCCCAATAAACGTCAAAGCTTAACGCGACTATAAATCAGGACCAAGGATGTCAGTTAACAGCAATTAAACGCACCCCGCAGGATTAACGCGATTATAAGTGGCTCCGCAGCCAGGGTGGCGACGTTACAAATGCGACTGCAACTTCATTAATTACCCTCTTAACGCGAAAATGAGCCCCCACACGGGACCCAGCCGGGCCAAGGACGAAACGGAAAAATGACAACATATTTACGGAAAAATGACAACATATTTTTGCCTCGAGAACAAAAAGGACTGACTATTTTTTAATATCACTCTCATTTTTGTTGCAGGATGGAGAGAGTCGCTTTTATCCTTGCCGAAGAAGTGGCTGTCCGGGACGTCCCTGGTGCACATCAACTCGACCACGGCTAGTACAGAGGTAAAAAAAAATCAAACATCAAAATATCCATTGTTTAATTTCTTTACAAAGCAACACAAAAATAACACGAACAAATAATTTTCAAATTTAATTCACCGGTAGCTTATCAATCCAAGACAACATCCGAGACGGGTCCAGGAGGTACAACCTCCACAACTGGTCTCGAAAACGTAGCCACTTATCGCGATCAAGTTCCTTCTAAAAGTGTCTTACTTAACACCAGTCCAAAATTTTGACTGTCTTACTTTTGACTCTCGGGATAACGTGAGCGTCCATCCAACGGAATATCTGAGATCTTGAAAATGCTTGGCCACTTTAAAAAATAACTCTTCCAGGGAAGAAGGAAGGACTTGAATTTTGCAAGTTGGTCCAGCGACCAAGAAGTTGGACAAGATTTTGACGTCCCTGTGTCTAAAACTTCATTACAGTGTCGTTTTCGCACAAGCTTCAAGACTTACATGGTTTTCAAAACGTCGATATCTGAGACCAAACAATCGCTTCTCAATTGCTGCGTTCTAGCGGTCGTTGTCGCTCTTTTGTTCACCATTTCTGCCAACGACATATTTTTCTTAAATGCCGCCACAGCCACACTACTTATCAATTTAAACTTGTCTTCCACAGACTTAGACTTGAACAGTTCAAAATCATCAATCTCTCTGACCATTGCTTCCTAGAATATATTTTTTAAATCGATTCGACCGTCATTTTCTGTCGTACCATTCTTGGTCTGCAATTGTGAAGATCCTTGCACTTATCTTTAACCAACTGAACCAAATGGAACATCTCTGGTTTCTGTCGACAACACAACGCATACATTACACTCAGCTCTGTTACCACTTTTTCTAATGGTTCTTTGTACAGATGCAAATCGTTGAACGTAGAACTAAAAAATCAGTGATTAAAGTTCACCACAAAATACAACCCTCACATCCAGGAATCTAGAACGTCTCGAGCAAATGTAATTTTTGCTGGATCCACACATCTCGCTGCGTCTTTTTGAACATTTTTTTCAATCTCCGAAATCAACTCCAACTGTTCATCTTCTGCGAATCTGATACATGACTCGAGACTCCTACAAAATAATGATAAATTTGACGCAGATTGTGACCCACAAGAGATACTCCAAATCTGGTGATGATGTACTAGAATCATAATTTTCTAGGAGATCTAGGACAAATTGTAACCCTTCTACATCGACCTGTAAAGCTAAGAAGCTTGCTTTACTCTGAAGTATTCTAGAAAAGCAGATCAAGCCTGGATCTAAAAACTGTGAAAGCTTTACCGATTTTCTATCTCTCGAAATGGCTCACATCTAGTCGCCTCTTCTAACAGTTCTGTGCACAATCGAGTGTAAATCCCAACACGCCTAAGAAGAGAAATGAGTCGTTCCTCAAGTTCTACTATCCCGTTCATTAAGTATTGTTCGTTTCCGGTCTAAACGCAACATCTGTGAAAACAATTTCGTTTGTTCTTCTACTTACAATTCTGATTTCGTTCAAGTACAAAGAGTACTTCAAAATCGCATCGCTTGTTTCTTTGCTGGTACTATCCAATCTTCTAGATGAAGTTGTGCACTCTTCTAGTCCTGATTCTAGTTCTTGTTCCGACAGAATCTTTTCAGAAGATACAGTTGAGAATTCTTCTATTAAAGATTGATACAATAGTCTAGAACAAGATGAAGTAGTGAAATCACCGAGAAGAAACTCTTACTTATTCGTTGCGGCTTCTGAATCTAGATCTGCTAGTTGTTCTTCAAGAACGTTGAGAGTATCGTTGGCGATTTCAAGTCTCAACAAATTCGATTCTTTGCTCATCAGATCTGGATATTCTGTCTCGAGGATTTCTACTTTTTCCTCCAGTTTTTCACCAGTCAAGACATTGTCTTGTTGTGCAAATCTAAAACAGGACTCGAACAAGTTCTGCATTGCATGTGATGCATATTTACTCTGATTGCTCTTGCGAAGAGATCATATTGTCTTGGTTAAAGGAGGAAGAGATCCAGTTTAGCAAATCGGCACAGTCGGTGTCAAACCACGCCTTGATTTGTCCAGGAGTCACATTTCCCGTGTCCACATTTGCTTCCTTCAAGAAGTAGAGAAATCTATCTTCTTGTGACATTTTGCAACAGTGAACTACACTGCAGAAGCCAAAAACAAACTATCACTTGTGTGAAAAAGCTTAGACTTTGTCCATTAGTACATGTTTTTGTGTTTGTGTTGGTGTTTTTGTCACCCGGCACCTGCACTTGACATTCTATTTCCCACAGAGGGCGCCGGTGAAAATCGTATTGAAATTCTTTGTCATTGTTCCACTTTGTATTAACTCCCAGCAGGTAGCGAGTCTGCAACCGTCGTTCCAACTATTGAAAGTATCAGGTTGAAAAGCTCTCGAACCCGATGCCCAAAGCTTTGGCGCTTGGAACGTGCGTTCCCCAGATTTTTCGTCGATAAATAATTTTAAAACGATCGGAAAGGGTGGAGCCGCCCCCTCTGTGCGGCGTAGGTGTATTATTAATTAATTCACAATGCAAATTCAGACGGATGCTATTATAACGCTACACTGCAGGGCACAAAGCAGGGGAGTTGAACCCTCTGTGAACTCACTGGTGGTATAATACACAGAGCACAATGGGATGTAGCCCCGATCCGACAAGGCTTATATCACTAAGATAATATTAATGAAAAATCGCGGCGCTGCCTTGCAATTAAGCAAAAAATCGTGAGATAGCTGCGGCGAGGGGTGGGTTTGACAGGGGTGGCGGTAAATCACCGCGAAATCGCCCAATTCCAGCGGTTATAACGAAGTGTTTTCTTCTAATTGGAAACTCCACGGTCCAAAAATAGTCCTGAAATTAGTCCTGCGGCGAGGTCACGGTGCAGGTAGACGAGGGCAGAGCCGATCAATAAGCTCGAGCTTTGTGCACGCGTGAACTGTGTAAACCTATGAATTCCTGGCACGCTTTCTTTCCTTTCGGACTGTTGGGAGCGATTTTTGCGCTGCACCGGTGCGATGCAGACATCCGGAAGAAATTCCTGCTAGATAAATTACTAGTTTTGGGGGAAAGCGTTACGCAATCGCGCGATTTGCATTTGGAAATTTTTGCGAACGTAATGAGCAGACGCCCCGAGTAATCTTTACTTTTGTGATAATGTTTGGTTACGGAGGATCATCGCTGAGGACACCCGTGGGGATGTGGAACACAGAAATGCCATCTACATATTTGATGTCCCGGGGGATGTTTACGGCCGTTCTTTTTCGCTCGTTCCTTCCTCTGTCTTTACGGATTAGAGAGATGTATTTCGTTCAAAAATCTTTCAGCGCCGTTGTTTCGATGTGACAGTAGGAAAATATTGCGGAATAATACGTTGACAATCATCAATCAACAAAGCGAGGTGATGGGAAAAATAAATGAGACGCTGGAAATGTGCGAAGCCTTGTGGATGTTGTTTCGGGATTGGGAAAGCTGCGAGGAAACATTAATAGAGAGTTTTCCCCCAGCAACACATGACATCGATTCATCTCGTCTTGATTAATGTCATTCCAAGTTACTATCAAACGACACCTAGGCAAGGTTATTTGGGGAAAATGCGAAAGGTTGCATCCAAGGAGTGTACAAGAAGTGTGCTCATTTTAATTTTTGGTGATTCATAAGCACAGAGATGAGATGCACATACAATCTGGTGACAAGCGAAAAATAGAAATTACTTCACTGGAAGTACTCCTTGGCACCAATAAAAAAATATAAATTATTTCATAGAAATAATTTTTACAATCATTTCAAAGATAATAATGTTATGTAATTATGTTATTATTATTATAAAATAATTTGATTTACAATGCAAAAATTTCCGATAATAATGCGGAATCTGGAAAAGTGCCCCGAATGCTTGCAGCGTTTCCACGTTGAATGGCAAGGGAAATCCTCTCAAAAAGGAATTTCTTTGATTTTGAATCGCCTGATTCCGCTATGAGTCGGTTTCCGATGACATTAATGAAATCTATGGTTTCTTTGCACCAAGGGCTTAAGGTTTCAAAGGCTAAACCTTTAAATATGTAGTTTGACGAAATAATTGAACTATGTATATTTGCTATCATTTCAATCTCCTTCTGAAATTTAATATAATTACTATTTTTGTTGTTAAGTCTCAAGTCAATACTGAGTGAACTAGAAAAGGAGCTCGTTACAAGGTTACTTGTATAAAATACGAGAAACGTGAGGAAGGATTTTACTTTCACTTAAACAAAACACTCTATACAGGGCAAGTCACATAAGGTTTATTTCTGAATTTATTTTGTACGCAACCAAGAATACTAATTACGCTGACCACTTGATACCATTTATAATGTGATTTTATTTAGTAATCCACGTAGGTATGTAATTTGGCTAAAAATGTCAAAATGACAGTTGATGAATTTAATTTTTGATTTCATTAATCAGAACAGGAAAACGCCATTGTGACATTTTTAGCCAAATTACATACCTACGTTGATTAGTAAATTAAATCACATTATAAATGGTATCAAGTAGTCAGCGTCATTAGTATTTTTGGTTGCGTACAAATTAAATTCGGAAATAACCCTTATGTGACTTGCCCTGTATATTTTTAGTGTTGAATACTAAGAAGTATTCAAGTATGTATTAATATGAAGTGAGTCAACAATGTCGTCTAATTTTGTTTTATTCTTTATATACAGGGTGTCTCAGCTAAGATTTTCGAGCCTAATAACTCAGTTATTTTCCAGCGGATTTTTGTGGAATTTAAAATGCAGATATTTTAGACGGTCAAGAATAAAATCCCATTAATGCAATCACCCAAGTCTTAGAAACGTAATTTTTACATGCCTTTTTAAAATGTTGAATCAATTAAGATTTACATAAAAAATTGATCGTCAATAAAAAATGCTGTAGGGAAAAACTCCTTGAAAGACGTCTGGTTTGCAAGAAAATAGCAAAAAACTGTGTTAAACGTGGCTGCAGATGCAAAAACGTAGACGCGTATGAAACAAACACGCGCCATCGCCGAATTTTGGTCACCCCTTTTCGCAAAAATCCAGGTGACATATTTGACGTTTATCTCTCTAACCTTACAAACACTTACAAAGTTAAAAACAACATTTGGACGTAATTTATTATACTGGATGCTTTAATTCTTCCATAAAGGACTAAAATGCGATCGGGATATTTTAGCAAGATAATTTAGTTCACGTGCGCTTCCTGTGTCTTCAAATAAATTGACGACTCTCTTAACATTACATTTTGTAAAGCCTACATTTGGATAGTGTTCCACGAGAAAACGAACTGTCTCATTGAAGTTCTTACGACACTCTCCATAGGAATTTTTTTTTACCTTTTTCAACAACATTGAAATTTCTGCCGCTGTAGTCTATTTTTAGAGTATTTTGAATAAATTTTCACAATTTGACGTTTCTAATAAAGCGTGCCCAATTTTGATAGACTTAAAGGGTGTACAAAATGTTGCTTGGCAATTAATCAATTGTTTCAAAAGGTAACTGCTCAAATACCTTCAAATTTTACATTAAATTTTTAACGACAAAATCTAATCTTTTCGTTGAATCAGACAAGTAATTTACTTAATTGTTTGTGTAGACCCCTATTTTTTAATGTTTAACAATCTAATAATAATCGCGCATAATTTTCGATAAAGGAAACATGTGTTAAAATTACATTTTTTAACTTGAGGTAATTTTATTATTACTAATTGAACCTTCATGGTCTAAAATATCTGCATTCTAAATTTCATAAAAATCCGTTGGCAAATAACCGAGATATTAGGCTCCAAAATCTTAGCTGAGACACCCTGTACATATGTTAATAAATGCAACCCACAATACATTTTCAAAGCTAACGTGGATATTTGTTTTTAGATTTAAACATAAAACATAGTTAGCTGTGCAGTTTCGTAAATTTTGACATAAACGTCATTCGCTTGGTGAAATGAAATTGTGAAAAATGGAAGAGTGTTTGTGAAAATGTTTGTTGTCTGCATAAACGCGCAACGGGAAAAACATTTTGATTACATTTTAATCGTCGTATTTTAACTTTTTCGTAAATGTCAGTTGTGACAAATAAAATTATTGGAAGCAAAGCCATAATGAATTCATAATTTCATTTTAAAACAATACGATGTTTAAAATAGCCACGTTAACTTTGTGTGTATTGTGGGTTGCATTTCCAATTCCTCCGGGCTCATTATCACTCGTGAAATACCCTGTATATGCTTTTTTTCTTTGGACTGTCGAATATAAAGACACACGTATTTCTTACATAACATTAACGTAATATTGTCCCACAAATATTCAATGGGATTCAGATGCAGCATTATCGCTGGCCAATTCACCTGAATTTCAAATTTCGGTTTACCAACATTGAACCGAACTAAAACGCGAATTTCGCTTGGAGATAGTGAACGAAAGACAACTTTCATTCAATTTCTTTAAAGTCTGAGCACCTGGCACTTCCTCTCGTTCATGTCGTGCAAATCTCACTAAAAATCAATCGGATGATTGCGAGTTAGGAGAAGATTTTTGTCGGCGAGCCAAACTAGAAGGCTTCACTTTATTAGATCTGACAGTAACTCACTTTAGCCAGCATCATGTAACTGCCAATCCCATCGACCGATCAGACGTGTTCCGAATCACCCAAAATGACATTTCTTTCTCCCGTATTAAGCCACATTCATATTTACCCCGTCCCGAAGCCGTACTCGCCCCCATTTCCTTTAACCCCGACTCGAATTTTCCTTCCAATTTTCTTAATAGATTAAAAATTGGGGCGCGAGCGCCTCACGCTTCGTTACGACTTATCTGATTGACGCAAGAATCGACCGGTTTCCTCTCCGACCACGAATTTACATAAAACTCCTATTTGCACAGCATTTTATGTACACTGCGTTCGATTCTGTTGACACCTTTGGGGTGGTCGGTGTACAGTTGCGGCTGGCAGACACGTGTTCTCGTTACGACCCTTCGCATGGGGATTACACCCCGAGTTTGTCATTAATTAACCTTCGTCTGATAGGCATCGAATATGGAAAGCCTCCCGGAAAAATCACCACCGTCGCGGTTTCCAGGGAATTTTCCGGACACCTGCCGCGTCAAATAATTTCTCAGCCACCCCATCAAGATCCCATTCTCCCCTAAATTATGTGGGGTTGCGAAATATGCAATGCATAAGTTCACATTCTCATTTTTCATGCATCTCGCGTTTCCATAACATGATACGCGTCACTGTTGAATTTTAAAACGGGAGTGTTACTCGACTAATTCCAAATAAATTTAAGCAGATTCTTGGTTATCATTTTTGCATGAAGCAGAAATGGAAATGCGGAATAAATATTAATGGGGCCGTACGGGGAGATGGTAAATAATGAATCGTTTTCCATTTAACGTAGTTTCCTTCCTACAGGTACGGAAAATAACGAGGGGTGGCTTTCAGCCAACCGAAAATATAATGGGGCAGTGCGTCATTAAGAAAACAACCACCTAAGTTCCAGGGCAAATAGCAGGAAAGCTTTACGATGAATAAAATATCAAGAGGATGGCAGCAAGGAAAAACTAAAAATGAAATATAGAAATCAAACATTGCACAGGTCTCGATGAGTGTTTTCGTTTGTTCAGATTTTATCTCGAGGATTCACACAAGCCAGAAGCTAAACAATGCTCTGCGGTCAAATAATCCACACTTTGTTTAACAATCACAGTTTCTTCTTACGTAAATATACAAATATGTATTGTGTAATATAATTTTGTGGTTCGGGTGATTTTAATACAAAAACTAAATATTTTATTATACATTTGGGGCACAGCAAAGAGACTTTTCTGTTTTTATTACGCTTACATAATTATAATTTTTAAATACGTAATAGTAAATAAAATAATAATTTTTAGTAAGTATCTAAAATGGTTCATTTTTACAGCATTTTGTAATTTTGTAATTATTTATTTTGTTTATCTACGTTATTATTATCATCATCATTATACGTATTGTTGTAGTCGTCGTTTAAAAAGCAACGGTCGTGGAGTACCCCTCTGCGGCACTCCACTCGGTCGTGTCCACCCCACCAATTACTCCACGTAAACTGGCGCTCCTCTTTGACATCCGACAACCCTTGGCCTGGGCACAACCTCTCGATTGCCTATCGTAACGTGAATTTTCCTTTGGCAAATTAGGCGTTTAACGCGACACACGCTTTAATTTCACGGTCCTGCGGCCGTAAATTCGCGCTGGTTACGCGGGATCAGGTGAGAGGGATGTTCGCCGCCACTGTTCCAGGTCGATAGTGGTGTTGTGACGCCCTGTACCGGGTGGTGACGAAGTCGTCTACGTCCGAAGCACCCCATCCACCTCGTGGAAATGAAGATAAAGGCTACCCTCCGGCTCACCCTCTGCACCTTCCACCCACCGGAGCGTGGAGTCCCGCTCTGCACCGGGCCACGACCCCTGTCTGCTCTCACGGTTCGCTCTATATTTCATTCCGATCGATAACGATGCTCATGTAATATAAATGTGTACAGTCCGCTACTTGTGTAAGCTTTGCGGGGCTCGTTTTCGAGCCAAATAAGCTCTCTTTTAAAAAATTACATCGGGGCTGGGGCGGATTCCGGTTGAATATTTAATGGTCCGGGGTGGCGGTTTTAATTTGGTCGCGTCGGGGACCCTTCAAAAATCTACTCGTCCTGCGTTTGCTTGCTAGTTTCGGGATTATTTTGAAACTGGGTCAAACTCCACATAAGCTCTAGCCGTGCGGAGAGCTTTGTGCGGTTGTGGCGCTGATTAAGCTAAGACGCGAAATAAATTTACAATAATTAACTGGGGCTGAATGGCAGATTCTTGTAAAGACCGAGTTGGGTCGGTGAAAACCGACTTACGTTATTCCATCTCGAGTTGCAAAATCGCACCCTGAATCATGAATTTTAAATAGCAGAGTCCATTTAAGTAAGCTTGCAAAGAGCTTTATGGCAGGTTCGTTCAGGTAAACTCCCGAAAGTATCACAGGAAAATTAATGTTTGAGGGTTTTTGGGATTTTCACACCGGCTGGGCCTGATAAAAACTCCCTTACCTACCATTTTATAAAGAATCTCCCGACGATAGAATAAAAAAAATAATTACAAAAGAATTGTATTGATTCATTTCCCGGGCCGTTTTATTCAGCAAGACATGGCCTAAAAATAGAAATCAAATCTAAAATCGAATAATAATTGTTTTGAACAACGAAGAACAACCCAGAAGAGAATGTACAAATGTACTGATCAGAGAATCATCACTTTGGAGAAGGTGCTATCTCAAAATTGAATTATAAAATATTGAACAGTAGCAAGTATTTCTTGTCCCACTTGGAATTAAACTGATTCAACTCTTAAGTGATCAATTTCATTTTACACTTTATTTAAGCTATGATCAACAATCAATCGAAAAAAATGTGAAAATTACATAAACCTAACCTCACTTACTCAGAAATATCTCGGTATGACGTAGTCGTTTAACTGGAACAAGTACAAAGTACGATTTAAATGTTTCGTTCGTTAATGTTAATCGGTCAAAAACACACGATACTTTTAATACATTAAAAAAAATCAATTAAATAATGAGCGTCACAAAAGAACGTCACTGCCAACTGTCACAAAATATATCCCTAAGTCCATTACTGCTGCCTCTGAAAAAAATTCTCGAGGAAATCTTATTTATTATTTACCATTTTTAAATTAAAAAAATGACTCGGGTTCAGCCGCCCAGACCCTATCTGTTTCGAAAAGCATAAAGAATTTATTTCTACGGTTGGCAGCATTGATTGTTAACTTTCAAAAAACTGCGTAAATATTCAATTCAACTTACAACTGTAATGTTGATTGTTTAGCTCCAGATTGGCCATAAATTGTCAACACGAATTAATGCGGTAAGTGCACGACAAAAATAATATTTTAAACCCTGCACTAATGAATAAGTAAGGTTATGTTTACATCGGAGACAATTTTTTTTTGCAACAAAATGGATCCTTTCCCAAGTTTTTCTCGTGAAAATGAACATGTTTACACAGTTTCTTGAGAATCGGTAGAGTGTTTTTGGTCTCTTTTTTATTTAAACCCCAACTTGTTTGTTTTGGTCTTTACATTTTCACTTTTTTCTTATGTTATTTTGTGACACTTTGTAAGTTTCCTAAATTTCCAGTAACCTTTTAAGGCAATTTAAAATGTTATTATTTTCTTTTCCCATTTAATTTTTTCATCTACTCCATTGAAAATCATAAAATTGACGACACACTTTTTAATAGACCTACCTAATTTTTCTTTCAAACATTTCGTGGTTCAAAAATTTCTCCTTCTTACAACCTTTAATTGATTTTTTCCTAAATTCTGTCTTATTCTACATGCTTCACAAGAAACCTTGAAGCAAGTACATTAGGTACATTTTTAATATAAAAAATATTTTTCCATCTCTACTCTAGGGGGTTCAATGTTCAGTCAATTCAAGTCCTGCGTAGATCCCATTTTTCCTATTTCAGATATTTCCATTTCAGAACCATTTGTCCTAAATTGTATTTTTAGTACGCTTCTAGACAATTCCAATTCAACCGGAATAGATTTTTCCCCCTAATAAAAACCTTTAATTAGCCCACGAAAAGTATAAGCCTCCACTTGATAATAAAAAATTGCAATTGTGCGTGATTACTTCGTGTCATGCAAGTCACGCCACCTTCCTTCCTATCGATATAACCGCCTCGTGTGCCCACTACACCGGGGGCGGCGGGGTTAAATGACGTAGTCGCGTGTATCCACTTGTCCCACCTTTTCATATTTTTAACGAACTCCAGAATTTGTCGTTCGCCCCACAACAACAACCCTCTTAATGACAACGAGCTGGCGGCAATTTGAAAAAATCGATGCGACAATCGATCAACGACGCCGCAACGCGATAGGCAAACACACTAATTGGGTGCGGTGTTGTAAGAGTGATTCACGGGATGTTAATTGGTGTCTCACCCCCCTTCAACCCCTGTTCGCGTGGCTGCATCCCTTGCGACTTCCCCGTCCATGAATATATGGATGATTCTGAAACTGAATTACGCGAATCGTCAAGGGTAGGTCCGTTATGGCAATCATGTGGTCGTTCAGACAGATATGTGGCGCTGCTTTGGTTACACATGAGGATTCGCACCAAAGAAATTTATTCACAGAACTCCGAATTACGGCACAGCTAAAGTTAGAGCTGAAACTTCCAGTCCGTCCTGTACGACTCTTCACAAGTTCACCAACAGCATAGAAAAAAAATCATAAATAACTCTGACAATCCTCACAATTTTTTTTTCACTTCAAAATGTCTACAATTACACACACCAATATTATCCAAGAATTCTGAACTCTATAATTTGACAGTATTATTTCTAATTCATGTTTTTCGGTCTTCATTGTAGGTTATGACCCCAACAGTTTATGATTTGATGGTGTTTCCGTTCTTGGAGCAATTTTTTTTCCCAAAATAGAGATAATAATAGTAATAATAATTTAACAGAAGTCAAGTTCAACGACTACACAGTTACGTAAGAGTTAAAATAATGAAGGAGCAAAAACAGAAATTGTATCGATTGTCCCACTTAATAATTCATTTGATTGCAGGAAGCGCCCCTACCTAAGCTCCCTGTACCCTCCCTGGAACAGACCATGGACAAGTACGAGTACACAATGAGACCGCTCCTGAACACCGAAGAACAAAGGAAACTCAAACACCTCATAGAGAAATTTTCCGGCCCCGGTTGTCTCGGCAGACAATTGCAATTGTATCTGCTAGACCGCCAAGAGAAAATGGACAATTGGGTAAGCGTTTGCCCCAAACTGTTCACTGTTTGTCGTGGGGGTAAGTATCAGGTGAGAAAGAAAGAGATTCTTGTTGGAATTTTTTGTGTTCAGGGACAACGGTAAGCAAAGGGTTTAATTAAAATGAAATTTGTTGCAAACTAGATTGGTGCAATTAGGGAATTACGTCGTGTCAGTTTGAGCATCGAAGCGCAACTTCCAAGGTTCCCCCAAGCCGAATTGATCTTGTTAGCTATGAAAATTGTTTGATCACCGATTCGGAAAGTAAACGTAGTATTTTCCACCCTCGTCGGCTAGTTAATACTTACCTACACCCATACGTTATCCCAGTGAAGTACGAAAATGTAGAGAGTGGGAAGAAGGATGACTACGGTTTCAGGTCAATACGAAAGAGGGGTTTAACAACAGCTGCGAGTTTGTAGAATTTATTTTTAATTAATTAATTGGAAAGATAAGAGCCTCAAAGTTGTCTGAATTGTTGTCAAGTATATTTCAAGAAAAACATAAACTAATCTAAAAAATCTGTCAATGTTTATTTCCTTTTGATTGACCTTTGCCTTGCAGGTAAGAATTTTTTGTATTTAAATTGGTAGCACTTTTGTAAATAATTACGGCAATTAAAAAAAATGAAGTTCATGTCTGAACATCACTACAAAGTTGTTTTTTTTTACTGACGCTAATTATCGAAAAAGCATTGACCTTCTCTCGGATTACAAAATTTTATACACACCGAACGGACTTAACCATGAAAGTATAAAAAGTCCCTGACCAAACATTTTAATTCCAATAACAAATTACTTGAAAATATGTAAACAACAACAACAAACATGAAAATTTTGAAAATAAACAGTAACCTTCTCTGGCGTTGCAAAATTGTACACTCTTCAAGTGGATTTAACCGTGAAATTGCCAAGTTCCTGGACAAACATTTATTTCACACTAAATAGGTACAAAAAATTTTGCAAAATGTTAGTTAACGAACATCAAAAAATTTTCTCTGTTCAAAAAAATCTCTGTTGTATTGAAATACAAATTTAATTCTTCGAGTGCTGGAACTGTCACGTCAATGAAGCCTGTCTATCTTTTACAACGTCATTGAACTCGTTCTAATCCCAGTAGACCTGAAGAGCAAACAGCGCATTTCGCTGCCCCTAGAGGGATTAAAAATTATAATTGGATTGTACCGCGACGGAGTGCCAAAATCTACATACAAACTTATACATAAAATTCATTAACTTTAATCTACATATTTTTTAAACGTCCTGGATTTACCTTCAACCTACCTAAACCCGTTTAATAATAAATGACACTTCCATTACCGAACAAATAATAGATGAAGACCGAGTTGAATATGTGGACAGTAAAAACTTCAGATAGTAAAGGTGTCGTTGCCTCAGGGGCACAAAAATGACAGTTCGCAGTAATATTTATTTCGACGGTCAAATCGAAATATAAAAACAAGAGCTTTTGTCGTGACTGAAAACCGATATTTTATTACAACACATTATTTATCGTTAAGACAAGATTGTGTTGTGGAGAGTAATTTCGGGTACATAAAAGCCTGAAGCCGGCCCTGCGTACAAATACAAAATGACAGTTGGATAATTTGACAGAACAAATTAAATGGAGTATGAGTTTTCTTTATTAAAAAATTCTATTTTTATAAATTGCGTGAACCTGAAAATCCGTCTGAATAAAAAATATTTAAAAAATCAATATTTTGGACGCTTTCTTACTATCGATTACTACATTTATTTGCTATAATTAATATAAATCTAAATGATAATGGAATATTTTTTTTGTTTTGCTAATTCAACGTTAAATAAAAACGAAACGATTGTTTGTTTGAATTGATGAATGAGAATGTCTCCTGGTTTCCTGGTGGCGTCCACCAGGTGCGAGACCTGGAAGAAGAATGAGTGCCGCAACCCGGCACGCACCTGTACGTCATGGGTTGCGGCCAATGATGGGGAACGCCTCGACGCAAGCGTCCTTCCTCGCACAACCATCCAATCGCACCAAACCCCTTGTTTCCATAAGACAATGGGGGATATAATCCAATTGTTCCGCAAGAACGAAACCAATTTTTATGTACTTCTTGGCATCCCTCTCTCTCACACCCGCTCTTTTGCAGGCGTACGACTACTGGATGGACGACATGTACCTCAACAACCCCATTCCGCTCCCGGTCAACTCCAACCCCGGGATGGTCTTTCCCCCGAGGAAATTCACGACGATTTTGGACGTGGCCCGCTTCACCGCTCGACTCCTTGACGCTACTCTGGACCACAAGGCGACCCTCGACAAGCGACAACTCCCCGTTGAAAAGGCAACCTCCCGCGAGCCGGGCCAGCCGCTGTGCATGGCCCAGTACTACCGCATCTTGGGCTCCTGCAGGATCCCCGGGACGCTCAAAGATTCGCAGTTTGTCTACGGGGACGCGCACAAAGCAGAGAGTCACGTGATCGTGATCTGCAGGAGCCAGCTGTATTGTGTCCCGGTGCAGGCATCGGACAGAGGGCGCCTCAGCGAAGACGAGATCTGCGCCCAACTGTTACACATCTTGGACGACGCGCCCTGCCTGGCTAGTCCGCCTCCTGTGGGGCTCCTGACGGGGTGGAAGCGTCCCTTGTGGGCAGAAGTCCGCGACAACCTCATGAAGAACGAGAGAAATCGGAGAAATCTCGATTTGATAGCGAAAGCTTTGCTGGTGGTTTGTCTGGATGAGGGTCTGGGGAGCGGCTTCAACTGTCGCTTACAGAGGGGCGGCAAGGGTCATTCTGCGGGCCACCGCGACGAGACTAATCTCGCGGTGCAGATGATCCACGGAGGCGGCAGCACTTACGACTCTGCCAATCGCTGGTTCGACAAGACCATACAGTTAATAGTGTCGGGAGATGGGGCTTGCGGGCTTTGCTACGAGCACTCCCATGCTGAAGGAATTGCCGTTATACAGTTGGTGGAGAAGCTGTGGCAGCACGCCGATTCCCAACCCGCCTCCTCGGAGGTGCCGTCCGCATCGGGGCACTTGCCGCCCCCGGAGCGCCTCGAATGGGTGCTGGAACAGCGAGATTTCGCCAAAATCGAAGAAGCGACTCTCGACGTCGACAACTTAATCAAAGACTTAGATTTCCAAGTGTTCAGGTATACAAACTACGGCAAAGATTTCATCAAGTCGTGTAAAGTGAGCCCCGACGTTTACATACAACTAGCCCTGCAGCTGGCTTACTATAGACTTTACGGCAAGCTGACGGCTACTTATGAGAGCGCGTCGACCAGGAGGTACCGCTTGGGGCGCGTGGATTGCATCAGGTCGGCCAGTCCGGAGGCTCTGGCCTGGGTGGCGGCGATGGCTCAGCCCAAAGAAGACGACGAGGCCGGCAAGAAAGTCACTTTCCATCTGGTCAGCGACGAGGAAAAGCTCAAATTGTGGAGAGACGCAGTCAAGCAGCAAACGTCGGAGATGGTGGACAACATCCTAGGCCAAGGCATCGACATACACCTGTTGGGGTTGCGAGAGGCCGCCAAGGAGACCTCCCCCACCGCCGCACACCCACTCCCAGACCTCTTCACCGACTATACGTACAAACTAGCCAACAAATTCCTCTTGAGTACGAGTCAAGTTGCGACTTCTACCGACAGCTTCATGGGGTACGGTCCGGTAGAACCGGATGGTTATGGAGCATCCTACAACCCCAAATCTGACCACATCGTATTCTGCTTGTCCGCGTTCTGGTCCTCGGAGGTAACCAGCACCTCGAGATTTGCACAAGCCCTAGAGGAGGGTCTCAATCTGATGCAAGCTCTGCTGACGAGGCCCACCACTTAAGGGTAACGTGTTTCGAGGGGTGTTAAAACGACAAAGTTTTGCTTTTCTCAAAAAATATCAGCCAAAGTAACTAATCAACCAAAGAAAGAAACAACCGTTTTGGTACGTCAACTTCAGGCCTACAAGAATTTTTTGTCGGAATATTTTGTCCAAACGGCGCGACGCAAATGCTCGGGGAAAATTAAAGAGATCTCAACTGATTGATGATAGACTGTGTCAGTATTATCCATATTGATAAGCACTCTTCACGTTGTTTTTGCTGTCTTGACTCAAAATATTCGCACAAGAAATTTTTTCAAGATTGAGAAACTCAACCGACTCTTAAAAACTCATTCTCAGTCTGATAACTGTTGCTCATTTATTTTTTTAAATTTATTTCTACCCCATAACGAGTCAAGCATTTCGACCGAATCAGGGTACAAAATGTCAAAAACTTTTCGCATCTCATTTCCTTCAAATTAAACTCGTAATAATTTGATTTCGTGTTACAGTTGCGTTGTTTATCTAGAAGTTAGATTATCTTCATATTTGTTGTTACTACTTGTGAATTTTATAAACCTGTTGACATCTTTATACCATTAGAAATTATATTTATACAATTACGATTTACAAAGCCACTAGTCCATAACTACACAGGTTAGTTTTGGGTGTGTACATTTCTTTTCACGACAAAAAGGACGGCACAATGTAAACTAGGTCTTCTTGTATCGACATATCGGTGTTGAACGATAGCTTTTATAGATATTTAAATATACAAACACTAGAAAATTATTTTATTACAATAGGGTATTAGACGAGCTTTTCATGATGCATATTATTAAAAATCACACGTTGTCGCTTTACGATTAAGTACATATATAGAAATATTACTTTTTGAAGATTTATTGACTTACACATCTCGGGTGCGAATTCGTTGTTGTTTTATGGTGTATACTGTGTGTAAGTGTGTTACGTTAAATCCATTCGTCTGCATGTTTGTTAACACTGTTATTACTTTATGTAAAAATGCTTTGATATAAAGGAATTGTAGCTGTAAAAACAATAATCATTTATTACTTATAAATTAAACAATGGCCTTAAAATGGCATATCACTACATCTGTCAATCTAGCTAAAAGAATTGTAATCATCAATTACTGTAAAATATACTTGTTACAAGACACACGCGTTAGTCTTAGAATATGTACTTCAGTGCAGTGTTGATCAGTTTTCGTGTGGCGTTCGCGTGTGCTGTTGAAAGCCTTTTAACCAGATTTTTTGAAGCAAACGTGATGAAAGTCCAACAAAGTATTCTCCATGTAATGTAGGTTCCTATGTTTTCATTTATCGTGTATATAGATTACATAGAAAAGTCGTGTATTAGCAATATGAAATAGTATATATTTTTTCCACGTAGACCTCATATTAATGTACAGGGACATATATAACCGACTCCATTTTGTTCGATCTGTGTCTTCAGATTCGTTTCCTCTTCTGTTAACTTGCTGGATAGCTTTAACGTTATAGTTGCGTTCGTTCCCTCAGTTCGACAAACTTCAGTCTGCAGTATTACAACGGCAACAGCTCTACTGCTGGGAGTAAACTGATAGGGTGATATCGACTAAGTATATTTCTGATTGAGTTGCAACGATCACGGGTCCCACAGATCGATACGGAATTTCTGGAGAAAATAAATTCACAGTTTTGGCTAACGGTATATGCGTAACATTCCAAAAATCACTAATCGTCAAGTCGAGACGTGACTTTATTTTCTCAAACGTAAAAATTTTATGGAAAATGGGACGACTTGATTGCTGCTGCTGTGTTGAATTATGTGCGTAACTTATGACTGTCACTACATGTTAAACATTAATCTGTTGTCACTAAGCAGTGATGCCCGCACAGTATATCTTGTCCATACTTATAGACTTAGGCCAATACGATGTAGGTATTAATATTAACGGACGCATGTAATTGTTTCTACATTGTTTACTGATTTCATAGTTGTACTGTGATACATGAACGCTTATCTAATTTATTAAAATGATGTTATCTTTATTGAAACGTTTGATTGTTACGCGATTCGTTTGATTCAAATTGTATTACTTTTTTTATAGTTTAACGAACCAAACATTATCGAAACATATCACTTATATTTTAGAGACTGTAGATTTAAATGTTATATTGTGATATATTTATGTGACAGCAAATAAAACTGTGAAATCTGCTCGACTCTTTTTTTTGGCGCACTTTTTCGAATTAATTGTCACTTGAATTTTACGCGTGCCGCGCCCCCTGTCAGTCGAGTCCCAAAGCTTCGTCATCGTCAGCAGATTGCATTTCTCGTTGTCATCAGAAATGTCAACTGTCAAACTAATTTATTTGTTTGTTTCCTAACCTCGCGATTCGATTTGTGGGACATGAATGCAGTAAAATTTCTCGTAAACCGTGATAATGTTTAAGAACACGTTTCAAAGCGGTTTCCTCTCGATTCTCTACAGCATCGGCAGCAAGCCTCTACAAATTTGGGACAAGAAAGTGAAAAATGGCCACATCAAGAGAATCACAGATGAAGATATCCAGTCCTTGGTCCTGGAAGTCGTGGGCTGCAACGTCAGCACCACTTACATCACCTGCCCTGCCGATCCGAGAAAAACGCTAGGAATCAAACTCCCCTACCTTGTTATGATAGTGAAAAACTTAAAAAAATATTTTACTTTCGAAGTTCAAGTATTACGTAAATTGGGACGGCGCCTGCGATTTTGGTGTTAAAACGGGTTTTTTCAGATACTGGATGACAAGAATGTGAGGAGGAGGTTCAGAGCCAGCAATTACCAGTCCACAACCAGGGTCAAGCCCTTCATTTGCACCATGCCGATGAGACTAGATGAAGGATGGAATCAAATCCAGTTCAATGTGGCTGATTTTACCAGACGTGCATACGGGACCAATTATGTGGAAACACTAAGGGTTCAAGTGCATGCAAATTGCAGAATCAGGAGAGTGTACTTCTCTGACCGACTGTACTCAGAAGATGAACTTCCGGCCGAGTTTAAGTTGTTTTTGCCTATACAAAACAAAACTAGAACTGCAGTGGCAGCTCAATAATTGTGAGATGTGGCATTTCATCATTGCACTTCCTAAAACTACAATTGCAGATCTGAACAGATTCAGAGGCACCTACTGAGAATTAAATTTTTAGTTGGTCTTATTTAATAAAAAATACACCTTTTGACTATGGTAGAATTGATGTGTAACTATCCTTGTCACGATTTTGGAAATACTTGAAATCAAATGCGACAGAATTACCACGCGTGTATGACTGGTTGCATACACTACTGACGCACATTTCAGACATTTGAAATTGAATGCAATTCGCGTTTTGGAAAGAAAGGCATTGTCGTTAGATCATTCCATGTAATTCATCGTTACTTTTTGTATTAAATATTATTCGAAGGACATCACTTTCACTTTTTATGTAAAGCTAAAAAGTAATTAATTACAAGTTTGGGAACTGTAATTTTGCGAAAACTGTTGACGCACGTCCTGTTATTATTTTTGATTGCGTGAGCTGGTCAAAATTGAAGTCGCAACATTTAATGTACCATTGCGGGCACGCGCTCATTTATATTTCCGTATTATTTAAGGTTTTTGCCGATATTTAATTTATAAGACACGTTTATGCAATTAGTGTACATGTCCCATTAGAACGAAGTCATTTTAATTATAGTAACTAATTAAAAAGTGGAAATTGATGAACCGCCGTAAACGAGACCGGCGCAAACCTGTTTTGAACATTACAAGCGTCCACTCAAACACATTTTTCATTTACTGCCATTATTTATTGTCTGAAATGTGCTGCGAAAATTGCAAATTAGTTTGTGCAATTAGCGTCCCATTTTTCCAAGATACCTATTACACGTGTCTTCTTTATTAATCGTAATTTAGTATATTACACTTAATCGAATTTGCATCTGAACATTCATGTTTAAAAATGATTACTTGCAGTTTCGAAAGGTGATTTTGGGTCCTACGTGACAACTCGCACGTAAAAATAAATTTCTTAAGTGCTTGACTAACGCCTCTAAGCCAAACAACAATTAAAGTATCTAACACATTTCCAAAAGAGACCAAGCGAGATTAATTTGCGCAGGTAAATGCATCTAGAGACTGTCGCTGTCGTCTCGAGATAACAAGAACAAAGTTTGTAATTTTTGAATTAATGATTTGCGCAAATGCCTAAAAAAATTAATTACTGGGAGACAACAGTATTTTTGTGTGTTAATACGCATCCGCTTAATAAATTTTAGGGACTTCCCAGTTTTTAGGCATCAATTTTCAATTGAAAAAATGTACAAAGTCCGTTTCAGCTTGAGCAAATAGAATTTATCTTTTTTTGATAGCGTCATAAATGTGCAAAAAAGTTGAGCCCCTCTAGACCGATGTTAGTTGATTTCTGTTTTATTCTTAGTGGAAATGCCGCAAATTTGTTAAAACTGCGTGGAAATGTTTCTGAAAACCACTTGACAAGAAAATTACAAATGTAATTAAAATGACAATGCGTAGGTACATCACATACTCATAAAAATTTCAACATAAATTAGCTTCTTCGAAGTCACATAATCTGCCAGTTTGTTTTATATTTATAGACAATTTGAGGAACAATCGAACAACAAAATAATTAGAAAAGCTGGTGTCGTACTGGCTAACGCAAAGCTCATCAAGGCAGGTCCTAGCGCGGCGTGCTGCGGTAGGCCTCTGAAAAAATTAGTGCAACCGTCGCAGTCAAAACAACAAGTGTCAAATTAGCACCAGTCTTAATTAATTCAATTTTGCATCAACACTTGAGGGGTCACCTCTTGTCTTTCAAAATAGCGCCGGCAAAACCAAAATACTTGGCGTGCCAGTAGCAATTACGTCGCATGTACAGCATCTTAGCAACAATGAAATGTACGAATGGCCCTGAAAATAGCGTACCTGCGACATAAAATAATGATAGACGTACCACTCGAATGAATAATTTAAATAACAAAAAATATCCATTTTTTAATGTTCCATTATGCAACATTGAAATAATAAAGTACTTGAAGCGGCGAGTTGTTTTTCAAGAGTGGAATTTGCGGAACGTCCTTTTAGGGGATAAATCCGGCCTGGATGCCGCGTCGGACCGACGACGCATACGACACGCCTTGCAGACGCCTCGTCCGCAGATAAAATAAAACATATTCGTTTAACCTTTGTTACAGTATGATTATTCTGTCTTCAAAATCAAGGTTAATGTTAAATGCTTGTACACCTAATGATACACCAGTAATTACAGTCCTTTAAAACAAATAGAAATATGTCATTTTAGAGTGTCTTGAAGGAAAAAATGACGGCGAGACGCACGAGGCAGATAAATTCACGGCAAATGTGTGTACAATAGGTACTTGATTGTGCATCGATCTTGTCAATATTTTGTATACTAAATAAAATTTTACATTGGTCAAAGTCAAGGCTCGTTATAGACCCTAATTGGTTAACCTCGTCATTTCGGTGAAATCATTCGAAGCCATTATCAGCTTTAATTTATTCATCAGTTTAACGCAGCCTCCCTTTTCAATGAATAATGATGCAACAAGTGGCAAAAGCACCAATAGTTAATTATCTTTAAGATGAGATGCTTCGGGTTGCTCTTATTGTGACAAGGAAAATGAAACAGGAAAGTCGTGGATGTAAAGAAGAACAAGCAAACAAAATAAATTGTCCTGATTTCTTTATTAAAAGTCGATCTATATTGTAATTGCGGCCTTTAATTAAAGCATTAGTTCATCCCACATGTTTTCTGTTGGATTTAAATAAGGATACTACGAAGGCCAACTATTCTCCTGTTTTGGAACAATTTGCAACAAGTTTAGAAGAATGTTTGGGTCATATGATAATGAGTAGCTATTACACAACAACAATGTTGCCAACACGAAAACTTTGAAGTTTAAGATTCTTTTCTGTCTCAACCAATAAGGTAGGTACACGTGGAAGAGTTGGGTTTCTACAACTACGAATTCCTTCAGCTCGTGAATGAAGGGGTTAACAGGTTTTAAAGCTAAAGAGCCTTTAGGAAACTGATTCTTGAGATTATTGGTGAAGAAAACCAGCTGGTGAAGATTTTGGAAGAGCTAGTGATAAAACATAGAATGAAGGGAGTCGAGTCTCTGGAAGAACATTTGTTCTGAGTTGGTCAGGGTTTCACTGGTTTTGGGGCTTTTGAAGAAGTTCGTAGGAGGTTCGGCAAGGCAAGTTTTAAAATAGACATTTGATGGAGAGCGTATGGAAGTAGAAGAAAACGGGTCGACAAATTCGTATTCCTGTTAAGGCATTTCATAAAGTTGTGATGACATTTTTGGTGGATCAAAGAAAGTAATCGGTTAAATGACAGTTTAAATTCCTTCTTCAAAAAGAGAATCAGAGAACATTATCTTCAGTCAATCATTGAAACTTTAGAACTTCAACAAAACTACGGTCTCTGCTGCAGATAGAATGGAAATTTAGACAGACGAGTACAGCGAGTGTTGTAATCCGACTCGTAAAAGATGCTACATTGTAGCTTATGAAAGCTTTGCCAGAAAGTTTATAATCAAAGAAAACTCATCAGACTAAACAGAATAATAAACTGATTGACGCAACTTGACTGCACCCATCGTAATAAGTAAAAACTAATTGTCCAAACAATACAATTATAATTTTTATTTGCATACATTTATTAGTGGACGTTTTTGCAAATGAAGCTATTTTAATAACTAGTTGGTGCAGGTTCAGGACGGACGTCAACTAGTTAGATAATATAAAACAGATATTTTTAATTCGTCACTGTTCATCGGTGGGTACTTATTTATACCTGTTTTTACACTCGAATGTGCACTTAAACAGTCTATGATTTTTTTCCTACATTGTAAACACGGATGTGACTTTTTGCACTATAATCTTCATTAAAAATATATTAGAAATATTTAACTTTTAATGTGGTGTAATTCTAGTGCAAAATAAAGCCGCAAATGATTTTTTAATAACGCCAAGTCAGAGTATTTAAAATTGAAAGAAAAGGCGTGGGTGGAGGGGAAGAAGTTTGTGCCACTAGACATTTATTGCAACAGTAATAATAACGACAACTAAAGTCGACCAAGTGAACCAAATTTCTTGTTTTTTTCGTTCTATTTAGATTTGCAACAGACTGGGCGGCTTAGTAATGGAAGTACTCGTATGTACCTCCCAAACTTAGGTAGATCCCTGATAGATTTTTGCAAACAGTAATTTGTGTGGCGGTATAATGTTAATGATACTTTGGCAACCTTTTGGTCTATAATTTTCATTAAAAAAAACCATCAAATACGCATAATGTGACGTAAACTGTCCTATCAGAACCTATTATTTTCTAGTGTGTCTAGTGTAACACTGAGTATATTATTATTGTTCTCATCATGAGTTCAAAGTCAAAATTTTTGCCTCCAAACCGCAACTGTTGTACGAGTTTACAGCGGGAACACTTTGCAAATATTATTGGCAAATAGTGAGAAAAAACGAAATATTTAACCGCCTCTCCAAATATTGACCAAAAGGTGGAAGGTCTAGCCCGATATGGAAACATTCCGCGAAAATTTGCACTTTTCGGCACATTCATTGACGCATTCAGGAATTATTGAAAATGAAATACTGTAAGTCAACGACGATTTGTTTGACCAGTAAACACAAACATGGGAATTGTAAAAACAAGGTTTTAAAAATGCAATCTTGCTTGTTACTATCGTCGGTGTATTGTTTCCACCATGCTGCAAAAACCCGACACTTGCATAAATGCATAGGCTCTAATCGACTGTGCAACTTTAACCATGTCCTTTTATTTCTCCGTAAAAAATGTTCACGTGTGCCTTTCGTGATCCACCAGGACTTTGTGACGCTCGAGATAAACAAAGAAATTCTGGTGAAAAACCAAAACATGCAATCTAGACCTGACGTCAGAGTGTTTCATCTCGGGGCAACGCAAAAAACCGATCCACATTTACATAAATTAATTTTAATTAGCAGGCCTGGTCTAAACCCATGAAAAAAGAAAGACATGACGAAACTAAGAGGTGTAGTGCGTGCGCCTGACGTCAGATGAAACAATAAATTACAAATTTTTAATTTGTATTTGTTTTTTATTCGTCTTGTTTGTTGTTTGTGTTGTCGATGGATTTGTTTTCTTGTGGGGTTAATTCATACTGAAAATGTCCGCCATAATTCGGAGAAGTGTCGACGCCATGTTGTTTACATTTTAGGAACAGGTTGTTCGACACACCGGATTTAATTAATCAAAAAAAAATGCAAGACTAAGATTTATCGAAAGCTTCTCAAATAGACAATCCCAACAACTGTCTGTTGAAGTCCTCTTCAAAAAGCTACACTCTCTTGAGGACGTCGATCTGACGCAGACATTTTAGTGTACGACGCGTGGGCACAACATCTTCACGAAATTAACGAATTCTAAAACGTCAGCCAAATTCAACAACACCAAAGACTTCTTCTTCTTTAGAAACGGTGTTTGAAGTCTGACTCCTTTCAGGGCTCCACCCTTTTCCGTCTTAATTTGAAGCCCAACAAAAGCACAAATTAATCATCGCCTGTCTCGTCAAAGCTTTGATTTTTATGCGAAAATTATTCAAGTCGATTATGTCACTTCAAACTAAGATTTCTCACTTGTCTCGAAAATTACTGACGCTTTGTTATTAGCTCATAAAATATGCAATTAGTGTTGACAAAAAGAAACAATTAGTTTTTTTTTCATTCTAACGACATCTCTCTCGGCGTTTAGCTTTTCACACCATTTATTGACGACACTTTTGTACGAATGTAATATATCGAGGCATCGTTTTGTTATCATCATTTCGAAGACAAAACGGATAACGCTGTTGCTACAAAGAACACATTCGCTTCTTGTAAATTATCACGTGCGTGACGCTAATGTTAGTAATATTGAAAGTAACTGTCACTCTATATTCTCTTCAATTTAAAAATTATTGTTGTCTTGTGTTTATTACCACATCTATAGGTTAGATGTAATTTGTCCGACCTGTCATTGATAAAAACTAAAGGATTTATTAATTTTCTTGTTAGACTACCTCACTGGGAAGTACGACGATGATTTGTGACAAATATGCAGATTTTTTACCTCATTGCTAACCAGAAAAATACAGTAAATAACAAGTTATTCTGCGAGATATGTCGTGCGAGTAATGCTTAATTGCCTGTTTATAAGTACTACCAGTTTAAATGGACATTAAAAATTTTCAAGCAATTCTGCAATTGATATAATACGTATAATAATAACGCACTTAATGGGTTGGGATTCACCAGCAAAAATAGAACTTATAGGTGACATTTGTGCACTGAAAGTTGTTATTTATCGCAATTATTAAATATGTACGTTAACTGTTGACACAAATTAATAACGCATATTTCCTGGAAAATCGGTCTTCAAATATCATCTTTTGTGTCAAAATTGAATGGTAAATAGTATTAGATCATCCATCAGTCTATCCATTACCTACGCATAGACGTCAATTCATAACAATCGAATTTATTTACCGATACAGAAGCTAATACTAGACTTCAACTCATTTATAAATATTTTGTGATTTCATGTCCCCATTTTGTGGAAAAAATTGTTAGGGATTTTTTCATTAGAAGGTTGACAGAGGAGGGTTGACACTTGTGACTCGCTTTGTCATTGTCGGACCAATATGGCATGTGAACCAGCACAAATGCAGAATAATTTGTTGCATACAGTTGCATTTTAATTAAAATAAAGCTCGATTCAGTAACAAGTTTTCTGAACAATTGGGAACTGGCGCTTGGTTCCAAGGCTTGCGCGAAAGTTTCTCACGTTTTTCTCAGTATTTGGATCGAGGTACTAATTATTATAAATATTTTTTTAATTTAATTTTGTCCAACCTTGGCTAGTGATTTGTAAGTTTCCGAAAGGCTCGTATGTCACGAATGACGTCAAAGAAATATTTCGGGGCACTTTTACAACTGACATTTAATTATCAAAAATATGGTAATGAGAAATTTGAATAAGAAATAATCTGTAAATACATCACTCGTGTTTTCAATGCCCATATTATATGGCGCGAACCAGATGATACCAACTTAACATTGTAAAAATGTTTGACGAAATAATTATTTCTCTTTTATCATCTATCATCAAACGTAGAATTGGATGAACTCCAGGACGTGGCGAGTTTTGGTGGATGCGCCGGACGACTCCGTGGAATTTTTTTCTGAATTTGTTTAATTGGAACAATTCCAGATCAGCTGTTCACACTAAATTATTGTGTATCGATTAATAAATGAAAGTTCTAGACCTGCAAGTGTAATTGCGAGATTGCGGTGCGTAAGTGTGTCGTATTTAATTGCCCCCTCGTTTAGAAAGGGTTAACGTACAGAAGGAAATTACAAATTCGAAATTGTGTTACCTAAGCTGCGATTTGTCGCGACATTGACACTGAACGGTTGGGTAATGGGCGGTAATAATTTATAACCAGAAGTCCAACAGTGAGGAACGAATGCGGTGCGTCCATAGTTGCACGATTGCAATTTTAGCCAAAACCTAATTTTCAATCGAGCTACTTATTTGTTAACACTCCAATTTATGGAATCGTACTGACATTGACGAATGAACAACTCGATTAAGATAAGTGAAGTGATCAACCATGATTTTTAATTATTATTCTATTCTTCAAGTTGATCAATTAAAGTAGCGGAATCAAAACAACAACAACACTTTCTAATCCGAACTGGAATGCGCGTGTTTCTGGAAAATAAAAAGCAGTACTTGGTAGTTCCCAAAAGCGACAAGGCCGATAAGATGTGAAGGAATAAATTATTCGGTTATGTGGGTCATTGACGTTAACAAAGATTTGCGAATTTTCTTCCGAGAATGAACATTTTTCCGATTATTTGTTACATCATGCGTCAAGGGCGATCTCTTAAAATTGTCAAGCTGGATCAAAACAAAAAATCAAAGCGAGTTCAAACAATTTTAACTGAACGGTCGCCAAACAACCGTTTATTTGCTCCAAATATTACACAAGAATGATAAGTAAAAAAACGTGTGTGATAAAATTATTTTGAGACTTCTTATTGAAGCTGACTCAGTCGAAGAAGCTGCAAGACAGGACACTCAACTTAGATTATTTTTTTAATGTTTGTAAACAATAAAAAAATTGTTTGATTTCGAGCATTTCCTTTCGGCAATTAAAACACTTATGTTTTCTTATTTTGTCTCCACCAAACCATTATTTAATTTAACAAGAGTTTGCTAAATGCGTTACTTCCTCCTCAGATAATATTTGGTTACAATTATGTAATCAAAATAGGTCCATGAAAATACAAAATATTACTGTTTGCAGCCATAAAATGTGTTTGCTCTTTTTCGCGATTTGCGTTGATACATTCAGCATTGAAATATGTAAACTCTTCTTTCTCACCTTCATTCGTTTCTGTTGATTCTTGTTTATTTCAAAACGATCTAGATTATTCCTTTCTCGACGCACAGCTGAATCGATTTCGATTTTGATTTAGCTAGACTCTTGCTTAATTAATATTGCGAAACTGATGGAAACTTTACTGGTCGAGATTATGCGATGACCGGAAAAAAACCTTTCGAGTGTTAATTGAGCAACCGGTGAAAACTTTCCTTCGTCTTATCTCGAGTTCTTGGGCTCGACACCTTCGCCATTCTAGGCCTTAAACCCATTTCCACGATTTACCCTGAATGGTCCAGTTCGACAAAATTCCTAGTTTTACGATCCTGCTAGTCCTTCAGTGTTAAGGTGAAGGTTTCGATTGTCGCCAAGTCAAAATGATTTTCAGTGCAGTAGCGACTGTTCGCTAACAGCGACTTGCATAATTTCGATTGCCTTCTGTTGCACCTTTCTAAATAGCTGCACCGGCTTGTTACATGCAGCGCCGCATGCACTTTTTCTCCACGATCGTCCACCGAGTGTCCTTTCGTTAGTGGGTGCAATGTGCAACGATCGGACGGTATTTCCACCATTGACATGTCACGCTTGTTATAAATCATGAAATGACTTGTCGCATCATTAAAAACAACGTCAGATACCCGCGATACTATATTTTGGTGGGGCAGGTAAAGTTCTTGAGAAGCGCCAACCTCGGACGTCATATCTATCAATTTCTCCCACTCAATAAATAGGTAAGCCGACTACCGTCTTTTAAAAACCCCCAGAACTCTTGTCAATGGATTATTTAACAGTCCAAGTCGAGCTGTTTTGGTCTTCCACTCCATTTCAAAAGAACTGTCAAAGTTTAGTGTTTGTGCGAAAATTTTAGTGACAATATGGAATTTAGGTACAAGATTAATTCACGTAAGTCCAATTTATTTAATTAAGTAACTGTAGGTTTTTCAATGCCTCATTGCCAGTTCACTTCAACAATAAAAGACATAATTCATTCAACCGAGACCTGAATATGAAATAAAACTTGCGAAACACTTTATGCACTCGAGTTGCAGAAACGAGATTAACCATTTTTGAGACTAGATTTTCGAAATTTTCAAAATTGCCACCGTCAGTTGTTGTTATTAAGCGACGAGGTTTTGCGTGCCGAAATTTTTGATCTTGAAACGTTGTCCATTTCCTAATTTATATTCTGTTGGTCAACTTAAATATTTAAAAACTTCCTTCCGCGCCGCTATTCTACCAAGTGACATGCAACGAATCGTAATGTCTTACGCATCCAGATTACTCACAATACATATATGCAAAGCAAAAATAATTAAATACAAAGGGAGAAAAAAGTAAAAAAAATCACTTAGTAGAATTATAGAGGTGGTGCAATCAAAAAGGACCTGTCTACTAAATCTAAAACGTTAAAACACTGATTAGATCTGAAGATATTTTGTTTTGTGCTGGATGAAGTCACAGGACACTGTTGGTTGGCTGTAAATGGTTTTAGACGGGTGGTGACTCCTGATGAGGTGACTCTATTTGGCGAAACACGTGTCGCTCGGAACAAAACAGTCGACAAGAATCTCGTGTTTGACATTACTTGAACAATAAATAATTGTCAGAATAAACAATTCGGCCCAAGGGCGCCACTTTTAGTGGCTCTCTTCGATAAAGAGTAATCTACGATGTCAACGACTGTTGAGGTTAAGGCAAACTGTCAACAGTGTCAACGGTCAAATTAAAAAAAAAAAAGATTTTATTCCATCCTAAACGATAAAATGGTATTTTATCTACTGTTTTCTTCATGGTAAAATGAAGTTTTATCGTCTAGAAAAATAAAATAATTACATTTTCACAAGTTTCTTTATTCTTTTTTAATCAAAATTACAAACGTCTGAATTGAAATAACCGGAAATAACATTGTTAATAAAAATTAAATGTGCACTTTTTAAACACTTTTCCACCACATTTGACAGTATTCTCGTTAGCGACATCTTTGCTTTTGATGAAGTTAACGACATCCTCACTTTTGATGAGGTTAGCGCCACTGCAACCAGGTAATTCGTTTGAAAATCCTTGACAATTCTTTGTGCTGCTTGTTCCCATCAAAATTCTGTTACAAATTTCCTTCTTATTTTCAACTGATTCATCAATGTAGCCTTCTACAACCGAATTCGATTTCCAGCCACCATGTCTCTTCATCATAAGCGTGTTAGCTCCAGTGTTCGCCAAAAGAGTAGCACTTGATCTCCTAAAGCAATGACCAGTGTAAGATTCAGGTAATGGCAGCTTTAAAAATTCCGCTATCATTCGGGGCATCTTGTAAAATGTGTTAATTCCCACCACTTGCTTTGTACATTTTTCATTGCGATAACCCAAAAAGAAACTCTTGGTTGGTGTATTTGCAGGTCTTAAATCACTATATTTTTTGTATAAAGCCAACTTGCTAACTCCTATTTTCGTATTATCCACAATAGTAAACATACGCTTCTTATTCGTTTTTGTTTCGGGAACTTGTATTATCAGAATATTATCTCGATCTTCGATATCGTCAATTTTCATTTTGTGTAATTCATCCATTCTGCATCCTCCGCCGATTCCCATGACCAAGGCAACCTTTAGATAATTTACTTAATATTGAGTGAAACTACCATAATAAAAACACTTACCTTTATCAACAAGTAAATCTTATCAGGTGCATCCTCCAAAAATTTGTTAAAATGTTCCCTCTCTAACACATTTGATTTAATCGGTGTGTAGGTTGAGTATTCTCGCTTAAGGAAAGTCTTCAGACTCAAAAATCTAAAAAAATAAACGTTTTAATTATAATATTCAAAATAATCATTCTTCTTACTTTGATATGTCTACTTGTTCCTTGATCAGTAAGGTACTCTTCAACTTTGAATAACAACTCCACAATGTTGAAGCCTTATACTTTTTTACCTTTTCTGCGAAGTACGATAGCAGGACTTCTTCTGATACACCTTTTATGTTTCTGCTTTTCCTCCAGGCACAGAAAATATTGTATTCTTTTTCATACAACGATACAGATTTTCGCGGCAATAAATTTTCAATAACAGATCTGGCTTCTTTAATAATATCTTCAGGAACATACAATTCATCTTCATTAAGGAAAGATTGGGCCATTATTTCCTCAAAAATGAAACACTTTCACGACGCTTTCACGAAACTGCTTTTAACTTTGTTGATAAACAAATTATCTCGGTAACCGACTCCCATGCCAACAGCCCCCGCTTTGAGTTTCTAATGTTTAACATCCATTGTTGTTTTTCTGTTTTTGACGTTTTTTTGATTGTTGAATTTTTTTGACGTTTATAATTGTTATAATCAAAATAATTCAGTAATTCAATCGAAGTAATGGAGGATGGAATAAAATTTTGTATTGTACACGACGATAAAATTCACCATTATCTTCTCGAGCGTATTAGCCTCTCGGCTTACGCCTCGAGGCTTAAACCGCTCTCGAAGATAAAATAAAATTTTATCGTCTTGTATAATAAATAACTATTTCCCACTGTAGCCACCATTTTAGCCACCTCTAGCCTCTCAACTGTCAAATTAAAAACTTTTTGATTTCTTCTCTCTCTGGAGCCCCACTTTTGGTACATTCAGCACTGTTAACTATCAACTTTTTTATTCTTTTTCCACTCTGGAACCCCCTTTCGGTGTTTGCCGACAGTATCCAATTAAAAAATACTTGTTTTTTTTTCTCATTTCGGAGTCACACTTTCGGTGTATTTCAGCGAAATTAAGCGACATATCATGGCTATTCGCCACTCTGACCGTCAATATCAAGGTGGATGGATGTAATCTTGGCCAAGGCAGCCCCATGAAACTGTCCCATAACTCGCATCTCGTCGGCATAAAAATTCGCGTTTCCGGGTCCTGAAGGAGCGTTTTGTCGCATTTGCTCCCATCACGCGCATCGAAGATCACCGATCTGCGAGTGTAAACACTTGATAGAGAATATTTTGCGTTCGATTAGATTTGGCGTTGTTTCCGTAGACATTCGAGATTCATGGAAGCACAAGGGACGGTCGCGTCAAGGCAATCCAAAATTCGAATTGATCGGCGAAAAGGTCGAAAATTTCCGCGAGGTGTCTTTCACTAAATTGCAATTACCTCGGCGCACAATGACCACTTTGCAGCTGACGTAACATTGACCGATTCGTGTTAATTTGTGTTACAGTAAACATCACAACAGATATTTTTATATTTCCCAATTATAGAAGTGACCTTAACCAATATTTTATGGTAATGCTCGAGACCAGACGTTATATAATCGAGAAAGTACGTTGACTTCGCGTGGCAATGAACCAAGATGCTCATTCGAGGCGAGTTTCAGCATTGAAAAACGCAATTTCTTTCAGGGCTGCTGTTGCTGCTGCTGCTGGGCGCTATAATGTCCTGCTGTTCGTACCTTATGTTTGTCTACCAACCAGTGCAACTCATCATAAAGAAGGTGGCGACGCTAGCGCCAGGTTCCATTTTCCTCAAGTTGTGGTCGGAGCCTCCGTACGATGTCTTCATCGATGCGTTCATTTTCAACGTGACCAACAAAGACGAATTCTTGGCGGGGAAAGAGAAGATGAAAATCGAACAAGTCGGTCCTTACGTCTACCAGTGAGTCTTCGTATTTCGATTTTTGACCTGCTCTAATCACACCTTCTAGGGAGGGTCTCCAGAATAAGAACGCCACTTTCAACGAGGACGGCACCATGACCTTCGAACCTCGAAGATTTTTGACATTCAGAAGGGACCTGTCGATTGGAGACCCAGATCAAGATTTTATCATCTCCCCCAATATCCCTCTACTAGGAATCACCGCGTCCTTGCAAGACTCCAGCATGTTCACAAACTTGGCGGTCGCAGCGATCAGCAACGGTCTCAATTCTCAATCGTTCATCAACATCACCATAGCGCAATACTTGTGGGGCTACGACGACCGACTAGTCACACTAGCCCACAAAGCCATCCCCTCCTGGATCAACTTCGACAGATTCGGAATCCTCGACAGAGTAAGTCCCCATTTGAAGAACACAAACTCACTTTTGAAATAGCTGATGGCTCTAGATAACGCCTCCAACGTCGTCACGCTCAACATGAAACCAGAACTGGGATTGGCCAGTCCCATTCTGACCGAAACTGAGCGCCTCGCGGTCTACCACATCCACAGGTGGAACGGCTCACCTGGTTTGAAACAATGGGGCTATGTGGAGACCAACGGGACGGTCAAAGAAAATTCGAGGTGTAACATGGTCGAGGGTGCTTTCGAGGGGACAGTATTTCCACCGAATATGAAAGCAAACACTTCTGTCAAACTGTACAGACGAGCCTTCTGCCGACCTGTTCCCTTCGTCTACAAAAACAAAACCGTGTCGAGAGCTGGTTTCACCGGATTGACGTACGAAGTGGATAATCTGTTCTTGGCCACTCCGGAAGAGAACCCCGACAACGCTTGTTACTGCGTCAAGGGTAAATGTTTGCCAAAAGGTCTGGGTTCGTTGTCTCCCTGCTACTACGACATCCCCATTGCCATATCTCAGCCACATTTTTTGAACTCCGACCCCATGCTTTTGGAGCAAGTCGTCGGGATGAATCCCAAGGAAGAATTACACCAGTCTAGTTTCATTTTACATCCAGAGTTGGGAATAGCGTTAGAAGCTAATCTCAGGATACAAATTAATTTAGATATGGGTCAGACTAAGTACAATCCGCGAACGAAACCCTTCAACGGGATGGTTCTCCCCTTGTTTTGGTTACAGTTGAGGTTAGGAGAGATCCCGAATGGGATCTACACTCTCATCACTCTCTTGTTTTACGTGTTACCTGTTATACAAGAAGTACTGATCTATCTCTTGGGGTTGGGGGGTTTAGCGTTAATGTCAGGCTCGGCTTTGTTCTCATTGTTCTTCAACAAGGACGAGCCGAACGGTCGACTAAGTTTCAGGGGTGATTACAGCCCGATTCCGATAATTCCAATAAACTCGCCCTATTTCAAGCCGGAGCTTAGAATATTAAAGTGATTTTTAACTTGTAGTGCATTAAATGCCTTGTAGTGATTAGCGTCTGTGACGTTCTAGAGACTGAAATTATTTATATTGTATATAAGTACGTAAAGCTATTAGTCTTAAGTTTAGCTGTAGGTATTTAAGAATGGTTTGTACTATTTTGTAATAAAGCTTTTATATAGAATCTCGATTTTTATTTCGCCCCCCTTAAGGTTAAAACAAAATGTCAAAATTCCATCTTGACTAACAGAATTTGCATTGCGGTCATTCTCTCTCGAATGACTAATCACATAATTAAACACGTAATTACGCAATGATTAAAAACTTACAGCTTCATAATTAAATCATAAAGATAATAAAAAATATAAATATTAATGAAATTACAACAAAAAATAAGTTGGTATTATTTTTGAACTGTCAGTGTCAGTTGTTTTTACAACTTTTTATGTTCTCACTTTAATAATTTAATTGCAACTGCGGCCTCAGAGAAATACTAAATAATAGCCAAACAATGTAAGTAATATTTTCAGGAATAATTATTTGTGGATAATTTGTTTGTTTGGGTTTTCAGGAGGCGCGAGAAAAAGTGAGGTTATGTGACATGCGCTCGAATTCAAAATGCATCAATATCGCCCCGTGGTGTCGTCTTCAAACCTGAATTTGTCCTCGGTAAGTGAGACAATTCGTTGCGTGAAAGCTATTAGTTTTGAGTAATTTTATTCAAGAACACTTTGTACTGTTTTGTGGTAGTTTTTATGTACAATTTATTTACAACGTTTGTTACTTTCACGAACAATTACTATCACATCTGAGATCAGGTCAGTGTCAGTCAAGGTTGCTACAAGCGAGTCTTTGATTTTATCCACGGTAGGTAATAGGAGAGTCGCGTGTAGACATCCGGGAAGCCGGGTTTGGCGCATCCGGAGCCGAACGAGGTGATCCCGGCCAGCATCCACCGCCCGTCTGGGGTCGCACACTGCAAAGGCCCCCCTGAGTCCCCCTGAAACAACAATCGTGAAAATGTGTCGGTTGCTGATCGATGTAACAGTACAACACAAGTGCCGCTGGAGCCGTCCAGGTGTCCCGCACACATGTGCCCCGACCTTATCGACACCGCGTGTCCGTACTTCTTCCTGCAAATTGCGTTGTCGTGTAGGGGGACGCGCGCTTCCAGCAGTTTCCCTGCTAACATCCCGTCCTCGACGTCTCTGCCCCAGCCGGTGGCGATGCACAGGTCTGTCTGATTGTGTGTTAGTCGACTCGGGGGCAAACAAACGGCTCTGACTCGGCTGTCTCTCGCTAATTTCACTGGACGCGAGAGTTTCATCAGTGCTGAGAACAATCACTCAGTCGAAATCTTCGCTTTGGTACAGTTCTACTTACCGATGTCGTGCTGGAAATTGTGAAATCGTTCGTGGAGGATTATTTCTTCGACGGGGATCCTTTGCTCCGTCTTTTCCTCCACGTCGCGGTCCCAGTCGCCCAGCACGGCCGTCCACAAGGCGGCCAAGGGCAAGTTGAACAGGTCGCTAAAATTAAGCGTTAATCCAGATTAAAAAAAAAAAAATCAAAACCATAACATTCTGCAGTTTCCATTTGCTCTAAACCAGTTGTTCTATTTGAATTACACCAATTATGTAAAGTTTACTTTGGGATTTTAATGGTCACACACGCACGTGTCAAGTACAGATGTAGATATTTACGCAAACACTTAGATGCAAACATTTACATAAGCGCAAAAGTCTTCCTATTACCTCTTTTTTAATCGCACTAGTACAATTATGATAATATTAATCAACCTACAAAAAAATCAATTGTTGTGTTTGTTTGTTCGACGATATGGATTAAATTTTCCATTCAAAACCAAGAGTTACGGCCGGAATTGCAATCAATCGTGATTTCTCTCAAACCAGAAATTTTCACAGCTTTAGATGACCAAAGTGCAGTTTACATAACTCTACATAAAATTTTTTATTGTTAAAATCCATTTGAATAACAACTGAAATAATGGAGGCGACGCTTATAATTTTGTGTAATTATATGGCATTAGCTACTTAAAATGCCTAGCTTAGGTGAGCCATTAAATTATGACATTTAAAAAAACATTAATCGTTCGTGTTTGTCGTGTACAGGAATTCCGAAAACATAAACAGGTGCAGATAAAGTGTCAAAAGGATGATTTGTTACCAAAAAAAATGGAGTTACGTAAATATCTAAAAATTATGCAAACACGGGATATGCAAAAAATGTGACCACTTGATGTCTCACGAACGACTCAGAGTCCAAAACTAGCTAGATAATGAAGGAATTCTTGTTCTCGAGTCTCGAGTAAATTTTTTTGAACGGGTTTTAATTTTTTTCCACTTCACAGTACATTTGAGATTTGTTGCAATTGTGGGACAAATTTGAAAAACTAGCTCTGGCTAGTCGGTTATTATTATTTTTTTTTATTAATTGCCGCAAGTGTGGTCCTTATCAGATCTTAACTGGATCGACTGGAGTCTAGTTTATATGATCTCGCATGAATTTTAATTATAAAAAGTCGGTTAGATGTTGGTAGAAAGCTCAATTTAATAGGTTAGTAATACCAACAAAGAAAACCGTGTAGAAACGAATGACAATAATTTGGTATGCGTATTGGCATGCAGAATCGTCATTCATTACATTTCTCTCTGCAGCGTATAAAGCCGTTTCGATCGATGAGCGTGGAAAAAATCGTCGATCGGAATCTAGAACGAGCATTGAATAATACTTCACAGTCATTTTATGAAACAATTCGAAACAGGTTCTATCCATTGAAAGTGATGCCAAACCATTACATAAACTTATCCGGTTATCCATTGCCCGGAAGCAATCAACAAAACTGAAACCAAACAATCCAGTACTCACTTGTTGATGCAGTGAGCCGCCGTCAAAAGCCACTCCGAAGATATCAACACGCCACCGCACCAATGACCCAAAAACCCAAATTGAGGGTGGAGAAGCTGGAGGGAGACCTGTTACAAGGATTACTTCAGTTCGCATTCGAATTAACACAGCCGCAATTTATGGACACGCACGAGGATACGAAGGATGTCCGGAAATTAATTTTCGCAAAAAACTGGATCTTTTAGGGATTCGGCCGTGAGTGTCGCGCCAAACTCAATTTAAGTTGCGGCTTTGAAATTCTGTGGCAATTTTGCCGTACGTTCGGAAACTTTGCAAATTGAATCGTCGTCGACGCCAAATTTAAAAAAGTTATCTCGAAAGCGACTAATTAGTCGATATTCGTGCATACGTGCATTTGGTCATGATACGCCCGAAATCATTGATCCCCGTGGGTAGATCTAGTCGTGTGTGAAAGCGATAAAGTCCAAAAATAACATTCCGATCAGCTAATGGTTTGCTTTTCCAAAATGGATTTCGTCGATAAATCCCTGTTGTGTGACGACGCAAATATTCCATTATTTGTTTTTGTATTCGAAGGAAAGAATCCAGGCGAATCATGTTTGTTTACCGAAATGTGTCTCGTTCTTGTAAAGTCTTCATTACAGGTTGTAACAATGCTAAGTGTGAAAGCAAAGCTCGCTTGAAACGCAACAGTTGTTCTGTGAAAACGTTTTTTGCCATCGTCGAGGTTCGAGGAGATTGATGTGTAAAAAATGCGGTAGATTTTGTGGGGTCCAGAGATATGCGAGGACACAGCGTCCAGGCCGGGGTAAATATTTAAAAGAGGATTATGGATGTTTGGGGGAGAGTTGTCAAAATTGGATTTGGCTCGGGAATAAACACGTTAATAAAATATGTCAACAGTGTGGGGCGACATTTAGCCGTGAAAGAAGGAAAAAGGAGCTCCACCCCTGGCCTATCCGGAAATCCCAGCGCGAGACACTTAAATCGGCTTGTTGTATTTTTTCTGTAATGAATAATGCAAATCCATAAATAATGAAAGTCAGCCCGCGATGTTTACAGGAAACGGTAATGACCCACTTTGCGAAAAAAATTTTTTCAGCGAGAAGTAATAACGTTACGCAAGTGGAATAACGAACGAATAAACAACGCGTTAAACTTGAACCCTCACCAGGACCTTACCTGCCAGGGCCAAGCGCCTCTGACACTCTGCTTGCCGTGGATGATGCGTCCAAGGGCGCCGACGCGGGGCTGCCTGGATCTCCTGAAGCTCCTGCCACAATCTGCACAAAACCACACACACATCGTTAGCGTTGTCGTTCATTTTTAGTCCCATGGAAATGGGCTGGGCAACGCGGACGTTTGCCGCCGCTACCTTGGGGCGCCGACATTGACCCACAGACTAGCAGAAGCACCAGCAGGAAGCCCATGGCACTAACATGTCCGGCGTCGCTCAAGAGCTTACTACTGCACCCCGTAACTCTGCAGAGAGAGTGATTGTAACAATGAAAGTGGTCGCCGGTATAACTAGGCCTCCTCACCTAACATAACCCAGATAGAACCATTCCACAGGTGGTCGACGTTCGGCTCGGGATTATATGGTAATCGGTTGCACTCCGATGCCCACGTTGGGTAGGCCGAGGGACAGGGTCGGATCTCTGGCGCCATCCGACGCCGGAAAGGTTTGCAACAGTTGCAACAGGCGAAAAGGAAAGAGTCGCGAAGAGCGGAGACCTGTTGCAGTTGTCGGATCCAGGTTCTGGATGGGTTCGAGATTGGAAAGTTGGAGAAATGTGCGGGAGCAATTTGGCGACTCCGTCTCTGTCGACAACGGCGTCAGGGGTACTACTCAGTGTAGAACAAAATGATTTTCATCTAGTTAACTTTGGAATTTTTTCATATGTAAATTTTCCTGCACCGCTCTACTCTTTCTGAAGTAGCTATGTACAGTCGCGAGCAATAAATTTTGGTCGTCAAGGTCATTCTTTGACGCAATCGAAAATGCTCCATTGTAAAACAGTCGTAAATATCATAACCTATCATCATGTTGTATGACATTAATTGTCATTTTTTTCTCAATTTTTTGACACTTTGTTGACGTGGGCATAATCAGGCAGGGAATTTTTTTAAATTTGTGACAATCTAACCAAATTTTGAAATGACATTGACGACCAAAATTTATTGCTCGCGACAGTAGCTCTGTCAATAAATGTCATCAATCAAATTGGCAATTTATTGAATTGAATTAACAAACGATTAAAGTGTACAGTCGAATGCAAAAAAAAGTAGACATGAAGTTTTCGACTGCTCGGTCCAGCTTCCAGTTTTTTGATTTTGGTTGGCAGCTGACTACGACTGTATTCTTGGTTACGTAGCCGAATACAAAAAAAAAAATGAGAAGAAGTTTGTCGGTATTAGAAAAGGCACATTTATACAATAACATTTTGAGGAAAAACAATAACAGGAGATTGTTTTTGTCTACTTTTTTTTTGCATTCGACTGTATATCATGCTACAGGGTCAGTAGGTCATTATAAATGATTGTAGTCCAAGTTGGCGTAAAAACTGAATGTAAAACGTATGGTTGACGCTCCATATAAAAAATGAAGAATAAGTGATTACATACCGTTCACACACAGAAGTTAAATTGGTTGCAAAACAACATAATCAATCATTAATTTATAAAGAAATAAATAACATTCTCATCACCGAACTTTTCACCTAAAAAATAACACTGACAGTGACAAAAATTGCAAATTCACAACGAGACGGCAAAAATTTCGTAACATGGGCATGGCTTGCTTCGGCTACAATCATTTATAAAGACCCTGTAGAAAACACTTTCACTATTGAGGCATATTTCCTATCTCACCCCTTCACAATAATTCATATTTGGATGGAATTTTGATGTATATGGTGAGGTTAGAGTACTGCCTTCCTTTTTTTTCGTAGAGCGACACTTCGTATTTTTACTAGGATAATGCAAAAGTAACTAGATGAGAATCATTTTGTTCCACACTGTATATGTACCTGTTCAGGACCAAATGAAACGAATTCTAGACAAAAAATAACCGTTATAATAAAGATTTACGCACAACTGCATTAGAAAAGTTGGTTTGCATCTTAGTTACCATGAACGAAACTTCAATTTTACGTCTGGCGGGCGGTAAAGTAACTTTACAGGTCCGGCGGGCTGTAAACCAAAGCAAAAAGCCCGCAAATGGGAAATTTGTCTACAGAGACAACCTAGATTTTTTTATTATATTCGTTGAGTGGTCTTTTTGATTGATGGGCAGTCGTGTGTAAAACGTTGTACGTACCTCAGGCCGAAAGACCTTTACGCCCTTGGACGGGCGCCCGCGGGCGTAAAGTTAATCTTTCGGCCCTCTATAAGTAAATAACTATTACAAATTTCTTATTAGCGTATAAGGGCATTGACCTTACGTGGCATTGCCGAAACAAAATCTAGGAAGAAAGAAAGACAGTCCAAACCTGGTTGTTTAGTGTTACTTTCAACAACTTTTAATATATTTTACCTATTAGTTGATAAATATGTAGTTATCAAAAGCGTTCTGAAAAGAACTGTTTTTTGAAAAACAAAATGAAAACGGAGGAATGAATTTGCAGAAAAATCATGAAAGCACGAAAGAACACAACTCAAAATCTCAAAAATTTTCAAATATTGGTAGCACCATGCGCTGCTGTAAAATGTCGAAAGCAGACGCAGGTCATGTCAACTTCTTGATTCGGACTAACCTCATCGGACTATAATAAAAAAAATGGACTGTATTTACTTAAAAATATTTTTTTTTTGTCTAGAATTTGTTTAATTATGACTACTTTGTTTATTGTTTTTTTATTGTTTATGGACCTAAAAATCATTTTGTCCTGGACAGGTAGAATACATATAGTACAGCGTGATCAACAATGACTGAGTCTGTTGACAATGAAACAATTGAAAAATATTGGTATTTTTCTGTTTCGTAATTGGCACTGACCGAATGTTTTAACTTGACACGACATTAAAAAAAAAATTAGGTTATGTCGGGTATGTTTATGCTACCGGGTGATTTTAAATGATTCTGACTTTTTTTCTTAAGTTGGGAACATTTTTCATAAATTATTTTGGCAAACTTGATACCTTGATCAACACATTGGCGTACGTACGTCATTTTGACATTTTATGTATTAATAAATTGTGTCAAATAGGCGAGGACGCCTATGTTTATGTCAACTATCACATTAAAAAGCAGAATAACCAACAATAATATTACCAACCTATGAAAAAAAGTCACATTCATTTAAAATCACCGGGTATTATAAAAATCACCCTTTGATGGTAAACGTCAAATTCGCCTGTCAACTCTGTCAAAACTGACAACCGGAAATGCGTTTTGATTACAGTGGTACCAAAATCATTCAAATTTTCATTGTTACCAACAGATTCAGTCTTTCTTGATGACGTTGTAGTACTATTGCGGGCAAAAAAAGTGGAAATCAACGTCATTGTCTTGACTTTTAATGTGAAATAACCCTTATCTGATTCTAACCCTACTTTGAATTGATTGACGTTGTCATTAAGTATTGTAGGTTTTAGGGAATGATTGTAAGTAAGCACGTAGTGAATATTTATTTAATGCAAAGTTCCAATCAAAATCTACCTTTATCAAAAGAAGAGGGCATTTGGAAAAGAAAAATAGAAATATAAAATCAATTTTTAAACTGTCTAGAATAGTGTCAAAAAAATGACAATAAAGCTTGAACTACATCGAATTTTTCAAAACTGACAGAAATTTGATATCCCACTTTTTTGCCCGCAATAGTACAGTGGAAACACGTTGAAAAAAACAACATGGACGGAGTCGCGATTTATAAAAGATCGAGACCACGTGATGTGCTGTTCTCGCATCAAGAGTACTCTTAACGATTTTCTAAATTGGAGGCTCCGGCCGGAGCTGTGGGCTATTTAATAACCGATTGTTTCCGTGATGGAAACCGTCCGGAGCCGCATACTTTCCTCTGGATTAGGCACATGCCCAAAACCTGAAGAGCAGAAGCGTGTTCGGTCAATTGTTTGCTTAGTCGATTCGACTTTCACTAAAAAGTAAAAACTCATAACACGTTTCGTTTTCACGTAGTCATGAAACGGTAATTAAACCTCTTTACGATAGGAAATATTAGTAATAATTGAGTGCGAATCGATGAATATCGCAGCGCGATCAAATCTCTCTGACTTAATTTAAGAAATCGGCATTTTCTAAAAAAATATAATGGAAGAGAGTCGGTTGTCAAATTGTGGTTGAAAATCAACAGCGTTTTCACTAGACGAAAGTCGGAGATCTTTCACCGGCACACACTCCAGACCGCAAGAACAAAGCTGAGAGCAAACGAGATCGGTGACACCCAAAAAAAATGAATTTGAAATTAATATGGAGAGTTTTTCGGCGCGACCGCAACTCTGCCAGTGCTGAGGTTATCGATGCAGATTATTCAAACGAAGATTAGCGGCGGTCCTGTTAAAACTTGAATTCCAAATTTTAATAGACCCTGCAGGAAATTTCGATTGTATTCCAGTTAGAATTATGTAAGTTGGGGTCATGTCATGCGATAAACAATAACCGAGGGCTGATTACCAGCCACTACCCGCTGCGAAATCATTACCAACTCTATTAGAAACTACCCCAAAAACTCTTATTAGCTGGTGGAGAACCTCCCTCGAGAACAGATCCGTTCCAAACTTGCAGCACAACGTTCACTGATTTTTTTTTTTAATTTTTACTATTCATTCTTGAAAATGTGAATTAACAAAGTGCCAGAAAACGCGTTCGGATAGATTAGATTTGCCAATAAAGTCGACGAAACGAGATTCTCATTCCCTCTATTTTTTTGTTTGGATTCGTAATAACAAAAGGCCAATCTGATTATATCTCTGTTTTATCGATGTCTCAATTCCGGCCTGAACACACGCATTTAAATTTTTAAATTCTCCAAACGAGTTCCATTGGCCGCGTTTTGCTCCGAGCGAAATTTCATCAAACTTGAGACGACAGACTAATCCTCGAACAAGTTTAGCCTATCATCCTTTTAAACAAACAAACTTGTGTCAGAATTATTGAGACTCTGTAAGCAGTTCGGTTAACTCACTGTAATGGTGATTGGATGTGGTTGTTAGCGTGCAGGAAGATTTTGTAAACAACAAACGGCTGTCCTCTTTGTTGCCTTTGTGAACGTGCGTAAACACCAGAAATGTTAGAAGTATGCAAGTTATTTCCTTTAAAAATCGCGAAGGGAACGGCCGCTTCGTCTGGTTTACTGCAGAATGCAAAATTATTTCCAATTTGCATAAATTATTCTTCTGACGAATTGCAACTTCGTCCGTTTGCACTTAGTCGCGGCACTAAACGAATAACAGTTTTCAGGAGAAAAAAATCGAGTTTCATTATGAAAAGCGTCGTCTTAAGAATGCTTAAATTTCCCTCCGAAAGAGTTTTATTTATTTATTTTTGCACCAAAGTCTGCGACCAGCCGTTTATTCCAGAATAAAATTATGCTCTGCAACGTTTTTTCAAAATTTCAAAATACACTTCTGGCCAAAATAAGGAACCACCAATAAAAATAAAAATTACGTCGTGGCCCCATATCATCTCCTGGCGGGAGTATTCAGTACACGGGTTTAAATATGTATTTTTTAGTAACACGATATAGTTTCATTTCGTCATAGATACACATTATGAAAAACAACTCATAACTCCCTTGGGATATTTCAAATTTTTTCGCCCTCCACACTGTTTACAACAAACTCATGAGAACAAAACTATAGCAACCATATATTCACGCAATCTTCCCTGCAAAATATTTTTAAGAAAGTTTTAACTTTTAAGTACAGACACTAAAAAATAAAATATTGTATGCACCACGGGAGATATTCATGTTTTTCCCCTTGGTTGGCCAAAGGTCCTCGGTGTATAACCACGTCAACCTCAGGGAAAAATCATGTTCATATCTCCCTTAATGCATAAATATCTATTCCCTGTATTTTGATTACAACCTATATACACTGACCGGCACAAAAAACGACTCACTTTGAATTTTATTAATATAATTAAGTAATTCATTGTCTTAGAAATTTTTTTGATATCATGTATTGATAAGTGTTATTTAAGTTATTCTTTGCCAAAGAATATCCGACAAACAAAACATTAAACAGCGAATAAAATTTTAATGAAAAAAAAAACGTAATTAAAAAAAAATTATGTTATGAAAAATTACATTTTGAATTAGTATCTCGTACTGTCAAATTAAATCTTTTAACACGTAAATCAACCGACAAATACACAACATCGAAGTAGCGCAAATTTTCTAATAATTTATTTAAACAAAACAATTCGGTTGTCATGGTGACCATAGCACTCCCGACCATTGAAAATATCCCAATTTAACTATAATAAAGAAAAATAATCACAAATATAATTTCAAGATCATTTATTAAAGAAATCATAATGATTAATGAGTCGTTTTTTGTGCCGGTCAGTGTATTTCAACATTTTAAAATATACTTATTTTGAAATTTTGCAGTATCTCGCGGACCCTAATTATGGCACAAGCCTCTCCTCCTTAGACTCTTCAAAACACACTTTGTATATTTATATTTCTTTCTCGCTGATAAAAAATGTAAAAATCACTTGGACACTTGGACTCGTTTCGGTTTGTCATTTATCGGTCCTCGTACCAACCCCAAATAAAATACCAACCCCAAATAAAAATTAATAATTACCCCCCAAACACTGCAATCATATTTAAGTCAATTTCCGTGGTAGAATAGGCAATACAAATTGTCTGAGGTAGGGCCAACATGTATTACCGGCAAAAATTCTTTGAAGTTTTTGGTCGTAATTATTCGAGAAAGGCCATTATTACGCAGCTCGTTGGGCTTTGTGCGGCCAAAATTATCCGTGAGCTATTTCGGGCCCGACGTAACAAAATTTTAAAAACGATGAAGTCGTAATAATCCGAGGGAAATCACCAACCTATCCGAGGATATTGTGTATCGACGGATTTTCCGTGGAAATTGCGTGCTGCAAGGCAACCGATTTAAGAGTTTCCACCGAAAAGCCATTTTAGGAGTAGACTACTCATCAAAATTTCTAATGGGATCGAAGCGCTATTGCCAAGTTGCATCGGTTCGTACACAATTAGTCATTATCGCTACCGCAATGGATAAAGTAAACAACAATTATTTCACCGCATCTATTATTTATTGATCCGAGTGGACAACTACATGGCTGATGGCCTCGTAATATTTACGTTCGCCATTACGGCAAGGAATTCCCACAATGTTTTAAATTTGCACCGAGCGATAAGTACAAGTCGTGGCACTCTCGTTATCGAATTGTTAATGGCGACGAGCCCCACCTACGCCTGCTCGATTGTGAAAAAACAATTTTTTTTCTTTGATCCTGGAAAAGTTCGCGTAATAACGCGGATATCAGTTTCGGGCAGATTAATACCATGAGAAGGATGTTCAAGGACCGCCGCGGTTTACCAGTTGGAACAAGACACTTTCCCCAAGGACACATCCCAAATCTAAAATTTTTTTATTCGAGTCGAAGCCTATGGAAAAAATTTTTGCTTCTCAGCAAGCAGTATTTGCAACTGATGGCGCAGGATGGCAAATCAAGGACATCGCAAATAATAGATCTCCCTTAATTACGCAATAATTATTGTCGCATTCGTTCTTTCCAAAATACCTTCGAGAACTGATTTGGAGTCTTGACAGCGAGACCTCGCCAGTTTAGCTTCGTCATGACATAACTCCTCTGTACATGGCTAATCTGCGATCAATCAAACACAAAGAAGAGACCCTACAGCGGTGTCTTGCACTGTAATTGGTTCGAGGTCGCACCTGTCGAGAGGAGATTATTATCAACGTCCAAGGATAATCGCACATATCATTTAAACCTAGTTTCGTGAAATTGAAAAAATTCTATTGACTAGGCCAGTTTCAGAGGTGATCGCTTAGTATTGAGAATTTGCATATAAATTACATAATTTTAGATAAGCGACGCGTGTCAGCTGCTATTATAAATGTTTTTACATCGTAGTTGACTGCGATTTATGATACAAGGCAGTGAAATTTTTTTTCTTTGAAAACAACACATTTGCGTTTGTGCTACATCGTAAAATTTGAATCATCTGAACAGACGAGATTTGTTGTGTGGGGCGATTTTATTTTAATCACGTGTTACAGTTTTTTTTTTTTTTAATAATATCTTAATGCCCCTTGCTTGTAGGCAACCAAGTAATCACGTCAGTTAATCTTGACTAGAGTATAGTTACGTTGTGTATTGTAAGTGGCAAATTTCACAGCCGACTACGGCTTAAAAACATTTATATTTTTTTATACTAACCCTGTTGTAAAACACCGACGTAATTTATAACACTTTAGCATTTTATTTGTGTGCGAAATGGACGTGTGTGTATTTAGTGAGAATCAAACGAGCCGCACAAAAACAATTTATCTCCTTTTGGGAGGAGTTGTTTAAAATTTTAGCTAATTGCTTTGAGTGATCGTTGTTTGTGTAGGTAAAGCGAAACAGAGTGTAAATAAAGCAGTGGTGAAAAAATTAGCTGTAGTACTTACCAGATTTGATCGAGTTACCGGAGAAATTCTCATTGACGCAAGACGTAATTATTGAAGGTGCGAAGGATCCTGGATCGTGTCAATAAAAGATTTTATAGAATGGGTCACGAACATGCTTTATTTGGACTATATAATTATTAGCAACAATAAGTAACAGGTTATCTGCATGAGCGACTTGATGATAATAAATCAGTGTGATTGTCTACGGGGCTGGGGGCTGGACAGGGGGCGAAATCTACGAAAGGGAATTTCTCATCTTCTAACGGGCAACCAATCTCCCACGTCCTCACTCTGGTACTGTAAGAGAAAGAGAAACACGGTCAAAAGATCGCAGCCTCCGACAAAAAGCTTGTTGTTTCCATTTAAAAAGTCACGTCTGAACCTTCGCTTAATTAACGAAAATAAATACGGTTTTTAGACGAAACGTCGCCGCTAAACGGGACACATCCATTCTCTTTGATCATTAAAGACCGGCGCCGGAATAAATTGTAGTTATGAACCTGTTGGAACGAAGCTCCCCGTCCGGGATAATTAAAAACAACCGGAGTAAGCGCCGTCGACAATTTAGAAAAGCCTCCGGATCCGGTGGCAACAGCACGACTCGAAAGCGACACTCGATCCTGCTAGACCTGTCGATACGTTATAATTTAAGTTGCGACATGCTCCCAATAACTGCATCGATTTCCGACACGCGAGTGCACGAGTGCAGCTTTCGTTCGAATTTTTTTGCATGCGACGGAACCGGAGCTTTATCGGGCAATTGTCAAATTTTATTGGTAGGTAAATATTTCCGAAAGGGGAGCTTTATCGGGTAATTGTCAAATTTTATTAGATGCTTATGCGAAAAGGAAAATCGTGGGGAGGGCTGACGTATTTTTGATTAGAATTTGACGCAAACAAGGGAATCAATCGCAAATAGCAATAAAATAAAATTATTATCGGTCGAGTGTTGTTGACGTCTTTATGCCGCAGAATAAAGACTGGGAACATGTGTGTTGTTCTGTGTTTGATGGTTGTCATCGGAGTCTGTTTCAACCAGGCATTTACTCATGTGGAGCTTTCACGTTGGAGGAAATCGATTCGGGAAAAAATGGATCGATCAGAAAACTACTTTGTGGGGAATTTTAATCGTCGAGCCTACTCTCAGTGAAGAAACTGAATAATTATTAAAATAAAATGTTGCGGTAGGCCGATACTTTCTATTCTCAGCTGACTAGCGAGAGTTTGCTTTGGGATCTTCATGCGAAACAGTTCTTTTCTTCTGCGGAGATATCCACGCTGTTACTTTCAAGGTTAACGTTACAACGTCTTTTGTAGAGCGTCGTGGTCGCATTTTTATTTCACTCTACTTTTGTCCAAGAAATATTTGTCGAAAAAGGGAAAGTCACGGCGGCAACTTCCAGGAGAACAAGAACAGTAAAAACCGCCGTAAAGCCGCTTCGGTGATCCCGATTTACTGCCGGGACCGGAGCAGTCTTCGTTCGACGTTCCCGGTGCGATCAGAGAAGTTTCGGTACTAAATATAGGAATAATAAACAAGTCGCATACCGTGCAAACCCACACGGTAGTTGGGAACAAATTTTAACAAAATTCCCGTAAGTTTCGCTGGGATAAGCACATGACGTTAACAAAGGTGCTCCGGCAACTCCCAACTTCTCGACTCTTCTTCCCTGCCAACGAAACCGCCGATGTTGAGGCAACAATTTAGGGCGATACACTCGATCGGGCGCAAAAATTCGCCATTTGCGTATTTGGAATAAACAACGGAGTCGTGCAAACTCCGCGAACTTCTATTCAAAAGCAAACAAATCGCAGATCCTAGAAGCAAAAATGAACGAGTCAGAATTAAACGCAAACAAGGAGTCGAAAAACGAAGACGTCACCTCCGGCGAAATCGCGTTCAAAATAACTTTGCAAATAGAAAAAACGGATTTCCGCAGTTTTGAATAGACGGAGTTGTTTGGCGACCTCGAACTGCACTGGAAAGACGTGGTGGGAAATGTAAAGAACAAATAGCGCCGAAGAGCGAGGACAATTTGTACTGATGATATTTTCTTGTCAGTCGAAGGAATTTCAATTTTTTCGGGCGACAGTAAATCATTGGAAATGCAAAAAATATATTTCACTTGCAGAATTGCTCCAGATGATCGGCAGCTGTCGTGCGGTGGATAAAAGCGATTCGGTCGCGTAATTAATAAATAAAATGCGAGGAAATGGTAATTTGTTGTTATTTTTAGCATCGACAGATCTCACCGCATAAAGCGCCGATCTGCATCCTTTGAACGCGACTAGCAATAATTATTATACGCTTAACCTAGATTCTCGTATTTATTGAGAGAATAATTAGCAATTTGCTTTCGAGATTCCGTGGTTTAATAAATTTTCAACGCCAGGTCGATGCTGACTCGTTTATAACGTAATGTACAAAATTTATCTGGACGTAATGTATAATTAAAGACAATCGTTACATTGTGCGAATTTATGGTATTTGTCAATGGCAACACTAATACTTTATGATTTATTGATCAATGTTAATAAATATCTATATATAGTACGAGGACTAGCGAGCATACCTCCGGTCATATGTTAATCGTTCAATAAATATAAAACCAACTGTGTGAAAAAGATAAAGGCTAATTTGTCATGCAATAATTACAGTCGTTAATGGCATCAAACTGCGTTTTTACAAGCGTCACCAGATGTCGATTACATAAAAATATAATGGTGAAATCAGAAAACTCCGCAACGTCGATAAATATTGGAAGTTGCGTCGATCGCGCAAACATCTACCGGAGTTTGCATTTATATTGGGCTAACAAACTTTTCTTAGATAATATCCAGTCTGATTCCGGATTCTTCGCGTGAAGAGCTTTGATATGACGAGCGGGCGGAATAACTACGTCAAAAACTCCGCCAGCATAATTCGATATGTGAAGGCAATCGCTGAACTTTAACCCTACTTAGAAACAGTGAAAAAAGCGGTAGTTTAGATATCGCTTACATGTTGTACACATCGTCTGCCACCATCATCTTAGCTAATGGAACAGCTCAAAATGATTTACGTCCGATTAAAACGTTTTGTTCGCAGGACTCGCATCAAACACAGAATTTTTTTCGCGGGGGTGGAAATTCAAATGATGATTGTCCGGTCGTGGACGCCTTCCTCGTCATTTATTTCCGCTTTGTTCGGGACCGGTGGAGATTAAATTTTTTTTGATAGAGTCAACAGCGCCCGAGAGATCCGTCCGAATTGTTCATATTTAAGTTTGCTCGGTCGCGTCTAAGTCAAACAAAAGTGGAAAAACACAATTTTCTTACCTGACCTTCGTATTCGATCGGTGCAAAATTGGAGTTGGTTTCCACGCGCTTACCGAACCTGAAATCAAACAGATCATTACCTGTTGCTTCTTGCCTTCCTGAAAACGTATTGAATTCGGTCGAGCCGAAACGTCGTGTTTGATTTGTGCTCATTCGAGGACTTATTGGCTCCCGACCGCATTATTTTCGATACCTTGAGACACAAAGGGCCGACGGGGCCCTCGTGCTGTTTCCATTCCGTTTTTAAGATGAATTATTGCAAGAGCTTCCGGCGGGACGGAGAACGCCAGGCTCGTGTTAATTTCCGCCGGGGATTTGATCCAAAAACTTGATACGAGAGGATTTTAACGTTTTTCGAATTGTTATTAAAACTGTTAAATATCTATTCCCGGCGTACTTTGCTTCGTTTCAAAGAGAACTCTATCGAACAAACGCACCGGTGTGTTTAAGCACTCGGAAAACGAACAGCTTTGTGGTCGAACACGCGAAATAGAAATTAATACTTTGTTGTTGTGGGAAATCTGAAATGTGCATTCGGTAGATTTTTTTTGCACGAGGACGTCACAGCTGAATCCCGGAGCCAAATATTAGCAAAACCGGAGCTCCGTCAAAGGGAAAAATCCAATAGTTCCAAAATTAATTAAGGGGAACAATGTCGGCAAAATATTTTTTTTAAATTTCGTATTTCGGTTCATTGATGATTGAATCCGCTGTTTTTGCTCAAGGGATTGAAAACCAACACGATTCATTGATCAAGTACAATCGTGTTGGTTTTAGGGATTTTTCGATAAGTGGAAACGTACAAAAGGATCGAAACGTTGACAGATTAAATGCGATAAGGAAAAAGGGTAATTGTTCACTTTAACTACTTCTGGAATTTTCGCGTTTTTTCTGACTAGACACCCTCAGGGCGTCCTCCTAGATCATTTTCCACCCTTCAAACCTTGTGCAAATGCCTTTTTTTCTCTCTTGTTGTGTTTCAAGGTCGCGTCAAGGTCGCGCCAATGTCTTAGATAACTAAAGGGTAAGGAAAATTCATTTGCACAAGGTTTGAATAGTGGGAAACGATCTAGGAGGACGCCCTCAGGCTGTCTAGCCAGAAAAAATGCGAAAATTCCAGAAGTAGTTAAAGTGAACAATTACCGGAAAAAGTATCGGAATAATGAATACAACTCAAGTTAAGATTACTTATTTATTACCAACGTCGATAAATATAACCGGAATGACTCGGAATTATCAGGTGCATTATGACGGTTGTCACTTGTTTTTTTTTACGGTTTTTGCAATTATTACTGCGCACTTGCAGTAAACAAGGTGGAACAAGTTATTAATAGTTTTCGATGTGAGTAATTTACGAGTAAGTAAATGAAATGATGAAGAATGGAACTGAATCTTCGGTGCTACGAGATTGTGACTGGATGGAGAGTTGATTTCCCAATTGTAATTTAAGAAATAATGAATCGAGTTGTTTGACTGCCTCGAGTCGTCCAGATTGAGGTGACTGAAAATAATTTGGCGTCTCAAGATTGGAAATGTATCGGAATAGAAGATGTTCCGGGAGTTCTGGTGAAAATATTGTAAAATTTTTATTGTGTTCAAAATGATTATGATCAGACAATGGGAAAGATACACAGTGGTAAATTGGATAATTTGTAAATGATACTTTTCAATTAGCAAAATAAATGAAAAGCACATTTAACAAACAACATAAAAAGCGTTTGAAATCAGCAAGCTGTCAGCGTTGCGGTTAATCATTATTAAATTTAATTGGTGATAAATTATCGAGGTGAATTATTTAAAAAGTCCCGGCGTCGCAAAATCAAAGCCGATTGTTAAATAAATTGCTCAGCGTAAAACTCGGAGAGCTATTTGATGGTACTTCCAGTCGACTTTCTTCTCGCCGTTAAAATCTTCAGACCGGTCGTGAGAAGCACAGATGATTTTTTTCGTCAGTTTGTGAAATTTCCACGAAAAAATTTTAATCCGCGAGTAAAAGTTGGGCACGTTTTAACGAGCACCGCCAAAAGTGAGCCAGTTAAGCAAACAGCGACCGGAGAAAAAATAATCAATTAGAGAACACGAAACATTACACTTTTACTGGATTTGTAGATAAGTGGATCAGCTTTAGTGGGATATAAAACAAATCCACAACAAAAGTAAGGTATTTTACGATCGCGACAGTTTATGGTTGCGTTAAGTGACCGGACGATAACACAATATGGCTGATCCAGTTGTCTGAAGTGTACACTTGTTTGCACAAAACTACGGACAGTCAGGACTAGTTCTACGGCTACCTTGACAGTGTAACAGAATGGAGTCCCCAAATTCTACGAGTTGCTGTAAAGTGGTGGGAATAATTCCGGGGTGTGAGTGATGGAATCGACTTGTCCTCGAAGTTTAGATGAATTGTCGATATCGATCTGATCAGATTGGGAGGGTGCGGTGCTGGCAGGGTAAAGTCGTGCAAGTACAACACCGAATAAAAATGTACAGGAAGTAAGGTGTAAGTTGAGCAACTTGCTCACCTGGGACGAGCTTGGTCGGCGTAGAGACGATCAAGGTGCTGTAGGGTCAACATCTTGATGGCTCGTTGTACCTTGGGACCCATATTATCAGGTTGGGTGGGCCCGCTGCGCACACTACCTACCACCAGCACGCGTTAGCTCACACGGACTACAGATGGCATGCACACCCACAAGTGAAATGATTTTGGAAAAATTTCAAAAAAAAAACACAGACCACACAGCTTGCAGACAAGTCACAACAGCGAACACGTCGAAAATTAAACCCGCCGGTAATTGGCCCGTTCAGCGAGCAGGTTAAATTTTAATTTTAATTTCGCCTCATCAAGGCGAACATCGGATTATGCGAACGATGGTTCCAAGTTTTCTCCAAGAGAATTACCGCTGATTGCCGTAGTGCTGCTTAATCTCTCCAAACTTCACTAAATCGGTTTCCATCAAGACGTTTTCAAAGCGACGAGAAGAGCTTTTTTTCAAAATTAAAATTAGACTTGACGGCGTACAGAGAGTCGCGCACGAACGCGGACCGTAATAATAAAGGGAAAATTTTGTGCCTCGTAAAGTTATAGCGCCGCAATAAATAAGGGATGTTACGCAGAAATGACACATTATCAGTCATAAGGGTTTACGAGGTGCAAATATCAGCCGCCGGTTTTACTACAGCCACGTTGGAGGGGGTTGTTGAGGGATATTAAACGCATCGGGAGAAATAAAAAATACGTCGAGTAATAAAGATCAAATTAAAGGGTGAATCTAAATTGAGGAATGACCAGGGGTGGCGCTGAAAGCAAACTTGTGTGGAGAGTTGTAATAAAATTTTTGTGAAATGATAATATCGTATTTCTGGGTTTTCGAAATCGCTGATCCGATCGACGAAAAGTCCTGATTAAAAAATAACATTGTCGGCTGTGTGATTTTTAGAAAATCGTGAGGTTTCGCCCCCCTCGCGGATTTAATTTGATAAAGAGGTATTGAAGAATCAACCAGTCAAAATATAATCATTTCCGGCATTTGTGGCTTTTCATAAATCTCCCGTGTAATTAAAACGCGCAGAACAATGCTCCCTTTCGTTTTTTCTCTAATTAATTTCTCTGAAAACGACGAGGATGATGGTAAAAAGTGTCCGCTTTGTAGCAATCCGTTCGACGTTGCTGCATCGCACAATTTGGATTGTGCCCGGCAAAAACTTGATTTATGAATTTTCGCAACGTGGAAATTGTTAAAAATTGCGCGTCAGGATCTTACGAATCTTCGTAGATCCACCCGGGCTGTAAGATTTTGCAAAGCGAACCGAGCAGATAAGAGATTTCGTGATAAATCTCGGCGTAAACGGCTCGTCGTGTCTTGCACACCTTTACCACTGTTTAATTAAAGTCGACAATGAAAGCACAACAAGTGCTGCGAGCACGCAACTCGTTTTTTCGCTCGCCGAAATGGGATAATAAAAGAAAACATTCTTTGGGGAGCCTTCGTGACACGTAATTAATTGTTTACCCCGCGATTTTCTCAAAAAAAAAAAAAAGAATAACAAGTCGAGCAAGAATAAATTAAAAATAATTGGGTGGGCCAAAGTCGCGAACGTTAACTGGAACTTCCCGGCGCGAGTAATAAGCGCGAATTTTAATTAAGCGGCGTGAATAATCGCTTGATACGGGAAATAAATAACGATCAAGTAAAATGTTGTCTAAAGTCGAATCCCGCCGCCCCCCGTTAATATCAGGACCGAATGGGAACCTGCCACGGGGGCACACCTTAGACGCGACTCGCGAGGTGAGTCGAGTTACGTCGTTCATTTTTCAATTTAATTCTTCTGGAATTAAGTCTTGTGTGTCTAGAGTTCTCGACAGTTTTAATCTGGCGGGATCAAAAACAGACAACCGGAGCCGCGTGCAGACAGAAGACTTCCGACACAAAAAGCTGGATCCGGTGATGCAACATCACATTAGCGTTTACCATGCGGGAAGGAAGAACCGATGGGTGTTACCTCGGTCTGGCGATGGACGAGTACATCTGGTCCAGTCTCAGGAGTTCCTTGAACATGTCGTCGTTCCGAGGACTGGGGGCGGCGAGAGTCCACTTGCCCTCCAGCACCACCACGGCTGCCACCACGGCAAACCACCACAGAGCAGACCACCTCATGTTCCCGATGGAAATTGCGCCTTAACTTCCTTATCTGCTGCAACAGATAACGCCGTTATGGACCTTTGATGTGCGGAGAAACGGAGACGTAGTCCTGGTCACCGTGTCGAGTAACCGCTGGCCTATCGCCTCGATTGGAATCGAACCACCGGTGCCGTTTTGCCGCTCGACTGTGCCGTTTTACAAACCGATCGGTTTGAAATTACACGGTGGAGTTCAACGGAAAAAAACGTTAATTACTAGCCGAACGGTGCTTTGAAGGAAATTACAATCCGCCGTAAATTGTCTTATAAAAGATAGGTGGGACTGTATGACAGCGAATTAAACTCGATTTTAACGCCGTCACCGCCTCTAATTTAAGAGAATAATTATGTGCAAGTTAATTTGTTAGCTAAACTAAGTTACATTCCTTGAAGGAAGGCTAATGTGCATAATTAGATCCTGATCAAAGAAGGGGAACTCTGGCGTGAATTTGTAATCTTATCTGTGCACATATAAAGATACATTTTCCAAACCTCGGGATTAAAATGCAAAACTAGTCGCAAGTTGGGAGACATCGCGGCAATTTGTTGCTGCCGTCGAAGGAAATTATTATTTTTGAATCGATCGTGAAGCAACAAGAATATTCGAGTGTATAACGGGTTGCATATGAGGCAAGATTGGGACGAAGAGTTTCCGAAGATAGTTTTTTAATAAAGATTAGTTTAATAACACGAGTCAAGTTGCAAAAAAGACAACTCCAACCAGGAAGAGTCGTGTGATAAATGTGGGAGTTCCCCGAGGAGAGAAATAAATACCATTACCTAATTAAAATTAATTATGTTGGCCGCAGTTTTTAGAATCGTACAAGCACTTAATTGAATAATTAAATTGTCGGCACGGATTAGTTTAAATCAGATACTTATCTGACTGGAATAATTATTTGTGTTATTTATAAAGCTCCACCGAACGACAATTATCTTTTGGCCAACTCTCCGGGTCCAGCTCTTTGATTTATTAACCACTTCTGCTGCTGGATAATTGATTTGGGAGAGATTTTCTCTCGAAGTGACTCGCCATTTTGCAGAGAAAACCGCAAAGACACGTCGAATCGTCAGTTTGCAACAAAGCGACTAGATACCGGAATAATCCGGGGTAATTTTCCCTCAGGTGGGCGACTCCGGGTGATCACCCTTTCTTGGCGTGAACTGTTCAACCCTTCATTGTATTGTCAAATATAGTTGGATTACGAGAATTCACAACAATTAAGTCGACGAGGTGGAAATTCTTGCGCCCTCGCAGTAGTAAAATTCAGATGAAATAGTCAAAATGTTTCGAAGTGAATTATTGCAAAACAATTCCGCCGGATAAAATGTTGATTTAATTGTCATTCCAGTTTATTAAAATTTTATGAAATGTTTGTTGGGATTGTGATTTATGATGCGGCCACCAGTTTATTTTGTGGGGAATTAATTTACATCGGCGATCGTAATCGTTGTAATCATCAAAATGCAGAGAAAAAATTGGTATGTCTTTTATTTTCAAAATTGACATAATTGTGGACGCAACTGAGGGGAACTATTGTGTAAAAAATCAAATACAAAATTATCTGATCGTATCGGTGATAAAACCCGCAAAGAATTTTGTGTTCGAGCGTTTATTTTTTTTATATTTCGCTTTTGTTGCAGCGTAATTACACAAAATTAATTCCAACCGAGGATCATTTTACTTCCAATTTTCATTTAAAATTAATGATGTTCTTCAAATATTAATTATAACTTCGTATTAATATCCACTACTTGAATCGCTCTGTCGGTTTGTAATTTTACGCCCTTTACATCTGTCACATAATAATAAGGATCACTTTCTGTTGATTTCGTTTACCTTTGCAAGGCAAGACGTTGAAAAATTATTTGATGACTCTCTGTCTGCGGCACAATAGAAACAAATTGTATGAAAAATGTCGTTCGGTAGTAGATTTTTTCGTTTTAATATTGCCCAACAGAAGTTCAAAAAAATGTATTAAACATGTCGTTATTGAGTTTTGTCGAGACCGGTTTGGAGAAAATCTGGCGAGTGAAAAACGCGTCCTCTGTCGCTAATCAAATTTTTGTGAGGCGGCCGTTTCGCCGTTTCAAAAAATGTTTAACGAAATCTGTCATGCCGTTGCGAAAACGCAAAGGGCGCACTCGAAGCAAAACGTTACTCTTAAAAGGCGACCTGAAGAGATCATCTACTTTGGCCACATATTTTGTTAAGGACTTACGGGAGAGTGGTTGCAGGACACGGCGTTATCTCTCCCGAGTTAAACCCAGTTTAAGGGTTGCAGACCTAAACTTGTCACCTAAATCCACAAGGAAAAAACATTAACACGATCTTTTCGAGACAAGAGCTGCGAATTCCCACAAATTCCGCAATTTATCCGTGCGGCGTACGCCTCAAATGTTACAAGGGAGATATGATATATCAGACATGATTATGCTAAATTAATGTAATCTGATTTTGATTAATTCCGCTCACGTTTTAGTTAACCCCACGAACGGCGATAGTCGAGTTTATTCAACAAATCCGCTGACTCTTGTAATTATTTTTACGCCTCGGCGATTCCCAACAGAATATAAAAAAAATTTTCCGGTGAAAAACGACCAAGAAAAAATAAACAGCGCACATACATAAAGTAGAAAAATGTTTAGGGGCGATGTAAACGAGCGAGCTTCCGAAGCAGCACAGGAAAAATATTTTTCATCGTGCCTCAGGGCCGAGGAATTTTGATGTCAGTTTGCGACGCGAGGTCCCATTGGAAGTTTCAAAATTTCAAAAATATTCGTTCGAGTTTATTTTATTTTTTTAAATTTATTTGTATCGGTTTCCGGTGGGGCCTAGCATCAGTAAAAAGCGTTCAGACTTACGAGGTTGAGCCGACGTCACCACTTAGATGATTCACCTGTTGAAACTTTGGATATGTTGCGATGAGACTGTTTGACGTCTCCTGTGTGAGCTTTTATAGGAGTTTGAGGACGCACGCCGGCGCCCCACTGCAATGGGGGCGGCATAACTTCCCGTCTGCAACGAATAAATGCCACTTACACACCTAAAACGTTGTCCTAATAATCATCACGCAGGCAATTAACAGCACGATTTGAATCGTTGTTGTCGCAGGAGATGCCATCTTAGGATCCCGCAGGAATTTTCGCACAAACGGGAACGAATCGTTTGCGACACAATACCCAAAGTATTGATATTTTGGGAGTGATCAAATCGAATCGGCGCTTTTGTCTAATTGATCACCAGGGAAAGGTGAGCCAAAGGCGGATGAGATTAGGATTAACCGGAATAAGAACAATCCAGACTCCGGGAGAATTTGTATGCAGATTTGTGGTAGTTTTTGTTTCCGGGAGGATTCGTTAATTAGGAGCGGCTGTCGGGAGTAGTGCTGCAGACTGCAACTTAGCAAATTTAAAAAAAAAAAAGAAAAAGTGTCTGTTTGTTGAATTGCGAAATATTGCGAGATGAGGAGGTGATCGAGCTTTTTGGTTATTTTTGTAAGAAGTGGTGGTACGTTAGAGCGAGAAGAATCCGAACGAGGGAATCCCCGAAACTTGTCAATTTTTTTTTTACTGTACAACGAGCGTCTTCAAGATTTCGGATTTGTTTCTTTTGGTAATTTGCCGGTTCGGAGTATCTCGATAAATTAACGAACTCGGCTTTGCGTTCGTAAAATTAGGTAATTAAGTAAAACCATCTGCGAGATAAGTGTGGCGACCAAACACACCGGGCTACGCTTAATTATAAAAGATTTCGCACCGACTCGAAAATGAAATGTAAATAAAATTTGAAGAAAACTCCTTCCACCTGCTGCTTTTAATTAAAACTTGGTTAATAAACAGCGATTTTGTTTTGGTTTTTTTTTCTCCTCTCAGACGACGTCTCCACAACCAGAGGCAAATCCAAACGCAAACAGGACAGGATGGGCTAAATTAAATTGTGCCGAAAGAAGAGTTCGAGTTTCGGTGTCGAAAAGCGTCGCCCCTCACTCAATAATTCAGCGAAAAATATAAACGCATCGGGAACATGTAAATCGAAGTTTTCTACAAATATTGTTCCAGTGTCGGTAATTATTCAATAAAACATATGCCCGTGATTGAATTTTACAGAGAGTGAGCACGATAAGGCCACTACTACAACCGCAAACACTCGTTGCGTCAAAACACCGGCGAAAATTTAATCTATCTTTGATTCAGTTGTCGGGATGCGATGCGTCAAAAATCGCAAATTGGGCACTCGACTGGTGTCCGATGTCGACGAAGCAGACGCAATTTCCGGTCGCAGTTGAGACATATCGGTTACAGCGAAGTCGCAATGAAGATTTGGTTTCAGGAGCAAAACTGAAAAGTCCTCTTTGAAGACTTTTGCACGCAATTTGTCACGCTCGTGTAAGACTATACGAGATTTTGCCCAAAAAAATTATTCTTGGCTGGTTCGATCGCTACAGGAGTTTGCACTCTCAACAATTGATCGGGGCAAACCAATAAGAATAATAATTACAGTGTTAGAAATTATTTTCAGGGCTGATTTGAATAAAACGGTGGACAGGTTGAGTGCCCCCTCTTTGTAATCGAGGTTCTCTTCGTATCCAGAATTATTTTTGAGACGAGGTGGTCGTAGGAGTTGATTTTGTGAAGTTTTGCTCGATTTGGAGTTGTTTGGAGTCGCTTAAATGGCTTCGCAGGACAAGACTTGTTCGCTTCCTGGATATTTCATTTCCATCCGGATCTAGTGTATCCCGAGACATAAATAAAAATAGAAATTAGAATATTTCGACGGACGTGCACCGCATGAGACGTGTAATTTCACTTGCATAAATATTCCATGAAAGTATAGTAGCTCGATGTAAAATGCTAATGAATCAAAATGCCGCGGGGATTTAAGACAGATAGGTAATACAGAATCCGAAATCTTATTTAAATTCATTAGAGGAATGCACAAATCCGGCTGTTCTAAACTGTGCCGCGGGGCCCACACTTGCAAAATCCCGTCTTAACCGAATATGAATCTACAATTTATTAGACACGCCAGCGAATCGATGTCATTTATTTGTATTCGGGGTGCGCGACAGAAGGACAATCAAAAATGGGTTTCGGATGTGATCTCCGCAAAAGAATTTTTTTTTTCAAACTCGCATCCAATTAAATTCGATTCGTGTACACATGTGCGTAAAAAACTTCTCCGCATCTGCATACGTCGAAAGGTTAAATCGTGCAAAAGACTGAAGCGAAAACGATTATGTCGGTTCGAATGTTCGATTCTGGAATAATTAAACCTCGTGCGGCTTAATTTGGGCGTTTCAGTGCAGTCCGTGTCGCATCTGCATCGTTTACGGTGTACGCATTTCCGGATGAAGAGCACAGAACCGAGAAGGAAACCTTGTTGGGGCGACGAGCTTTTGCGCGCGAAGGAAAGCTCGACCAAACCGCATTTCGGAAACGCCGTGTTTTGATGTTGTTGAAGGGCCGGGGAGGAGAAGGGGAATTGCACAGGATCATTTTTTCCGGTGTCAACAACTGTTAAATTCCGGGAATAAAAATGATCCTTTCGGCGCTAGGTGAGGCGAGTGGGTGAAAATCACGCCCACTTGGAGATAATAAATTACGCGTGAGTTCAGATCTCAAGTATTCGGTGTAAATATAACTAACACAAGCGTTATAAATAAATTAAAATTCAGGGGGGCAAATAAATTTGTTGGTGCAAAATTGGAAAATGAAAATTTTAACAGGACGTACATATCAATTAAATAAATTGAAAATGACAACAACCAAATAATTCAATTTTATGGTGTTTGATATGTACGGCTGGAATGAGAGTTTTAATTTGCATTTTTAAACAATTTATTAATGCATTTTTGCGGTCACAGTTTGCGGTCATTTTGAAGGTTCCGTTTTTGCGATTTGCTTGTTTTGTGCATCCGTCGACAGATGTCGCACCTTATCCACTGTCAAAGTGACATTTCTACTTTTTTATTTGTCAAAACATAACCAATATTTTTGGAGATCGATGTAAATATGACATTAATTCTAGTGTTCGCACCAGACAAAAACGAATCCCGTGAAAATCAGATTTAGCAGTGTCCTTCCCACCGTCATGTGCTTTGTGTGACACCAGAACGATTTTCCATTGTAGCATTGTCATGAATAATTGAATTTGAAAACCACTTATGGACCGACACGGCGATTGTGGAGAGCCCTCGATGAAAAACAGGCGAAAATGTTCGCCGCAACTGAACGACAACTCTTGCCAAATAATGGTGGAATAATCGTGTGACGCTCGATCAAGACTAATCTGTTGTTTCCAGGTGGACAACTCTGAAAATGTGCTGAATATATTGAGAAATCTATACGTGGAGAGACAAATGTGCGATGTGGCTTTGTTAGTCGGTAACAGGGAGCACTACGCCCACCGACTCATTCTTTGTGCTTTCAGCGACGTGTTCCAAGTAGTGTAAGTCATTAGAGAGTTAGTTTTCATTACATGATTGGTTTCAGGCCATGCTCATGAAGCCTGAGTGGTGTGAGTGGCACGAAAGTAAAGTCAAGCTTCAGGAATTGCTGCCTGAGTGCGAGAAAGTGTTCCACTTGTTCTTAGAATATTTTTATACAGGAAAAATCTTGATCACACACACTAACGTTATGCCTATTCTCGCCCTCGCCGACAAATATATAGTCAAGGTAGAGGAAAATCGTGTCGATTCTGCTGTACAGAGGTGTTTTCCAGGGGTTGTCAAGACTGTGCGTGCAGTACATGTGCAAACATGTACCCCACGCCGCCTCCCACAATCAGTTGTTCCTCTGGTTGCAATACTCCATCCCTTGCGGACACGTCGAAGTGGCGGAAAAATGCCAAAACTACATAAAATGGAACATAGAATCGATAGCGAACACTCCCGATTTCAGCAACATAGACACGGAGATGCTGATAAAGCTTCTCCACGAGAACGACGTGATAGTCTACAATGAAATGGTGCTTTACAATTGCGTGGTCAGGTGGTTAGAGTTGCAAAAAATTCGATTGTATAATCTCGAGATCTCCGCCGCAGAACTGGAAGAACACATGAGCGGTTTGGTTAAAAGCGTCATGATGTTCATCAGGTTTCCGATGATGTCGCCGCGCGAGCTGGCCGACCTGCTCTTGTCGCCGCTGATAAAGCAACACAAAGAGTTCTTCGTCGACAGAATGGCCATCGGGATGACCTACCACTCGGGACAGCAGGAACAAATCGAGAAAATCAGCGCGACGGAAGAGGGAAAGTTATTGTTCACGCCCCGCCTCTACACGTCAGACATCTACAGCGCCGTTATGGTAATCGAAAATTTCAACAGCCTGCCCTGTTACCACACGAGTACGTTTGTTTTCTCGTCACACATGTCAGCAGCAGACTGCGAATCGGACAAGATTAACGATTGGGTGGTAGATCTGTATCCCAAAGGGGTGTGGTTCAAAAAGTGCTATCTGATCGTGTGGCAGGGCACGCTCGAAGTCCCCGAAGAGATAATCTCGACGGTGAGGTTGTCGCTGACGTGCCGCGACCTCTTCGAGCCGAAGATCAAGGTGAAAGTGGCCGTGCTGATCTACGGCATCCAGGGAGGCGTCGAGCACGTCATGGAGGTCAGAGAGAAAATCCACCATTTCACCGCCGACGACAAAGTCATGAACATCGACAGCTTGATTCCTTTCGCAGAGCTTAATCCCAGCGCTTCGAACCACAGCCACGAGAGCCCCTACCTGATAGGACCCAATAGGAATCAGCTCAAGCTGAACGTGGTCATTACATCTCTGAACTGACCGCCAAATTTATTTTTGTAATAGATTCGTACCGACTGTTGACCTTCTGAAACAATAACTTTATTATTACTTTATGCAGAATTTTTAATAAAATATTTTGTTGTAAGAGCGTTGTTATTCGACCGCATCTCACCACAAGTGGCGCCCTCTTCAATCAAAATGATGCTACAAGCAAAATGTAATTTTTATAAACCTCACAAGTACAGTTGTTAACAATACCACAGTGTTCAGGATTAATCGATAATAAATAAATTGAGCAATTTTAATTGACAATTTCAGTTCCGCAAGTTTGCAACTAGAACCATAAAAATCACATTGTAAAGTCGTAGGAATGCAAGTCAAACGCAACTAAGCATACGTGTATAAAAATTAAGTACTGTAGGGTAAGTACCGCCAGTTACGGAGCGAGAGAAAATGGAAAGACTTTCATGGTGATGTAATCGTCGAGGACCTCCTTGATGTTAGTAACGGTCGGCGCGGGGACGCTCACCGTGAAGCCCAAATCCTTCAGTTTGGCCCCGTTCAGTCTCAAGTGTTTGTGCAGAAGCAGCTCTGGATCCATGTGGGGCGTCAGAGGAGTATTTTGTATGTTGTCCTGTCTGCAAACCTCAGCCCAAGGCACTAAGTGTTTGTCGTTGGCGTCGTCCGCAGCGCCCTCTAGGTCGACAACGGCAGACACGATGTTGCCGCAGAAGTCGACTTTGACGCCGAACAATTCGGACAAGATGTTCGAAATGGAGCCCTGACTGGAGTCGGCGTCGTCAACGACGTTGTAAATTTTTCCGGCGGTGTCGTCCCTGTTGCAGACGAACCAAATCGCTCTAGAAACGTCCGTAACGTGCACAGTGTTGATTTTTAAGTCGGCGTTCCAGAGCAGTTTCATCGTTTCGCCTAGGTGTTTGTAGATGGCGGCGACGATGATCCTAGGGGTGAGTCCCGTGCGGTCCCCCAACCCGTACACCGTAGCCAGTCTCAAAATGGTGTACTTCAGATTTGGAATATCGCCGATTTGTTTCTCGACCTATCAAGACGAATAATTAGTCGTGGCGGGTGAGACTGAAGGGACTGACCTGACGCTTCCACTTGCCAATGTACGACCAAGGCTCGACGGTCCCGTCTTCTTTGTGCGGCACTTTTTCGCAAGAATTCATCTTCCCAGAAGACAACTCGACGTAGTGCTTGGCGTTGCGCAGCGCCGCCTCTTTCGCACAGTTCAAACTCAACTTCAAGATACCCTCTTCGTAGACCGGGTCAGTCTGACCCAGTTTGGTCTCCCCAGCACAGTTAATCACGAAATCCCAACAAAAATCGGAACTGAACGCGTTTTTACACGATTCTGCAACAAAGCGATTTGAACGATGCAAACATTTCGTGGGGACTCACCAGGATTGATTAGGTTGGCACTTTTGAACTCCACAATGGGACTTTGGAAGTACTTCTGGCAGTCGTCGTTCATCCAGGCGACTTGGGGTGGGACTTTATCGACCACTCTTATTGCACTGGCGTGGTCGCCGGACACCAAAAAAGACACCAGATTTCGGCCGACGAAGCCGCAACCTGTCCAGGTGCGACGTTTTAGGTTAGAAACGGTTCCAGATCAATTCGAAATTGTACTCACCTCCCAGTACTAAAATTGTTGGCTTCTCCATGGCTCTTTGTGTTTGCACGATGTGACTTCGTTACAAAATCTTATCTTCCGATTATAATTCATCCGGTATACGTCATCGAACTGGTAAACAAGGAGGAAGCACAGCATGCACATAAAAGCCGGCACTTTGCGGTTATTTTACACTCTATTTATTACGCTTTTTAGGGGCGACGTGAATCAGAATGCACGACGTGGACGAACCGAGGTGGAGCCACGTTTAATTATTTCGTTATATAAGGACAGGTATGCAATGCCTTTTGAATTTTGAATTTTCAAGTGCATCCAAAGTAGGCAACCCAAAATACACGATGCATCTGACACTCAAGACTCAAACAAAGAAAAACCGAAAGAAAGTTTTCTTTCACCGTGGACACGAACTGAGTAATTTTGAAAATATTTGCGGTGCCAGTGGAGGATTTCGCCTCGAATTCTGCAATCTCAAAGGAAAAAATGTTTACCGACCTTATCTATCAATTGTTAATTAACTCACGACCAAATAATATAAAAACTGATTTTTTTTCTGTTTAAATCAACAGTTTAATGCGTTACGAGCCATTGTATGCAGGTTTTCTCTAATCTACCACCGAAGGTCAGTAGAGCGGTCACGTGATCAAATAAACAAAACACCTTCATTTTTTATTTTGAATTTGCTGAAGATTTTTGTTGGAACAATAGAGATAATCGCGTGCATGTTTACTGCACTTTTGTCAACATTTGCACCCGCTCGTGCATAAACAATTTATCTTTGTTGAGCGAACACAAAAATGACAAAGAAAAAAAGATGACAGGTGTGTCTCGATTTTGGTCGTTAGGTAGCGCTGGTGTCGTTTTGATTCCGGAAGCTCCGTCATCTTGGACGCCGGAGCGTCACGACGCCGGGGAAAAGTTTTATCAGGACGACAGGAGAAGAGAGGAATTTTTCCATTCATCACGGATCGATATCAGTCTGTCTACCCCTTCATGATATTCGCCATCTGTCACATAAATAGGGCGACAGCAGTGGGTGCTGTCCTGCGTTACAGTTTTAAAGGACAGACAAAATCAGATTCGGTCGTGTTGAGGCACGAAGAATATATTGGTCGAAGGTTAAGTAATAAATTCTTTGCCAATTGCGTTATAATAACTATTAAATTGCGTCGCGTTCGCGAGATTATTACTGTTATTCACTTATCAATGAGTAATAAGTGCAGTTAGTATGGCATGCACCAGGCACGACCTCTTAGTCTTAGTTCATCGAACTTTCTTAGCACTGTTCAAAAATGCTATTGTTTCTAGTTTCGCGATCACTGGGTATGTCTTTATCAAAACTTACTACACCGTTAAACGCTTTACGACAATTTTTGACAACTAGTAGCTTATCTATGTCTTAAGTCATGGGAAACGTGGCAATATTGAAAATTTTCGTCAGTGAGATTTTCACACAAAAACAACGCAAAAGTAGATAAATCGTTTAATAAATAAAAGTAGTACAAGTCCGTTTATTCCGACATTGCGACTATAATTTTGTGTCGAAAGTGGACACGACGGCAACTTCGATTTGGCGTTGGCCGCACCCGTTCCCACTTTTGTACTTGTCTTGGGCACCGGCAGGAATAAAAAAACAAAGTCCTGCCCCCACCAGCACACTGGCGGCGACCACAAAAATGGGAATTTCACAGTGGTCGTCCATCAGCAACCCAAAAACTAGATTGCTGAGCATGGCTCCCATCCTGCCGGCGCACATGGTCAAGCAGATCGCCATCGCCCCCACGCTCGTGGGGAACAGCTCGACGACGACGCTGCCGATCGTCATATTGGCCGTGACCATCGTCGACTGAAAGATGGAAGCGACGATCAAATTCTGCCACGAGGAGGTGAGCCAGTAGATGAGGGCGGCGCTGACGCCCCCCGAGAGCATGGTGGTGCAAGGAATCACCCTGAGGGAGACTCTCCCGGCAAAGAAACCGGAGAGAGTGTTGGCCAAGAGGGAGGCGATGCCCATGACGACGGTGCTCTGGATGACGGCGGCGTCGAAAGAGGGCTTGCAGCTGTTGGGTGGGGTCAAGAGGGCGAGCTCTTTCACGGTGGCAGTGGTGTTGGGGTGGAGGGTGTGGAAGCGCTCGAATCTGACGAAGAGCTCGGGGAGCCACCAGCCAAGGCCGAACACCCTACAAAGACAATATTATCTGATTTAAGGTCTATTTTTAAGCGGTGTTTGCCGACTGTCGCACTAATGCCCAACAATTTCTGCTATTATTTTGTGACATCGCGTGAGGTGATTTATTTGGGGATTTTGTCACGTTAAGGCAATGAACTGAGCTGTGTCCACAACAAAACAAAGAAAATGTATTTCGGTTTGATATCTGACTACCCAATATAAACATATTCAAGAAAATGTGTTAGTTTTAGAAAATTTCCTCTGTCAGTGCAGTATCACTATAAATTACGCTGAAAAAGTTTATTTTAATTAGTGTATTGTAATTATTTAAACTGTGAACTAAATTAGCGTCAGATTTATCTCTTTGTGTGTACTTATATTAGACGAAAATGACATTTTCAATTCCTTTTAAAGTTTTTTTTCGTAAAAATTACGACGCCGCAGATACTCAGCAAAAACTCACGTGGATGCAAAGTTTCGGAGATAAAAAGATGGTAAACAAAGAATAAACGATTTTTTCAAGCTATAATCGCAAGATAAATAGGAAGAGCGTAAATATTAACTCTTTTTCCAATTTTATTCTTACTCATAAGATGCAAATATATTTCAGAAAATGTTGCCAAACTTTAGAATTACTTCGTACATTATACCATCATATTGCTTCCCTTGAGTTTGTTTAGTTCATTTATATTTTTCAAACTTGATGTTTACGGTATGTGATTGTGGTATTACTTCCGTTTTAATAACTAATTATTTAATATATAAGTGTAAAAAGTTATCCTTTATTGCACGAACGGTTTTAAAATACGACCGAGGCACGAGGGAGTATTTTAAAGGATGTGAGTGCAACAAAGGAACTTTTTACACGTAGATATGTCTTACAATATTTTATCTACGATCGTGAGATCATCGCACCGGTTTCAACATAGATTTGTTTAAAATAATTATTATTGATTCAATATTTATTTTTATGAATAACCAAAGTCGTTTGAGAACCACGTCGTTTAGCAACCTACTTCTAAACAATGTTTCCAACAAATTGTATTGTTGTAATCTGACAGTTCGTATCTGTACCATAAAAGCGTGCACTAAAAGTTTTTTGTAATTTGCCTCCATTTTGATTCTGTAATAGACATATTAACGCACGCGACGTCATCATCTGGGATGTCCTTATAGCCATTATTTCACCGAACATTTTACGAAAATGTTTGGGTTGGCAAAACTTGATTCGTCATGCGTGTCAGTTTAAATTACAAAATGTGCAAAGAATTACTTATCAGAATTTATCAAGCAACAAATTCGCGACCGTATTTTTGGGAATTTCACGTATTCCAGCGGGCGTACATGAAAGATTATCTTTCATATTCGTGTTTTGTGACAGAATTTGGATAAAACAAAAGGCGACTTTGAAGACTTGATTAAATTTTCACTTTTAAAATTAAGACATTACCAACCGCCACGAAAATCCCTAAATCGAGGAAAGTAAACATTTTTGTTTAAAAACGGCTTAAAAAGGGCAAATTACAAAAAATAGTATAAAAAACTCGTTTCATAAGACCTTGAAGCACTCATTCTTTAAAATAACTCGTGGCTACGCCACTCGTTTTTTAATCTTGAATTCGTGCTTCAAGACTGGTCTTATGAAACTTGTCTTTTAATATACCTACTATTATGGCACGATTCCGTCAGTTCACTAGACGTCAACTTTGACAACGATTTTTAGTGTGAAAAGTGCCTACTTTTTACACGATCATAGATAAAAAAATATCAAGTTTCGAACGCAAAATTTGAAGGACAAAAATATAATTTCAAAATATACAGGGTTATTATGATACGCCCTCGATCTGTGTGCAACCCCTCAGGCCACAGGCCCTGGGGTTTCACTCTGCCAACCTCGCATGTTATCAAACTTATAACACCCTTGATACCTTAATAACTATTAATTATTAATTATTAATCCTTGTATATAAATACATATAATTGAAAACTTGACATTCTAGTGATTCTGTCTCATGTTATCGTATGTACTTTTATTACAAAACTCTACTTTTCGAGATCATTTAATAATTTGGAACATTTCTTCAAATTTTAATTAATTCTAGGATTTTTCTAAACGAATTAACAACACACTGACATTGAAATTTTAATGAATACCTATAATAACGCGACATTGACATTAAAAATATAAATAAATAATAAATTATAAATTTATAGGAATGTAGGACAGGTCGGTCATAATCTTGCGTCATTACCAACTCAAGATACGTAAATTTGAAACAGTTTAATGTTTAATTTGAAAATCAATAATCGTCAAAATAGGGGACCTTAGGAAATTTAACGAGTCGTTAACAACATTGAAAACAACTATTTGATGACGGGACAGTTTATTTGTTGCTCAACATTAAAAACAAATTTTGTAAACGACCAATTTTGCTATAATTTCCAAAATTGTCTGCTTCAGGCATAAAAGATATAAAAAAAACGATTAAGAAATAACTAGCTGTAAGAAACTTCTTTTGGGAATATGGATGTGCACCAATTTTTCATTTTTTTTTTCAAAACGATACAAAAAAAATAAAAAAAAAACAAAGGAAACATTTACCGTTGTTCCAAATGATCAACCCACGACACGTCATTGCTTAAGACTGCAAACTAACACAGTATCAGACAACACATGTATAATAACACGTGACGAGCGTCTTATGAATGACGTCTCACCAAAACACTATAATCATTGTTTTTTTGTTATGAAATTTAAATTTCAACACTTTAACAAATAGGCTAAGTCAGTTGAAAAGCTTCCAATAAAAAATACGACTCGCATAAAAAATATATTTTTTTCATTTGTGAAAAACTTACCAATAATATTTGCAAATCGTACGTACCCGAACATATTGGTAAACATAATACTGGTGGTGAGCATCGTGACGTAGAGCAAGGGGGCCCTGAACAACCTCCTGAACTGTGCGCCCATCTCCTGCAAAGCTTTGACCGTTTTACCCCGACACTGCAGATTATTCCTAATCCTGGTCTCGATCCTGACGTCCTCGAGCAAATTCCTCACCGGAAAATCCTTCGCCTGGCGTCCCGTGTTGACCGCGAACATCCTCCTCAAAACAACGAGAGCTTTCCTGGGGTCTCCCTTGGCCACAAAGAATCTAGGACTTTCGGGCAGCCGCAGAAACCACAACCCCGCCACCACTTCGGGCAGGACTAAGATGATCATGAACAGCCTCCACGAGGTGAGCGTGAAAAAGGGCCCCCACGCGACGGAGAGCTCGATCGGCAAGATGAGCCAGGCGAAGAGCGGCAAGAGCAGCCAGGACGAGGTGAAGAAGATCCCCGAGTAGCAGATGACGGAAGCGCGGAAGTTAGGGGGTTGGAACTCCGCCAAATAGGAAAAGATGATGCTGCCGGGGCCTCCGATTAGGACGCCGTTCACAAACCGGCAAACGATCAAGGCGGTGACCGAGCGGTTGGTGGCGCAGACGAGCGTAACGGAGGAGTTGAGGAGATGGGCCGAGACCAAGATGGTCCTGCGGCCCTTGGAGTCCGCGAGGGCGCCCCAGAGGAAGCTGCTGGCGGCGCCACCGGCCAAAAAGCACACGTTGAGCAGGCTGAGCTGGAAAGAGGTGAGGTGGAGTTCGCACTGCGCTGCGGGGAAGATGTAGGCAGACAAGCCGTTCTGGAAGCCAACGCTGATTATGCAAATCGCACAAGCCGTGAAAGCCTCGTAGTGGAATTTACCGTAGCCTGGAAGCTGACGCAATAAAAACGATAAAAAGAATATGTGCAGATACCTGTGAGGTGGATGGCCCGGTCGAAATCCACAGACTCGCACATGACCTGCCCGCTACCCTCGACCATACCGACGCAATTAACAAACCCATGATGGCATTCTTTTCGCAATAAAAATATCTATTGGGCAACGATCCAAACATAAATAATAACTGAACCATCAGCGGTTTGAACGAGACGCACAAATGGGGTTGGTCGACTAGACTCATTTTTCTTGAGGAAATTTGTTTTCCCAACAGAACCAATATTGAACGATTCACTCCGACGAATTAGACCAGTGCCGGAGACGAATTGCACCCTCCACAAGTAACAACAATGTTCATTCCCCACAAGAAACTCGCTAATCAAAACGAATCTACATTAATGCATGTTACGCAAAATATTGTTATGTATGAGGACATCTAGGATAATTATCTTTATTTTGTTGCCTTCTACCTCGAGTGATGATTGGGGTTTTAAATGTTGAAATGGTTGAAAATTAATGTTTACAACTTATTTGATTAGAGTTAGCATTTGTGTAAAGTAGATTAGATATGGCAACGTTGCAAGTAATCTGTTGACGTAAAACATAAAAAGTATTTGAAAGAATGTGTCCAAAAATGAACGATTTTGGATTAATGGAAGATTAAAAACCACAATGGTGATGTGGAGAAAGGAAATGTGTGGGGCAACAAAAGAAAAAAACATTTTCGCAGCTAGTCTGTAAAACCGACGTTGTCAAACTTCCAGTGCCAGCTGATCGGGTTGAGAAGACAGTTAATCATTTTCCGTTAATCGTAATTTACGAGATTCAAATCACATGAACTTCATTTTTTTAAATTCTTCACCATAAAAAAGTTGGTTTTCAATCAACACTGTGCGTCTAAAATAGGCAAAAAAGGTTTTTCTACTTTTTTTGCAAATCATAATGAAAGTAGCACTTTTTTTAACGAATAATCGTAATGAAAGTAGTACTTGTTTTCATCATTTTATTCCATCTCCTTAGAGATTATTGTCAAAACATACTTACCTACTTTTTTTTATTTTGCATAGGTAAATCCTTTTAGGCCAAATTTCTCAACTTACAACAACAAGCAAAAAAATGTCGTACACAACATGTTATATAAGTCTCCTTTTTTCACTCATTTGCTTGATTACTCGGACTCCGCCCTCGTCAATCAAACTGCAAATTCATGTCAAATTTGACAGTGGGGCTAATATTTTTGTAAGTACACTCAAAACAACTTTTTTAGTTTTATAGTAAATTGTGTGGCTGTTTTTTATCGAACATATACATTTTTAAAGTTTATTACCTTTTCGACATCCTGCAAAAAAGAAAATTTAGAGTTTGAATTATTTAAATGAATGACAACGTCTTAAATGTAGATTTATTGTTTTGAATGTAGTTTCAAAATTTTTGCTCATTACCATAGGAACATTCATTAGTTCGCATTTTTGCCACTTCTTCTTACATTATTTTTACTATAGTTGTACAAATAACTATTTTATAATGGACTTACTGTAACATTGGAAATAGTTTTGTAACAGATCCTACAGTGAAACTACATATTTTTGGTAAAATTTTAGTTTTTACGAGTAGCAGGAATTATTGCTTCTTGTATCAAATTACTAAACGACATTTGAATTATAAACACCTGAACTTTATGTGATTTGAAAAACGAAAACAACTTCGACAATAAAGTTTTCCCAAACGAATCAAATTCGTCAATTATTTTTATTTCACGATTTTGACAATGGGTTGCCAGTGTCATCATTTATTGCTATCAAAACTCCCTAGATACTATGGAGTGCATTTAAAAAATATTTTCTGTATATATTTTTTAAATAAATGGTACAAATAACAATAATAAGAGGCATTGTAGCACTAGTTCTATAATAGACCCTGTTATTAAACTAGTACAATAATATACTGTTATTTCACAGTTTGGGAAACTTTGTTTCACACATTAGTGGAGTTGCACTTTACCAAATTTTGCTTCATTTGACAGAAATACAAAATACAAAATAAATTTCTGGTAGAACACTTGACGTTGCTTTATCATCATATCATATTCACTAATATTATGAAAATAATTGTAAAAGAACTCCAAATGGGTACACTTCAACATCGTGACAGCTTTTAACTTTTAAGTTGGCTGCCCAATTCATATTTTGAAGATTAATTAATTATTTTTTGCGTAGGTAATAATTTTATTTTACGGAAGCAATGGTCTTGCAAACATTTATGTATGCAATTTGTGTACAGACTACAAAGCACTTTTTACGTGTGGGAATGCGTAAAAATAAAATAAAAAAAATAACTGCGCTCGTGCGTGTAATCTTCTTATTTCTAAAAGAAGTAGTGCTTTATACACCGGTTGTACATATAATAGTATATTAAAGAAGGAGTTTTATAAGGGTTGATTTGGCGCACGAGTCCCAAGTGTAGAAAACGACCCGTAGGGGAGTTTTCTATGGGCCGAGTGCGCCAATGCCTTTATAAAACGAGTTTTTTATATTATTTTTTAGAATTTGCTACCTTGTTTTAATTTTTAAATAAAAAAATTAAATTTTCAAATTCTAGGGAATTTTGTATTAATTGGTAATTCAAGGTAACGGATGCAACTACATCTGCAACAGATGTTAAAAAATGATAGCCATAAACGACTCCAACCTGAATACAATAATAGACCTATTAGAGACGCAAATACTAAAATAAGTATTTTTTAGAATCTGCGTCTCTAATAGGTCTATTGTTGTGTTCAATTTGGAGTCGTTTATGGCTATCTCTTAAAGCACTCGTAGTTTAATATAGATCTCTAAGAAAATTTTTATCAATATTTCAGTGTATTATTGTCATTTACACCAAAAAACTTCCAATATTAATGTTCAAACTCTACTTTTTAACATATGTTGCAGATGTAGTTGCATCCGTTACCTTGAATTACCAATTAATACAAAATTCCCTAGAATTTGAAAATTTAATTTTTGTATTTAAAAATTAAAACAAGGGAGCAAATTCTAAAAAATAACATAAAAAACTTGTTTTATAAGGGCATTGGCGCACTCGTTCCATACAAAACTCCCCTACGGGTCGTTTTCTACACCTGGAACTCGTGCGCCAAATCAACCCTTATAAAACTCGTTCTTTAATATACTATTAATGCCTCGGATATTGCTGATGTATACAAATAATTTAAATTTTTATTTTGGGGTATATTATGGTGATCGACTCGCCTTAAACATGAGAGTATGCATACAAAAACTTAAACTAAATAAAAATAATTAATAAAATAATACGGAAACATTTTGAAAATAAAAACCATGAAAAACTTATCACCTAATAAACATTTTTAATACAATCGGTAATAAAACTAGGTGTGTCGTCGTTAATACCATAAAATCTAGAAGCTGTATTAATCATCAAGGCAACATTAAGATGTCGATCCTTCGAGAACAATAATTAAAAAGGATACTTCGAGATGAAGTAGTTTTGGGGACAAGGAAATTCAGTTAGGACAGTCATTTTTATTTTTAACGAGATGAAGCAAACATTTCACAACTATGGGCGTGCTTATAATCTCTGCAAGGCAATTTTCATCTGAAATAAACTTGACATTTTCAAAAATCAAATAAGAGCTCCGTATCAGGCATTGATTTTTGTTTAGTTTTTAAGATCAATCGAGACCTCTGGTATTTTTGTCGAATTAAGACCAAAAAAAAAAGGAATGACAGGGACTGTGTTAAAACTTGAAGTGACAAATTTTATAAAATGTCAAATCAGATATCAAGTAAGATACGATCTTTGCCAGAGTGTTGTAATTGTTTCAATGGCCATTTATAATTTTCATCATTAACCTCTTTACAGTACTCGTAACATTAAAATCTCATGTATTGGCTTAAACGAGTAGGTACTAAGCTGCCAAGTGGTAACAGTGACGGTCTGGTAGAAGGAGACAAAACGAACTCCGGGAAGCACAGGTCTCTGCAGGACCTGCCCTTCATTATCTTATATTATAAATAAAAAAAGTAGATAAGAAATATCAACGAATATTTTTTATTACTCGCTTGTACAATTTAAAACATAAATTAATATTATTACAAAATTTTGTCTTGCAGAAGTAATTTATTATCTACGTCCATCTTGTGGAATCTGAAAAGAAAACAATTTATTGAGTATGCAGATTGTTTAAAATGTTTCCTTTTCAAACTCATTCTTTGAGCACGTGTCCAGCTATTTTTGCAATAAATGGTTTAAATGCGGTCACTTGTTTGTAACATCTTTTAATATTGGACCTGGCGGTGGTAACGGTTTCCTATCTTATCTACGAAATTCAGAACACCACCTACAATGTGGTTAAAAACATTTGGATACTGGTTGAACGACATTTATAATGAAAAAATATTGAAAGACAACATTCTATGACTCCAAATGCAAGTTATTCCTCGATGCACTTGATTCACAGATCAAACAAAGAAAGATAAATTTTATAATAAAAATAAGATAATAGAAAATATATCGAGAGCAACAATTAAAAAAAGGAGATTTTGGGATGAAGTAGTTTTGGGCAAGGAAATTCAGTTGTCAAGGACAGTCATTTTTATTTTTAACGAGATGAAGCAAACATTTATTTCTGACACAAGGGACTCTCCACAATGAATAATTTTCAATAATCATCAATTATTAACACATCATCTTCAAAAGTAAGCAAAAATGAAAAAATAAATGTGTCCAAGTCCTATAATTTTACGATGCTTAACAGCGAAGATATATTGGTTAAGATATCAACTGTCTATGTACTAACTAGTCTCCGCCCATGCACTCTTTCAAAACGACAGGTTGTTGACTGTTTACAAATATTTAGGTACGCCACTCCTCACATCGAGAATTTTCCAATACACTTAACACAATCATCATTTTGCATCGTGATAAAATAATAAAAAAATGCGAACCGGTTTCAATTTACGCAACTGATGCAATCGAGTCTAATTTCGCAAAGACCGGAATCCTGTGGAGCTTAAAGGGTTGCTTAGGTATCTTCCGGAAAAGCTCTGGTATCAGGAACGCAGCAGATTCGGAAAAGTGTGAAAGCTCCCCCTCGCGTGGAAAGCTCAATCGATAACGTTTACAGATAAGCTGGAATTAATTGAATTTATTTACCTTTAATAACGGGTCGACTCGATTGTCGTCTAATTAAACGGTTTCACGAGAATTCGATCGGAAGCTCTGGCGCGATCCGTCTCTTCCAAGAATGCTTCGTAAATTCACAGTAATTAAGAGCTTTGGAGTGAATTTTCGCGATTGTACTTGCACAGACGACGATCCAGGTGGCTATTAACGGCATGTAACGACTAATTTGTATTTTGTTGGATTTTAAACGCTCTTTCGGGCTGGCTTACAATAGCCGGACTATTAGGGGCGTAGAAAGGCGAGAAGGAGCGGCTCCGGGCCCGGAAAATAAATTCAGGGAGCGCTCGAACGTTCGTCGCTTAATCTTCGAGGCGCATCTATGTTTTTCACCACCTTGATGTGAGCCTTGAAGGCGACGAAAATATTTGTATTTTTAAAAATTCGTCTGGATCAGTCCGTGGGAATTACGAAAACAATCATCCAAACAAGCGGTGTTTGTGCCGGGATTAGCGCGGAGGTCTCTCTTCGCGGCTGTTGCTTTGTTGCAAAACAATAAAAATCACGTTTCTGAGCAAATAGTTGCACAGCTAAATACCTGAACAAACGTGACGGCATTGTTGTTCGGGCAGGGACCAAACACGAAAATATAGCGTTTTAGTGAAATTTTGATGGACCGCATGCGTCACACACGACGATTAATTACGATAATCAAGTTAATTGTGACTGGGATTAAATTGTTTCCTGAGTAGAACTCTTAAGTAGGCTGAAAATTGCTCAAATAAAAGAGCGGTTTCGTGCACCCGGCCACATTTGTAATTTGGCAAGAGGCATTATTAAACGGTCGAAATGAGCGACAAGCACAAATACTCATATGGTGAATAGCGAGTGGCGAGTCGGTCTCCTTCATTAACAACCTCTCGTTTCAGATGAGTTCAAAATTAGCGCCGAAAAATACAAGAACGTCGAGTTCGAAGCCGCCCTCGAGCACACCAGTAAGTCCAGCAGTAAGTCGACGAAAGTGCGAGTGTGACCGGTGCGTTTCCAGGTTTCGGCAAGTACAACTTGGCCCTCATATTGGTCTGCGGATTGACTCTCTATGGGGTCAACAGCGAGGCCTACGCCGTCGGCTACGTCCTGCCCTCGGCGGAGTGCGACCTGGAGCTGGACACCTACACCAAAGGGATCTTGACCTCGACGAACTTCATCGGGATCACCGGCAGCTGCTGCGTTTGGGGATACCTCTCCGACACCAAGGGCCGGAAGAACGTCCTCATGATCAGCCTGATCTTCGCCTTCCTGTGCAGCGTCGCCGCCGCGTTCACCCCCTCGTTCTGGGGTTTCGCCGTGCTACGATTCTGCAACGGAATATTGTAAGTACTACTCGAGTAATAACTAATAACACCCCCCAGACAATATTATTTATTTTTCGACGTGCCAAGTGCTGATGCGAAATATTTCCTCGTGGTGCCAACACATTATTATTATGCAACGTCGTTACGTAAACATTTTCTCCACAAGTTCGTTTTGTAAAAATACCGTGACGTCACAAGAAATTTCTTCACTCCTAGTCAGTGAAGGGGTGGTGAAAGTCAGAACACTTTCACCGCAAAAGGAAAAATTTGCGGGACAATAAAAAACCGGAGAAAATGACCCAAAAATGTTCACATTATTTGGCAAACATGAAAAACTAATCCGTGTTGCATCAAGAATTTAACAATGTTTGACAAGCATTAAATTTACAACGTTTGGATTAATAAAAAAAATTAACAAAACTAGTTATTTGCAGACTTTACAACTTTTTACAGCTGTGATGAAGACAAATTTAGCAGATCTTTCTGGAATTATCGTACTATCGATTCTGCTAAATTGGAACGATTGAAGTTAATTACGAGTCACGTTTCCATTAACCAATCTGCGGCTCTAATTAATCACTTAATTCGCAACATGTTGACCGTTTAGTGTTGCGTTATTTGTTATTTAAACTCGACGAATCGTCAACACCAACAGAAATTAAAATATTAATTAGTAATTGGCTCCAATTCTGCGTTTTCGGGTCGCGTGTTAATTCAAATGTTTGTTTAATAAAAATGTCTTGACCTTTTAATGAACCGTTTTAACTTCTTTTACTTAATAAATGTCGTAAATTTGCTTTGCTTTTGCTAAATGTTTCATTCTCACGACATCCGCGAGCTAATTAGTTTTAGTTAATTGTCATTTAGCTTCCGATGATCCACCATTCACATTTTGTGTGACAACAGCGCCCTCTGTCTTCGAAAAATAGTTGTGTCAATTCAAATGTGTGTTTAATGAAAATGTCTTGATCTTTTTATGAACCGTTTTAACTTCTTTACTTAATAAATGTTGTAAATTTGCTTTGCTTTTGCTAAATGTACATTCTCACGACATCCACGAGTTAATTAATTTGAATTAGGTTAAGTGTGACAACAGGGCCCCCTATCTTGGAAAAATCATCATGTCAATAAAAACGACTTGATCTCTTAATTAATGAACCGTTTCAACTTCTTTTACTTAATAAATGTCGTAAATTTGCTTTGGTTTAACCAAATGTTACACCACATTTCATGTGACAACAGCGCCCTCCATCTTGAAGAAATTGTTTCGCGTCTTTATTTTTTAATTTCTCTCTTAATGAACCGTTCTAACATCTTATATTTAATAAAAGTGGTGAATTCGCTGTGGTTTGGCTAAATGTCGCAGTCTCACGATACCCACAAGCTAATTAATTTGAATTACATCTCATTTACTCTTTGAAGAGTCCAACAGTCACATTTAATGTGTTATGCATAAATTGTTTTGCATCAATTCAAACGTTTATTTAATAAAAACGTCTTGACCTCTTAATGAACCGTTTAACTCGTCTTACTTAATAAACGCCGTAAATTTGCTGTGCTTTGGGTAAATGCCGCATTCTCACGATACCCACGAGCTAATTAATTCGAATTAATTCGCATTTAGCCTTCCGAGAAGCTGTAATTTTGCAGTGGCGTCCTCTTAAAGAACCCGTTTTGTTGCAGCATCGCGGGTCCTTCCGCGATCGTCTACGCCTACTTCGGCGAATTCCAGAGCAGAATCTACCGGTCGACGGCGATGGCGTGGATGAGCCTCTTCATCGCCTTGGCTCTGATCAGCCTCCCCGGCCTCGGCTGGTCCCTCCTCCCCCAACACATAAACTTGCAGATCTTCGGCCTCACCCTCAACTCCTGGAGACTCTTCATGCTCATAATCAGCATCCCCAATCTGATCGCGGCTCTGGCGTTCATCAAACTGCCAGAAAGCCCCAAGTATCTGTACCACAGCGGTCACATCGAAGAGGCGCTCCAAGTCTTGAAAACCATCTACACGATCAACACTGGCAAAGACGAGAGCACCTTCCCCGTGGAGAGCTTGCAAGAGAAGGTTTTGCTCCAGGTCGAGGCCAAGAAGAACATTCTCAGGGACTTCTGGGGGCAGATCGCTCCGCTGTTCGTGCCTCCGCATCTGAAGTACTCGCTGGCGTCGGGGTTGATGCAAGGGGGGGTGTTCGCGGTGTCGAGCGGGGTGTTGTTGTGGTACCCCGACATTATCAATCAGCTTTCGCATTCTGCCAGCGGCAACAGCAGCGTCACGGTGTGTCAAGCTCTCTCTTCGGTCGACCACGGAAAGGTGGATCTCGTAGGATGCATCGAAGACAGCATGGACGATCAAGTTTTTATACAGAATATCATCATAGGAGTGGCCTATCTGGTCAGCTACGTTGTTTGGGGGTTCGTCGTCAATTTTCTAGGAAATCGAAACTTTTTCGGTAAATAAATCGATGGAGATCGAGTGAATAGTGCTAAAGAGAATTTTTAGGTCTTTGTATGATCATCGCGTCGATCTCTTTGGTCCTGTTGAACTTCGTGACGGACAAGGTGGCCATCGACATACTTTTTATTGTTCTTTTGACCCTGCCAGGCATTTGTGTCGCTGTTATCAATCTGATAATGGTCGACATCATCCCGACATATCTGTGCGGTATGGCAGTTTGCCTAGTTATGACAGCAGGAAGAATAGGAAGCATAGTCTCCAGTTCGGTGGTGGGGATCATGCTGCAGTGGAATTGTACAGTGACATTTTCTCTATACGCTGTCAATCTCATGGGTAAGTACTCCTCTTGTAGGTCACACGTGATGCTACAATTTTTTTATTTCTAGCTTGTCTCTTGCTGGTCTTCGTATTTCCCAAGAACTCCACATAGTAGTAATTTACAAACTTAATTTATTGTGATAATTAATTTAAATTTTTCTAGAGTAGACACGTTTGTAAATGTTAAGAAAATACATATTTATATTTTTTAAAACTGTTTTTTCATTCCAAACTCCTCCACGCAGATCTTTAACGCCATCTAAGAAGTCTTGCCTGAGTGTCTGATAAGAACACTGCGAGCAAACTGATTTACAAATTTCTTACAGAAACCTTCTGCAGTGTTTGAATAATATCTAAAAGGATTATCTTGACCGTAGCAGAAATCTAAGTGGTGCAGTTTTCGTTTAAAGAAGTATTGGCACATTTGAAATTTGATTTTCCCACCTATTTACATAATGTCACATTCAAAAAGGCGTCATTTTTAAAAGCTGTCAAAACAATTTTCTGCAACTGCTCGTTGCAATAAGTTATTGATCAGCAAATCATTTGTGGTATAGTTTGTCCAGCGAGAGATTGGTTGACATAAAAATCACTGAATCAATTCTAACGTAGAAAAAGTTGTGTTGGGTTAATTTAATACGATTCAATGCGAACACTTGTAATTCAATAAAAAACTCGTTTTTGTAAAGATGCAATTCTACAACCTTGTGAGATATCTACTACTGTGCACACAAATACATATTTTTAAAAAACACATTTGAAAAAAACAAAGAAAATTCTATGGACAATGAAACTTGATTTTTTTATTTTTCGTAAGTGTGAATGGCTGGTGAGTAAACAGGGGCTAATCCAGAGACTTAAAGAAAGTCCTGAACCAACAGAGCTTGCATTGAGTGTCAAGTCAGAGTGTGCGAGTTTGACGTCGCACGAAGGAAAATCCTGTCACTCTTTACTTAACACACGATTTATCTACATTTTAATGCTACATAATGTTTTCTTTGATTATTTATGATGTTTCAAGATAACTTCGGGCTTCAAAAATTGTACGTACAAATACTTGGCTCCGATAGTTGACTCTCGTCGGTGTCGAGTTGCAAACATGGCTAGGATAACGAAGGAAGACGAGTCGAAGCAGAAAGTGCCCTTTGAGAAAGCCATTTCTATGACAGGTAATACGAGCTTATCACGTGTAGAGCATACAATTACGGTGTAATTAAGGGTCAAACCTTGACCTTGACCTGTTACGTTTCCTAATCATTTCGCAAGTCACAGATGTCACTTACTTTGGATAAATATTCCACATGACTCTTCACAAACTCTTTTGTCAACCATCCTAACAATTAAACGGATAGAAATCGAGAAAAACAAATAGCACCGTTCAAATTTTTTCGTTTTGCTTTAGACTCACAGAGCAACAAATCACAGAAAATTTACAATGTTTAAAAATAATGTCCTGGGAGATAAAATTCTATTTACACTTCACTCCGAAGTATTTCCATTTAAATTCACACTAGTTTCCACTCGACACATTTTCTCTTCTGACGAATTCCCTTTCAAGGCTATGGCTTCTTCAACATCCTCGTTTTGCTGGCAACTGGGGGCGGCTTGATGTGCGTCATCATAGAAACAATGTGCATGATGTTCATCATTCCTGCGGCTCAATGCGACCTCGACTTGTCTCTTTCGGAAAAAGGTCTCCTCTCGTCCGTCAGCTTCATCGGAGTGGTGGTCAGCTCGTACATGTGGGGCTACTTAGCCGATACCCGAGGCCGCAAGAACATTCTAGTCGTGAGTCTGTCCATCAGCTCCCTCACCACGATAATCTGCAGCATAATCCCTTCTTCATGGCTCTTCATCGTGCTCCGTTTCATCAACGGTTTCTTGTGAGTTGATTCTTCCCACGTTTGGGCAAACATTAATTGGTGTTGTAGCATCGGTGGGGCTTCCTCCGTGGTCTACGCGTACGCTGGGGAGTTCCACGACAATCACTACCGCCCCAAAGTGATATCCTGGATGTCGACGTTTGTAGCGTTCGGAAACATGTACCTTCCAGGACTGGCCTGGTTGATCCTTCCCGACGACTGGAAAGTCGATCTTCCTTTCTTCAATATAGTCTTCAGACCGTGGAGAGTGCTCTTGGTCGTTTACACCTTGCCGTGTTTGCTCTGCGCTTTGTGTTTGTACTATCTGCCAGAGAGTCCCAAGTTTCTGTTGACTCAAGGAAAGAGGAAAGAAGCTCTGACCGTGTTGAGACAGATGTACGTTGTCAACACCAGAAAAGAGGAAGACAGTTACGGCGTCGACGAGCTTGTTTGGGAGGAATTGAGTGACGATGACCCCTTCAAGAAAGACTACGGAATGTGGAAGACCATGTGGAAACAAACTGTCCCGCTGTTCAAAGGAGAACTTCTAACCAAGACTCTGATGATGTGTTTTTTGCAATTTGGAATATTCGCGTCGTAAGGTAACAAATCTCCACACGACAAACTGCTAATTGTGTCTTGCAGAAACGCAGGAATAGTCATGTGGTATCCAGAAATCTTGAACAGAATGTCGCACTACGTGATTGACCACCCCCAAAACGACGTAGGTCTCTGTAACGCCATTTTGGAAGAAGATGATCTTGACAGTTTCAACTCGACTGAGGTAGTCCACCACTCGATCTCTGTCTTCGTTCTAAATGTTCCTTTTAGGTGTCGTATAAAGTGTGCAAAGACCAAGTGAAAACTCAAGTCTTTCTTGTGTCGGTCATCATGGGGGTGGCTTACGCTTTCATCTACTTATTTATCGGGTGCGTCATCAACACTTTCGGCAAGAAGAAACTGATGATCGCGTTTGTCGTGGTGACCACCATCACAGGATTGTGTTCGCAGTTTGTCTACGGTTACGGACTCATCCAAATCTTGATCGGCATCTTTCTGATGGGAGGTGCCGGAATCGGAATCACTAATGCGATCGCGGTGGATTTGTTCCCGACGCAAGTCAGGGGAATGGCGCTTGCTGTGTCTCTCATGTTCGGAAGAATCGGTGCGATGACAGGGACCAATATTGTGGGACCCCTGATCTACAATGTCTGTGATTATTTGTTTTATTTCGTCGCCGCAGATCACCTCGGTAAGTACCACGTGGGTATAGACGCCATGTTTATTTTGTCTTTCAGCATTGATCATCGTCCTTTTGCTGCTGCCGTCAAAGCCGAGACTGCCGAAACTGGTTACGTAAAAAGAATAGTACAAATGCAAAGCTTTATTCAATTCTGTGTACAAAATGTAACAAATTTAAGTTATTGAGCCAACAGAATCTTTTTAATAAATTGTTTCAAAACTACGATTTGAAGAGTTTGAATTTCTTGAAATGCTTCTGGATTTCTTCTTTGGGGTAAGGTTTTGCGACCAGACAAGTAGGTATGTTTTCGGGCTGCTCGATCCACAGTTTGTGTTTTACGTTGTTTTCGGTGAGGCGGTCTTTTAGTTCGATTAAGCTGCTTTCGTTGGGAGCCTCTAAGACGACTTTGTGCATGTTGTCCAGATCTTTTAGGTACGCTTGGACGTGGACGTCATCGTGGAATAGGTGCGTTACTGCGGTGACGGCGTGGCAAGCCTGCGCGATTACCGCCCCCACGGGCCAACCCAGTTCCTTCAAGAGGTCTCCTCGGACTACCACATACTGTACGATCGCAGAACTAGTCATTCTCTGCGAAAACAATATGCCCTTACCAATACCAATTATCCTTCGTTCCGTCAAAACACGCTTCAGCAACAACGAAAACTTCTTTTTGTAGATAATAAACCAAAATGACATAACACAAAAGATAACATTAATTTATACGGAACACAAAGCGTACTGTAATTGCTGTATGACTTATTCTCTATTAGGAAGTTTTCAAATGGGCCACAAGAAAAAAAACAAACTTATTTTCAACATGTTTCACCCTGTATATATAAAATTGATTGAAGAATGTAGAGCTACATGGGTGTATCTAAATGGAGACTAAAAGTGTTGCATTACCAACCATACCGGGTGACAACAAATGAATGTGACTTTTTTTTAAATTTTCATAAATTACTTTGACAAACCTGATACCTATGTTAATCAATCACATTGGCGTCCGTACGTCAATTTGTGTATTAACAAATTGTGTCAAATAGGCGAGTACGCCTATGTTTATGTCAACTACCACATTAACTGCAGAATAACCAACAACAGTATTACCAACCTATGAAAAATAAATTGACCAATGAAAATCAAAGCCAGATTTAATCTGTATACATTTTTCATCACATTTGCCACGTAAAAAACTTAAGGTTAGGATTTTACTGTCAAGTCCACAATTATTGTTTTAAGTTTTAAAAAATAAAATGTCACTAAGGCAATTCGAATGTCAGAATTTTTTTTCTGTGTAAATCAGATCGTAATGATCGTATTAACAACCTATTTGATTGGTAACTAAGAAAATGTAATGGGCGGGGCAGATAAAACGTTGTCCTTAGTATAATAATAAATAATTATATTCGTTTCTTTTCAATTTAAATTTTAGAAAAGAGTTGTGTGATAAACAAATTGGGAAAACAAGGATTGTATTTGGAAAGGTAGGTACGGTTGGCTTAAAAAAAAAACGGGAACTGTCAGAAAAAGTTGTGTCAGATTTTATTAAATTTTTAGTTTGAAACGGCCTTTTAGAATTTTGGTTAAAAAACTGCACTATGTGTCAGAAATACTATTGTCAAACACACACAAATTGACAAATTAAATTTCCAATGCACATTAGGTCAAATTTAATTTCCTGTTTTTTTTTTTGAAGCCAACTGTACTGTCGCGAGCAAAAAAACTGATCGACAAAATCATGTTTTGAGTTTCGACGCAATGGAAAATGCTCTATTGTAAAACGATCGTAAAATCATAACCTATCACCATGACATTAACTGACATTAATTATTTAATTTTTTGATACTTTGTTGACGTGGGCCTAATCAGGCAGGTAAAAATTTTTAATTTGTGTCAATCCAACCAAATTTTGAAATGACATTGACGACCAGAATTTTTTGCTCGCGACAGCATATTGAGTTGTGAAATTATATTAAATGAAAGCTGTGTGTCCAACATAAAATAAAATACGCCAGTAAATAGATTTATTGAAACATTAATTACATACTTACCAGAATAATGGAATATAAAGTATCAATGATTATAATTAGGTTATAGAGGTTATCCTCGATACAGAACTCTATTTATTTCAGAGAGAAATAGTAAACGAGAGAGGCAGACACATGTAGTTTGGCCATAGATAATTTGACCAGAGATCACAGTTTGACCTTAGTAGTTTGCTATAGTTTGTTGGCGACAGACGCCCTCACCCCTTTAGAACTAGAACTAGTGAGAAGAACCGGGAATTTTAAAAAACTTATACTTATTCAATGTTAACAAAAGTGAATTTTACCTTTTTTGAAATAAATCGTATTCTATTTTTTTACTTTAAATAAAAAAATAAATACGATTTATTTCAAAAAACTGCGTTTTAGGCAAATAATAAAAAAAAACAATTTTATTCTTGTATGTATTAAAGCAACGCATTTATTAATCAAAAAAAGCCGGGTGTAGAATGGATTTTGGTACATAGGCACTTTACGTGTAAAAGTAAAAATCCTCGGATATTGGCTCCCCTAATTATTTTAGAACACAAAATACATCCATACATACTATTGGGGACAAAATACTTTGGTCATCATTGCTTTTGCTTCAAAACAAATTAATGTAAACCAAGCATTAACGTCAAGTCAATAGTGATGACAATTTCAAATTATTGACTTTTCACTTGTCAAAAATATGGCACCTTCCACCATTCAAAAATTTAGAATCATCTCCCTTGTTTCTGGGGGATTGTCCATGGGCCAAATTACCTTGTGGAAACCTTTTCAATTTTTCCTCCTAGGAATATCTCCTTCAGTTGTCCATTTTCGGTATTTAACATTTTGCAATGATGAGTTTGACAGTGACAGTGGTTGACAGTAGTAAAAAATAAGGTTAACCGTCCTAATGCTTGCTTTACAACTTTATGTCAGTCAACTGACTTTGACGACCAAAGTAATTTGTCCCCAATAGTACTATGGCGGACAATAAATTTAGGCCGGCCTGTCATTGAGTTGACATCAAAATGTGAAGCTGGCATTATGTTCAACTAACCCCATTTTCGATTTTTGTCATCGTGACAGCGATAATCAAAATTAAAATTGGGAAAAGAAACGTGCACCAGAGAGAAGTGCTACTACCTACAAATCAGTTATGCTAGTGCGTCATGATCTGTAAGACTGTAAGTTACGAAAAAGGCGAAAGAAACGCCAAACAGCTTGAAAACCTTCAGTTTGACAAACTGACACATCAGTCATAATGACAATAAATGGTCGCTTGCATTGACTTTTTTGAAATGTCAGAAATTTGCCGGCCTAAATTTATTGTCCGCCATAGTACATACATACAATACATACTTTGAACAATTTTACTTACTTTACAAGGCTGCAAGTTACGGCCAGTGAAAGAGTGATCTATATTGATTACATTACCACTAATTTACACAGAAACACGGACGTTAATCATAGTGGAAATCATACCACTATAAAGATGTCGGGCACTCGGGCACTGGGTATGGAATTGTAAGAAAAACCAAACAATAGTTTTCATTTTAAGATTGCTCATTTATAATAATTGTTACAGATTATCCTCTTCCAGCTCCGAATCTTCACCGGACAGTGGCAGAGATTGAGAATTATTTATTTCCTAATATGTAGGTATACATCTTTTGAAAAATAAAAATCTAACGTTATTGAGATGTGCTTATTTCTTTCTGTGACTGTATGAAGTCCAGCTTGGTGAATTCTAATTACTTAATCCCGCTATTTCAGTCGTGGGTTAATTTTTGAGTTACCTAACCAAAATTTTAAACAGTGCGTGTTTTTCAGTGCCTTAGGCCCGGTTTCAGTGCTGGTTTAATCCAAATTTTTTGGATCATTTACCACCTGCTACTTGGTGTAAAGTGTTTTTCAGTCCGGGTTTTAGCTAGCAGAAACCAATTTACGGCACCCTCGAATTTTGATCCCGGGCGGTCCCGGTCGGGTGGTTTAAACCATATGCGAGAAAATAGACAGCTCTAAAAACTACCTCGGCCGCAGAGCGGAAAACTGTACCTATTCTAAAAACACAATGTTTTGTGTTGATTTTACAAAAAGTTATTTCACGGTCACTGTCATTGAGTCAAATAACTAGAAAATGCGAGTAAATAGACAGCTCGTTAATTTATGGGGGGGGGGGGGGAAATACTGAAATGAAAATTATAATTATAGAAAAAATTATAGATAAAACTGAGAAACAGAGAACTATCACTGGTTAAAATTAAATAAGAAAAATAGGTTACCAATAAAAAAAAAATTTGATGACCCTTAGAAATGATTTAAGCCAAGTTCTTATAAACAGATAATCGTTACGTATAATGTCATTATTATGCACGTTTTAGGTATTAGAAATATATAAAAAATACACATTACATAACAAAATACGTATATTCTGTATTCAATATCCATCTAAAATAAACAGAAAATTTATACAGGTATTTCACGAGTGATAATGAGCTTGACGATAAAAATGCAACCCACAATACATTTTCAAAAAAGCTTTTTTCCGAAATGTAGTGTGGGTGTGGGTTGCATTTTTAATTCCGTAAGGTTCTTTATCACTCGTGAAATATCTTGTATGTAGAAACAGCAATTAATTACACATTAACATACACAACGTATAATAAATTAATTAGATTCTAACAGAACAGGCAATATAGGAGTGTTAAATATGTATATGCCTTAGGCCGTCATCTATAGTGCTGTCATCTGTGATCTGTCAGGTCTGTGGATTTGGCTTCCATCATCTCATAACCTAAAAACTTCTGTGTTCTGAAAATCACGTAGAATAATTTTTATAAGCCTGAACCGCCCTATTGCACCGTTTAATTTAATCAACACCATTCAGACTGAAAGCCGTGTAAAATGCCAACACTTTTGTCAAATTCCGACGACGTGAACAGGGCGATAAGGTAAGTTTTTTGTTAGTCTTTCGATCCCATCATTAAAGAAAATAAAGCGCTGCAGAACTGAGCGCGTTGCATTTTGCGGCCGTTTGGGCAGAGCAGTGCGAGCAAGTAGACGACGTCCTGGACGCCTTATCTAAACGTAGCGATTACTCCAAAGTCCAATTTTACAAATGTATGGCCGAAGATCATTCAGAAATCTGCCTAAAACACAAAATCAGTGCGGTCCCCACCGTCCTACTCTTTCGAGCGGGGAAAGTCGTCGACAGGATAGACGGCACGGATCCCGCTAAAATCGCCGAAAAGGTCAAAACACACGTCAACGGCCCCAACGACGCTGCGTCCCTAGAAGAGAGACTGAAGTCTCTGATAAATCAAGCTCCTGTGATGCTTTTCATGAAGGGGGATCGCAACACACCAAAGTGCGGCTTCAGCAGGCAGATGATTCAAATTCTGAATGACACGGGGTAAGCCTACATTATTTTTTTCTTGCAGCGTTGCTCATCGAGTTTTTAGTGTTGCCTACGAGACGTTCGATATTTTGACGGACGAAGAGGTGCGTCAGGGGCTCAAGACTTACTCCGATTGGCCGACGTACCCCCAGCTCTATGTGAAAGGGGAGCTGATTGGAGGTCTGGATATCGTGAAAGAGATGCAAGCCGGGGGCGAACTGGCGGCTGCTTTGCGCGTTTAAATCGAGCCTTTAGTACTGTATTCCTTATTTAATTCTCAATAAAATTTTAAAATCTCATTGTGTTTTAATCGTGTGACCTTAATTGACTTTGAACGAGCGTGACATGCGCGAATAAAAGTGGTCTTTTCCAAATAATATTTATTAATTAATCTAATAGTACATAACTCATAAACTACGAAGAATACAAATGTTAAAAAAACTACGAGCGTAGTTTTACGATGTACAATATACATGTGGTCGCAAGATAAATATAGATTACAAGATGTATAATAAAATCTAAAGAACTTTAGAAGAAATTTTGATTGATCGATTGGTAGCGCGTACCTTAAAATAAATATTAAAGGAAAAAATAACTTTAATGGGGATTAGTTTTACTTTCATTCCTAGATACCATTTCAAAATGGATTTTCCTTACCCAGATGATTACTGACAATACTAAAGTGTAAATATCATCCAAACCTATCTAGAAGGCATCTTGGTCTTAAAAAAAATAAATGTTATGTACACATTCTTTAATGTTACAGTGATATGTAACAGCAAAATTAAGTATTGTAGAAAAAAATATGTAAAACCTTCTTTTAATAACCTCAATAAAAAATACAGTAAGTAGAAAACGAATTGTATAACTTTTATTTACACAATAAGGAAGCACCAGGCCAATAAAAAGTGCAAACTCATTTGCCGACATTGCATCGGGGTAGTATCTGAATGGATCAATTCTCGGATGTAGCTCCAACTCGATTAAAACGAAAAATAATTATGAACGATATTTATAGGATTAATTGTTTTGTGTAGCCCGTTAACCAAATGGCACTAAAATTACAAGATAACTACCATTACTTGGAATGCGTTTAAGCTATGTATTCATTAAAAATTAAAAAGACTTGTGTAAACGAATGAAATGAATAAGAATATTTGTGAATTATTTAACAGATCTGTAGTTTTTCCTCCGATCGTACATATCATATTATCACAATTCTAACTAACAAAAATTACTTTCAACAGACAAGAAAAAAAAAAAACAAAAATTGAAAAATTGGAACTAAGGCTTCAAAAATTCTAAGGCCACTTAATGAGCACTTCTTATCTTACAGTGGGAAAACGATTACTTAAATGTAATTAAACCAAAACTTAAATTTAATAACATGATCTCTCATATTGAGCATTGAAAGGTTGTTTAATAATAATTATGTGGAATTTAGATTTAGCAAACTTATTTTTAGTGGAGAAATTGACTGGTTTACATGTTTTCGAATTGGTCGACGCGGCGCTTGGTGTTGCCCTTACGTATTTCGCGAAGAGTCTTGTATTTGTCTCTTCCTTGGCGCACGTTTTCTCTGTGGATCTTGTCCATGGCGGTTTCTTTAGTTTCGTCTCGAGACTGGGCCAGATCCTTCTTCAAGGCCTGTAAACGAAAACACGGTCAACTTGGGGGCCCTTCGATCGGACGTGCTCGTGAGCGACTCCCACGCGCAAAAAAAAATCAAAAACAAACGGATCAAGTGCGTGGGTTGGCGCTCGTGTGGGCTGCGAACAGGTACGTCACCGAGCAAAATAAAAATCCGTACATAATCGTCCCGGAAAGTTTTAATTACTCGCGTGCACTCTGTGCCGGAATAAAAAAAACCAACACCGCGTTCTGATCCAACATCACAACCGGCAACGCCGCTTACTGGAAAATGAAAAACTTGGGTTGCATCATCATGTCAATTTATTACAAATTTTTGTCACTGCGTCGGGATCAGCTGGAAATTTATTAATTTAAATTTTGATTATTTACGTGAAGTCAATCAAATAAACAAAAATCACCAACTCTGGTGACTTTTCTATTTGACAATCTGATACAACAGTTGGTAGTTGATTGGTTCCGTTTCAAGGTCATTTGTAAAGGACATAGGGCAACGGATCGTCGATTAATATTTGACAATCTGGCAAGAGACTCACCAGGAGTTGATCGTGGAGACGCTCGTTGCGCTCGGCCAGAGTACGTCTGTCTTCTACGGGATCGACGATGTTCTCGTCGGTGGTGAGGTCCTTGCTGACGTCTCCATTGACCAACTCGTCATCATCGTCGTGATTGTTCTCTTCCAGATGTCCCTTGGTGGCGTTGGCCATTTGTTGAGCCTTCAGCTCCTCTTCTTTGCGACGAGCCGCTTCCACCTCCTCTTGGAGACGCTTAGTCTCGGAGTCCTTCGCCTCGACTTCCTCCTGAATTCTCTGCACTTCCATCTGTTTGGCCTGGATCTCGTCCTCCAGCTTCTGCCTCTCGGCCGCCTCCATGTTCTTGCTCTCCTCCAGACGCTCCATCATCGCCTGCAGTTCGTTCTGTCTCTTTTCCAGTTCCTCTTTGGCTGCTTGCAACTGCTTCAGTTGCTCCTCCAGGCGTCGGATCATCTCTTGGGCCTCGACCAGGTTGGCCTGGCTGCGTTCCATCTCTTCCTGCATCGCCTTAATCCTGTCCTCATATTCTTGTTGCTTCTTCTCGGCCCGTTCTCGTGCCGCTATCTCGAGCTGGAGCTTCTCCCTTTGTTGCTGCTTGGCTAGTTTCTCCTCTCTGGCTTGGGCCTTCATCTGCTGCACGTCTATGGTGTCGGGTTTTCTGCGTCGCATGTACAACTCGTGATTACCCATACATAGAGATAAAATTCGTTTGTTTATTCGAACGCGAGGCGCGAAAAATACGAAATCGGGGGCCTTCTTGTCGATTGGCTTTATGATGAACTTGCGGTCGTTGAACGAGATGTTGCGGATCTCCGACCAGGGGAAACCGATCTTCGGAGTTAACCTGCACAAACAAAATCGATCAACACAAAGAACTAAACACGTCACGCGTCCAACACTCACCGATCGTCTTTTTCGTATATGTTCAAACCGAGGGCGTCCACCCCCAAGTACAACTCCGTACCCTTTTTATTGCGAATCTCAAAGTAATTCACTCCGTACATCTCCAGATCTTGAGCGATCTTCAAATATTCCATCATGGTGTCCTCGCGCAACATACCGCGGTGCTCCTTCCACCAGGTCATGATGCTCTGCTCCCATTCTTCTTTCGACATTTTGTGTTGATCCATAACTCTGCAAGCAAACACCATATTTAACCAAAATCACTAAAATACAACGTCTAGATATTTTTGATTTATATTTTTTGCAGCACCGGCTGACAGCGTCCTTGAAACAGGATTAAGCAAAGAGATCCACACGGAAAGTCCATAAATCCACCGAATGTTTCCACATATTCGGTTTTATTGCATTTTCAAATATTTAAGTCGACGAAATAAATCCACATTAACACAGCTTGACTCCATGCAATATTTACACGATCACACTTTTATTTCGGTTTTAAAACATGCGAACATCAACTGTTTAGTGGGTTAAAACAAGATGATAAAATAAGCACATCGTTTAGGCTTTTACGGGAGCGTCTCGATTCAACATCCATTTCCATTTTTAAAAATAGTCGAAGGGGAGTCGAGACAATCCGTTGGGACTTGGCCACAGTTTTAATGAATTAACAAGTCAAAAAAAATCCAATCAAGTTTACGAAGTTTCCACACAAAGGAGCATACCTATGACTGATCGATGAACTCATACTGTTAACAGAAAAACAATTTTTATTACTTTCGTGTCACTAGAGAAAACGAAAGCGGCAATTTTGGCGCCGACGGTTATAAAAACATAAACCTAAACGGCATTCCTGTAAGTTGATTAAATTTATCAGCATGTATAACATAGATAAGTTTTACAAGCTCCTTGAAAATGTTTGTATTATAAATAAACAATGTCACATCCAAGCTTTTGTAGTTCGTCTAGTTAAACAGAGTCCAAAAACAAATAGAAGTAGCTTGTTTGGAGAATTAGTCGCTTCAAGCGGTGACAATCTTTGCACAATTCTTTACACGTTTCGGGATCGCATTGGTCAAGCCTCGTGCAAAGAAACGACTGCGTTTAAATAATTTCAATGAATTATTCTTCACCTATGTGAACGTTCTCTTCACGGCCGTTTTGCGATGCCGTTTTCATGTAAAAAAAAGTCCGAGGGGAAGCTTTAAAGGGGGAAAATTTTTGGGGGGCGAAAATCGAGCTAGTCCACTCACTCCACGTGGTGATTCACGTGTTCACACGTCACGGTGTGAATCTCACCTTTGGGGTAAAAGTCTGTCGTTGGAGAGGAACCCGGCATTGTGAAGGGCCTTATTGTAATCTCCATGTCTCGCTTGGACCGCGTACGAAGCTAAAAGGACGGATGTCTCGGGCGGACAGTAGATTTCGTCCGACAGAATCGAATTTTTCACTTGTAGGTAGAAAAGGCGCAAGGTGATGTCCTGGATTAGTTCCTCGGCTACATCCTCGGGGTAAAATTTGGCACGAAACTTGAACTGGAGCGGGTTCTCTTTTTTCACATCCTGGCTCATCACCTGAAAGAACATGCCGTTGAAATATTTCCCAAAAAAAAAAAACCAAAAACACCTACATATTTTTATTATTGCGTAAACTCGATAAATTCCATTTAAAAACGTCATTTTCTGAAAGTAGTTACGCAACAAAAACAGACAGTAATTTGTTGAACATCGTTATTTTCTCGGCTTAGCCTTGCCGACCGCATCACCTTGTACATTTCTGCCGACATAACAGTGTAATTCCAGTTTGCGGCTTATCATACCGTCGCGTGCAAAACGAAAATCATGAAAAATACGAATTTTCGAAGAGTGCAACTCCAAAGGTTGCGACTTCCAACGCGCGTGATCCGGCCGCGTCGAGCCGTTGGCCCAGTCTTGGCGGAGATGTTGACCTACTCGACGCAAGAATTCTGTTACAGTGAACGTACCAATTCCGAATGGAGGATGACTTTCGGGTGGCCTTGTAAAAGTAAAAACTGGTCGATCGGTCAAAAATCGACGATTCCGTCGGCGACTCTCTCGAATCCATCGTTCACGGATTTTGACTTCGCCGGAAAATACCACCGACTGACAATGGTGTGCTTATTATTCGCGTTCGCTGCCACATTCCGGTCGCACCTTTCAGAATTTACGTACTTTCGAGTCGCACTTCGGATCTTTGAAAAAGTTAAACGACCTCGATGCGAAGAAAATTCTTTCGGCGGACACCCAAACGATTTGCACGAACCGCAATTTCTGAATAGAAATTTAGAAATTGACCGGCGACGATGAACGTTTGTCGATCTGGCCCAAAACACCCATCCCGATTTGTTTCTTTCATTTCTTTTCTTCGGATTTGTCCGGCGCTGCCACGGTGTGTTCACATTATCGCATCCGTCGATGGTTTTCCGCACAAGGACAGGAACCGCAGCGTGCAGGCCGGTTTCCGTCCAATTTTCCATTCGCATCCGGCAATAACGATTCTGGGCGGCTCGTAAAAGTAACAGTGTTATCACAAATCCCGAGATTACACACGACATTTAAAAAAAAACTGTCGTCTCATCGACACGAATTCACTGTCGGACTTGAAAGTGCCGAGTTTTATTCACGCAATGGCTGACCCATACTTTGGGGCTTCTGCACCGGGGTTACCGTCTAGTTCTGACGCAAACTAGGCCAATATGCCACCAAATCGCATAATTAAGATTCGTTTCATTTATTTCACAAGTGCACGCGTTAACTCTCGATGGAACGAGTTATTATAGATTTATTCTCGTTTACGAACTTGTAAATATTTTTAGCTCCAGATACGACCGGTCCATTAGAACATGACATCCGTTTCGGCGTGTAAATATTACACTTATCCAAATAAATGCTACCACTGACGCAGACGCTTTATTGAACCCACATCCGCAACTAAATATAATCCAGTACTTAAAATCGGGGAGATGGTACTTCGATTCCTACCGTACTTACCGATCCATTGTTGTCGTCGCCGTCGTCTTCAATACTCAAAACCGGAGTACCGTAGATTTTTTTGATTTGTTTCAGACACTTGACACTCTTTTGTACTATCGAGTCCGGCTGCGTGCAAACAAAAAACGTGAGTATCTCGCTCCTGGCGCAGGAACTTCTACTGGATATTCCAACTCGAATTCTAAAAAGCCTAAAATCTCTACGACTCGCATCCTGTTTTTGACGTCTCGATGCATTCCCAAAACTTCTTCGAACCGTCAATTTACATAACTCAACATCTAATATTTACTTTGGCTCTCTACTAAACTTTCTCTTATTCAAAAACCGATAAAATGTCATCACGTGCAAAATTTAATTCGTGATTTCGATCAACGACGCTCATCTGTCGAATTACTCGCCGCAATAAAAACATTATCTGCGATTTAATTGTGCCCAGTGTCCTTCGACCGTTATGGCGAAGACAACTGGTGTACTGCATCATCGGAGTCGCCATGACCCATACCTGTTACAACTTGAAGAATGATGGTATTATTGGCATTGACACTTTTTCGACCGGTCGAAACGTAAAAATTACCAATACATAATTGTCTGATTGAATTACTGGTGGCAACTCGCCAGAATGCGCCGGCAAGTGAATCGATTCTGCTTGCAATAAAATCAACACTTTTTTATTACTTTGCTTGTTTACTTTGACTCGTTAAAACATGGAGTTGTTCCGGAAAAAACAAACAACACCAGTACCGAATATTGTGAATCATGTCGGATCTGCTCGATGATCTTGCCGCCGTGGTATTTGCGTCAAATCAAATCACAAATGACGAATCTGAATCAGCGAGGAGTGTTGTTAACCTTCTCTTTCGGAACAATTTGTCAGAGACCTGGTGCAACAAGTACGAATTTCGCTTGCACTTCGTACTTGTGTTTGTTTCGCTTGCAAGTTGGCACACACAGGTGACCTCTAAGGTCGGCTGTAACGCCCACAACAGGTGGCAAATTTACCTCTGACATAATCGACGCAAAAATAGCATGGGCGAAACGAACTGTCATCTACTCGGGTGGAATTTTTAATTGACGAATTAACAACGCCATGCGACGTTTCACTTTCGGTTATTTCCAAAAGCTGGAGCTTATCGGTCGCGGTACTTTTCCGCGACGATCCAGACATGACACTCTTTTCTCCCACAGTCGAGAAAAATCCTTCCCTCCACGCTTCGTTCTTCGAACGGATTTCACGTTTTATCAGTTGCCCAATAAAATTATGTGTGTGCAAGAATGAGTCACCGATTGGACGGACTTCTCCTAACAATGACGTAATTCATCCGACCACACCGAATTCGCAACAGCAGTCATCACACATCCTTCTTGATAAAAAAAATTAATAAAAACCATCCAGTGACAATAAATTAAAGCAGACATCCTAACAAAACGAACAATAAAAGTGAGATCATCGCTTTTAATCTTGTCCGTTGGGAATGACTCCAACTTCACAAGACGCGACAGCATTTTGACAAAATTATTTTTGTTGAGAAACGCCACTGCACTATCATTTGTACTCCGGCAGACGTTTATACAAACGAGTAACGGTTTCTCTGTCTCATTATCTCTTGTTTCGTGCTGTTGACACTATTTTCTCTACTTTCCCGTCTACACTAGGAAGTGTTTTGCGGAATTTTTCAATCGATCTATCTGTCGGAATGGTGTCAACAAAATTATCTCGGCGAGGAATTCAAACGTATGAAATTTCGACAACAATCGTTCGAGTAGATTAAGAAAAATCTACCAGATGACGCTTTATCACTGTGTCGTCACGAATTCCTTTTTCACCAGAGCCATATTAAATTATCTACGATCACATACTTGAACTATCTACCACCTACACTCGAACAGATAAAATATTTTAGTGTAAGCCACATATTACACAATACTCGTGATATTTAAACTAGCAACAAATAAACAAAAATGTGATTGTCTCTTATCTTGTGAGATTACGATCGCCCCGGCTCTAAATAATAGCAACTCCAAATATGGAATCTAATAGGAAGCTGGAAATTATCTGGAAAACCTACCTTCTTGTACAATTTAATCCACGTTAAGTCCCCCTTCGAGTCGGTATATTGTAGACCGAAAAACCAAACTTCTCTCAATCCTATCGTTTTGACTACTTGATCGAAGAGTTGTTTGCCTGATGTTGTTTGCTGGATTGCGAACTCGAGTTCCGCATCCATCGTGGTCACCCTCACATTCATCTGCAAAGAGAAATTTAAAAAACAATCAAAACGTTTCGATGATTCCCAAAAAAATCCAGTACTTTTCGGTCCGGACAGTACTTTTTCTTGAGGACAAACATCTTGCTCGAACCGAAAAATTTCATTACAACGACGAATGTTAAATGCGTAACAGCTACTGCACACTTGACGAGATCTCTATAATTTAAAATTATGGCTAAAGTGTATCGTCTCGGAAACTTATCAGCATATTAAAAATAAGTTTGCTTAATAACAACGCCGTAATTAGATCTAGAATAAACAGTGCTACCAACATGTGCGAACCGATAAAGAATTCATTCCAAAACAAAGTTACACAATTCAGACAACAAAACATGTTTACCAATTATTAAGTTTACGGGGTGTGTGCAGATGCAGTTGTCTGTGTAAGTCCGGGCGCCGGTCCAGATTTGTTCGGTTAAAAAAAAAAATCAGTTCGAATGGTTCTATTTTTGAATGTAAGTAAAAACAATTTTATTGACTCTCGCCATCCGTCAGGCTCTTACTTTCATCTCGCTTGCAAAAATAAATAACAATTTCAGATGAGTATTTTTAATTTTTGCAAAAATATTGGGAATTGTTCGAGAAAAAAAATCGATTTCTCGTGTAGTCGAATTCAATACAATCGTGAAATGTCCCGTCCAGTTGTTGGCGACAATTGTTGAAAAAATTAATAAAGGTTTAACCTTCAAATCGATATGCAAATAACTACAAGGTAACGCGAATTCTGTGTCTAATCTTGTAAAATTCGTTGTAGTCGACATAAAATATTCCCATTACGACACAATTACCAGCGACTTTGTATCGGACATAAATTAGTACATATATTGTTGCGCACCTCCGTCAGCCCACAAAAACAAATTTCTGATACGTTATCATATCGTAATAGGTAAAGCATACAATAATTTGAATGTTATTTCGCAGTAAAATGTTTGAATAACGTCTAAATTTAAATTTTTCTAACGCCGGATGAATCAGACTGAAGATCGCGATGACTGAATTGCCAATAAAGGAACATTTCAAATGCGAAATAAAAATATTATAAACACAAGAATAACCGGAAGCGTTGACTCAATTTTTTATTTTGCAAAATGACAAGATCTCAAACGCCGACTGGCGCCCTCTGGATCTGGTTGCTTCCTAGCGACGAAACGTCAAATTTGACAGTTCGCGACGTCAGTCGGACCAAGTTTAAAAACAATTAGAGAGACTTAACAACAAATTAAAAATGTGACACTTGAAAGGGGTTAACTCGTCGGGATTCTGCGTCGAATGTTGGGACTTTTGTATCCAGAATTTTTCAATTTTTGCTTGTCCATTTTATTTTTACGTGAAATTAAGCAACGGGTGACAATTAGACTTGTTTAATGCAATAATTAGCACAAATTGGACGAATCACAAGTATTAGGAACAGGTGGTGGCGGTTTAAAGGTGGATTTTCGATTGGTTATGTACGTGGGAAAAATAGAGGCCTCTTTCATTGAAACAAAAACCACATTCAAGGTGTCTTCAAAATTCATCTAGCATCACAACAATACAATAAACGATGATGTAACTGTGACATCGTCGAGGTTACAATAAAAATGCGATTATCACAATTATTTACAAAAAAAATTATGCAGTATTGCCACCTATACAACGTTCCAATGATCAAATTACAATCGATGGGGCAAAATTTACATCACAGTTAATTAGGCATGCTGGGGAGTACATTTTGTCGAAAAAAAAATGTTTCACTGTGACGATTCCAACATAACTGGAATATCGAACAGTCACGTTTGTATTATTTGATCACACTATAGTCAATGTCATGAAATGGAATTGTCACGGCCTCGGATTGATATCGCAGGAGAATTGAAAATACCGTTTTAATAAATCTATTAGGCAAAATACACCTAATTACGAAGGTGATCAATTAAAAAAAAATTATTGTTGTTATCTCGAGTATTCTATGACTCATTTGAGGATACAAAACAGCAATTAACTCTTGCACCAATAAGTACTGTTTTAATCATGACGGAGCCGAGAACAATGATGTAAAACAAGAAATACACGGAACAAGAACGCTTGCACCGAGAGTCCGGTACTCGCAAAAATCTATTTACCAATTTGCTGGAAACCATCTTGAACGTCGATCGTAATCCAACTGGAAATGGCAACACTTATTTTTATACTGACGAACTTGTACAACGGACTCCGGGTAAACTCCTCGGTACGACCACCACTCGACGAAACCGGTACACTGAATCGGTCTAAAACGGCGAGACCGTTGGGTATCTAGGGATAAGACAAACCGTCGATTGAATGAACGCGCCAATCGTCGTGGACGTCCGCTGTTCGAATTCATGAATCAAGTGTGGGCATGAGCGGCGCGATAGCGGGGCAGATGGTACCAGAACACCTGTTATACCATCATTTTTATTTCGGGTCGTCGAGAAACAATAACGTACTAACGGGGGGCGGAAAAAATATAACAGGCGAGACTGTTCACATTCGAGCCACTGAAACCGAAAGAAACGGATTAGAAGGCTGGGACGGGACAGAAACGGTCACCTAGGACAAACTGGAGTGTGAATAATGACAATTGTCACACCTCGATGGGATCTAGAGCAACGAGGGCTTTGTCGACAAATTAAATTAAGGAAAAATGTAGTTTTAGGTGTTGGACGTGCTAATGTGGTCGGTCGTAATTATTAAAAATTGAAATTAATCAGTCAATGATATAATACAGCTCATGTTTCATTCATTACCGGCAAATTAAAAATTAAAATACTAAATTGGGTAGAGTACGAAAACGAAAACAAACTACATATTTACGAATGCGCAATCCTCGCGTGTACTCTGACTAATTGACAAGCCCGGATGAGAGCGACTCACGGCAAGGATTATTTTGCAAAGCCCAAATTGATAAAGCTATGTTCTCATTCAGTAGATCGATTGCGAATTAGATTTGTGAAATTAGCAAACAAAAAATAAACCGGCATTGAACAATCAATCGTACGTCAAGATCTCCGATTTAGGTGCTTACAATTAATGCAAATAATTAAAAAATTGTTTTTGCGTTTTTCCAATCGACCGAATCCTTGACACTGATCGAGTCTTGTCAATAAAAGGGTAAAGTCTAGTTCACGTCAACTAACACGATCCACCTAGTCCTAGCCTTGAAAAGTACCAATTAAATTTTAGGAGTACCCAATCTAGTTTTTTTTATCGGAACACAGTTTTAACGCAAAGTTCAACGCATGGCGTCAACAAAGAAAAAATTAGATGATATATTTTTTTTCTAGGTGAACGGAGGTGCACTCGAGGTCGGATGGTTTCCATACAGCTCCCATCAGATGCAATTGTTTCAGAATTTTGCTGTGTGAATTATTTTCATTGTGAACAAGTCGCATTGCACAAACCGAATCGGTACCTTTTTCCGAAAGCCATAAATCAACGGGGAGACAGAATGAAAAAAGTAAAACGATGGGACGAAGACGCCGAGTGAATCGTCGATGCAAGAACAAAATGAATGGAAAACTGGAAACATTAAGAAATTATGTGACTATTTTTAGGTACGCTCCACATAGAGTACACAGCTATAATTGTATTCCACGAAGCGACTACTACAGATAACGAATAATGAAAGATATTGTGGATGTTATCGGGATTAAAATGGACTGGAAACTACAAAGTACAGGCAATTAGCGCTCAGTGAAATCCCTCAATTGTCAACCTGGATGATTCTCAATTCATGTTAATCGTAGCAATTTTCTATAATTACGTGTACAAACAATTTATCGGCGTTAATTTGTAATTCACGACGAGTTTATTTCTTCACGACTCTTCAAATAATCATGACTGCTCCTTTCGCCGTGAAGACTCTAAATATACTTCTGGTTTCTGGTGCACCAGTGTTGATGACACGATCGGAGCATCCAGCCATGGAGTGCATAGACAGACAAATGACCCAAGTTACGGACTGTGGCACAGTATAGTAAAACTAGATTTAGAACCTTTACTTCGTTAACGACACAATAAAAAGGAGTGAGTGCTAGTTTTATGGTTATCTACCCTGCAATTAATTGACTTATCGCACAAGACATTACCATTAAATTTTATCGCGCTTCATGCCGTCAAGAAAAGGTCACAATTACTGTGAAAAACCATGAAATATTTTCGTTTGTGTATTCCTAGTCCGTAGTCCTATTATTTAACTGAACAATGTGTTCTCTGCAAATATAAATCGAGATAAAATACTTCAGATAACACAATTAAAATCGTCGTTTCTTTTAGAGTTTACGTTAAAACAAACTTAAATAAAATCATAAAAATGCGATAAAACTATTTTTCCACAAATGAAAAAAATGCGGCGGCCATTTTAAAAAATCGACGGATGCTAAAAGCGGGTTTGTTGTAAAATTCCGAAACGGTGATTCATTGGTGCACTGTGTAAAAATTTTTCCTGTCACAGTTGACACTAATTGCAGCAATAACAATGCGAAATGGTCTAAAAGTGGTTGAGGTTACAAAAATTGGCGACCTCTATTGGTCAAAGTTTTCGGTGGACAATGCAACTCTTTATTTCATTGTTTCCATCAACACAAACGACCGAATTGAAATTTCAAAACCGTAAAATGAAATGACTCATTGTGTTAACGCCATTAAAGGTAAATGGTGCGCAAAACCTTGAGTGCAAGAGTGCAACCGGTCGGGTTCATTACTTGAAGATAGGTTGACTGACAGTGAAATGGAACTTTCACGACGAAACCTATCAACAGGTGTTTTTACAATGCGGCGTGTCAACATGGGAATAACGAACGATTGATCTTGTCCGGCAATACTTACTGATTTAGGCATTTTGCAGTCTTGTTTGGAACCAGAAACCTGAAACAGGACGCAGTTTTTGAGATGTTTGTGGGAACGGGTCCGAAAATGTGAACATTTTCGGTGGGAGCGTTCGTGCTAGGCCATATTGGGGCTACGTTCGGAAAAATGTGATGCAAAGTCGCATAAAGTGCACTCGCCATCACCGTTTTCCTGCGTAAACCTGACATGCAAATTGTTGATAATTTACGGGTCGCGGCTAGTACGCCACCTGACTCATTGGAAGAGCTCTTCCGCAGGAATGCCAAGTGTTCTGTTGGCTCGTCCTAATTAAATTATCCACATCACAGCTACAACCGACCAGAACTGTCTCCACCGAAATCGTGTCCCACCTGAGACGGGCGTGAAATTTGTCGCGTCGAATTCCCTTGTGCAGCAAAAACAGTGCTCGGGTCAGCCTTTGAACAAGGCAGTACCGGTACTTGTTTGTAGCTGTGATGTTGCAGCAGCGTCTTTGTAAACGTTGACACTTGCTCGAAACCCAAAGGTACTTACTAAAAGGCGGATATTTTTGGGGTTAACACACTTGTTGCCACCGCATTAAGTAGCACACGCGTTTTTTAATTGGGCACACACCCTTCCACACACGAGACGACAACTTATCGCAAAACAAATTGTCAAGAATCAGCTAAATTATTCATTGTTTAGTTCGGTAATTTCACCACCAGAGCGAGGAGCACTGCGGACGAAGCGACATCTGCTGCCCCACCTTGCAAACGAGACGTAACCCTCGCTACCGAAACAAAATCAAAAATCAAAATATCACCCACGAATTTTCACGCACGTGACTGCTAGATGACGCCCCTACTTATTTGATTTATTAGATTATCACCCCTACCGGGACAATCTGCACGAGACGGGAGGGCGAAATTGACTAATTTACAAACAACCCTGGTATCACAAGTATTCGCTTGTCAAAATTCCACAAAAACAAACGAATGGCAGATCTACTGATATACACAGTGACCGATTAAACTTTCTCTTAAAAAGAATACAGTATCGATTCTGTCACTACAATAAAGGAGTATTTAGAGACAGGTAAATTGAATAAGGATTAGTTTCTTGACTGAGACGTTTATTTTGTGAAACTACAAAAAATGTTAATTTACTCATAAAAATGAATAAGGGGGAAATATTTTTTGCGGTTGTCTCTGCCATTTTTGATGCAATTTGGCCTTGTTGTCAAATTTCTGTCTGACAACAGGGCGAGCGGAGAGCGGACATTTTGTGGTGTACACGCCATACCTGTCAAAACGAGCCTGAATGATTTTTTTCTGTAAACACTAAACAGTAAACATCGGGGTTCCTCTCGTCGGAATTAAATTATTGAGCCAAAAATATCGGTAATGACGAAAACTGCGCGCGCAAAATCGATCCTCTTGCGGTAGAGTTCCCCTCGAACTGCTCTTTATCCTTGACTTTTGAGCGTACCGCCGCCATATTGAAAAGTAAAGATAAAGCAGTGAGCGTCATTGCGTCGGCCGAGGTAGATAACTGATTTATCATATTTTAACAACAAAAATGAAAACTTACAGTCGAAAGAAATCCGGAGAGGCACAAGATGTGATCCTCGACTTGAACGAGTTGTGTAGACTATGTATGGCGAAAGAGGACGATTTAGTGCCAATTTTTAACAACGACGAACCCATCCCCCTCACCCTTAGAATCATGGCGTGTGTCGCCCTCGAGGTAATAAACAAAAACATGTCCATTGCAGATCTCTATTAATTTGGTTTCGAAACTCGGCAGGTTTTCGACGGCGACGGCTTGCCCAATAAAATTTGCCACCCTTGCAAATTTCAACTGGAAAAGTCTTACAATTTTCGAAAAAAATGCGAAAGCTCCGACATGAAGCTGAGGCAACACTTGAAGAGTCTCCAAGCTAAGATTGGAGGTGTTGATTTGGCAATTGCTGAAGAAAGTGAGAGCTCAACAGTTGAGGACGTCAGTAATCCTGAAAAACAAACAGAACTTAATAAAGATGGGCCTAGTACTGAAGAGGACTTGGTTGGAGTCACACAGGTTGCATACATTCAACCAGACCCAGAACCAGAGGATGATCCGGAGAATATCACACTACCACCTGAAGCTGAACTTGTAAATAAAGATGCCTGCACTTTAAAATCGCTAAAACGCGAAGTCATGGATGTGGAGGAGGCTGAAGGAGAGGGCATCATTTTTGTGGATGAGGGAAGTCAAGAAATGGAAGACACCAGTTATGACGCCATTGCAGACGCTGTAAAGGCCACATTGGCAACACAGCCAGGTAGAGTAACAATAATTTTATTTACAGTGATCTTTTTATTAAAAAAAATAGGGTTAGGTTCGTCGTTTGGGTTGTTACGTCACTTGTCAAGTCGTTTGAATTACGTAAAATTAGCGAGGAGTAATAATATAAAATGAATTAATATCTCTTTATAAACTCATTTGAAATTAATAAATTTGGAGTATTTTTATGTTTGTTGGCAATTTACGAATTTAAATTGACGAAAACTGTTATTTCTTGTTGGACGGATAGATGGCGCCAGTTGTGGTGGCTGTTTGATTTTGTTAGTGAAGTACAAAGTAGATCGCTTAAGATGTGTTTTATTGCAGGATTCGACGTTTCCGGTCAACTACAGATGAAAATAATCCCCACCGAGGGCAAAGCGATGCAAGTAGAAGTCACGACTGAAGACGGCTCTGTGATAGTGATGGAACTGATGACCGAAGAAGAGGCTGAAACCCCCCAAATGGGCACGTCCGTACCCGAAGTGAACGAAGACGGCGAACTGAAAATATTCAAATGTCCGCAATGCCCCAAATCCTTCGCACGAAGAATCCAGTTGAGGCGCCACGCCTCCGTGCACATGCAACAAAGAGGTTTCAGTTGCGGAATGTGCGAAAAGTGGTTCCCCACCCGTTCGGCGTTGGTGCGCCACGAGAGGATTCACACTGGAGAGAGGCCGTTCCAGTGTGAGATTTGTCAGAAGAGTTTCGCACAAAAAGAGATCTTGTATCGGCACTTGATGACGCATTCCGGACAAAAACCGTACAATTGCACGCACTGCAATAAGGGATTTACGCAACGCGAGCCGCTCAGGATTCATCTGAGGACACACATGACTGAGAGCTCGCACGATATTAATCTTCACTATTGTTCTCTGTGCCCCAAAGTGTTTTGTCACGCGTCGGGGTTGAGTCGCCACTTGGTCACTCACACAGGGAAGACGTTCAAATGTCGGGATTGTGATAGATCCTTCACTGATAAATCGTCGCTGAGGCGACACCACAAACAGACTTTGCATCAACCCTAGGTTCATTATTTTTAATTGCTACAGTTTTCCACTTGGAGATTAACTCCGTTATGTATATAAAGTATCATGAAAACAACATAACGATTGTTTACTGTTTTACCTTTGTACCTCAGACCAAAAATGTTTGTTTAGTTGCAAATCACTTCGATTCTGCGAGTCGGTTGCGACACCCGGCGCATCCGCCATAACACATCGCAATAAAAATTGCACTTTTAATACGAGTAATTTTTCAATTGACCAGTATAAAACGTGATCGCTTGAATTTAATTGGGAGACTTTAGTTGCTGTTACCCAAGCGCCTCCGGCCCGTGCGGCGTCCGCAAATATTTTAAGAAAGAAATCACATGATCCCTTTAAAAATAAATGATTTTGTGCAATATATCACGGCTGTTGCACACACAGTTCCTCTCTATAAATACCAAAAAATGCGTATTTTTGGAAATCGCAGATACACGCATTGTGTAGCAACCGTACAGCTCCCGCTGTGCTCAAGTTACATCTTTGTTTAAATCGCGGTCTGGACTGATGCCATACGTTGTCGTGGCTGAATTGTTTCAGAAACAATTCCGCTCAAAGGTAAATATTTCCCGAAAGCTAAATAATGACACTCCCAGTGTCACGCAATCTGGTGGTCACTCTTCAATTGTTTCGATCGTAGCGGCCAAAAATACAAACATAAAAAGAGTGGGATCGTGAGTCACCAAAGTGCGGTGATTTATAAAATGAGTCGCTAAATCTGCGTAAACAATAGTTTCATGGAGCTTAATAAACAATGTTGTTTTATTTGAAACTATCAACGAAATTACGTTTTACATTTGCGCAAAATTCGGAGAAACAGCGACAGATGTGTGAGCGTTGCGATTTAGTTTATTGTTGCGCCGATTAAGATTCTTGCGATAAATTCGATTTTTTCGATCAGAAATAACCGAACGAGACGCGTTCAGTACTGGTCCCCACACGCACCGTTTATAAATTCTATAGAAATTATTATTAGCCGTCCAATTTATTATTTTTAGCGACTGCAATTACGCCACTTAGCTACAGGTGTAGGCACTTAAAATTATGTATTAGGTAAGTGTGGCGATTTTGCATTTGGATTGTTTCCATTGTGGAAACCTTTCCTCGAAGTAATTTACCAAAAAGTCGACACCCAAAGCTCCAAAACGCTCTCTCCTGGAGTCGCGCACCTCCAATCTTTCAGCCTGAACGCTGCGAGCTTTAATTTTTTGTTTTGGGTGTCGATAAATGTTTATTGAAGTTTTTGGCGTTTGGTTACGATACCGCTGCCCCCCGCTTGTCCTCTATGGGCCGAGTGGGTTACGTAGCATCGCTCGGCCAGTTTATCCCTGCGATCGTCTGAAAAGCGGCAACGAATATTTCAGGTACCTGCCTATTTCATCTTAGCCTCAATATTTCACATTCACCAATCTAATCAAACTCATATTTATTTTTAACTGGTTGCGTGCTTCCAAATATTATTTATTAACGTTATTTCTAGGTGTCCTTATTTACGTAGATTCTCCCGGTTCGAATCCTTCCCAAAACTAATAAACACCGCGCTAGCCTCCAAATAGTTAAGTAACGACTTAAGTACTTTTGTTCCCGAGATAAGTAACCTGTAACTTCACTCCAAATAGATAAGTTAACGACTTAAGTACTTTTATTCCTGAGATAAGTAGACAACCTGTAACTTAATCCCACCCGTGGACTTGATTTCGCAGCTTTAAGTAACAGTAAAGCGTTTCGGAGCAAGTGTCCACGTTCAAAATTGTTTTCCTGGAATCAGCACATATTTTTAAGTGCGTGTGGGTTATCTTTTAATAGATTCGGTTGTCATTTGCACAGACAGTTCTAGTTCAAAATCGTGATTTTCTCGATCAGATTTCGACTAAATTTAAGCAGTAATGAGTTCCCAAGCCAAGCATTTTTTTTCGTGACTCACGCCCGTTGTCTAGAAGTAAAAACGATCGATTTGCCAGCTGATGATGAACGTTGTTTGGGTATAATTAGACACTAAACAACTAGAATAGTTTACCTATCTGTTATAAATAAGTATGACTTGGACATTTTCAACATGAATTTTTGTCGATTTGGCAATCGGCGTGACGGAAGACAAATTAACAGTAAATCAAGTGACGCTATAAAATCTATCGGATCTGACAAATACAAATGTGGCTCCGCTAAAAATTGATGTTTTCGACGACGTTAGCCAAAGGTGTGTTCGATCTGTTGCGATTATTAAACCTGTCAGGTTTACACGAGTGGTGGGTGCTTCCCCGACTCCACCAAAAATAAATCTTGCAGAAATAAATCGGTTTCTCTCGTTATTTTGTAGTTTATCAATGTAATTGAGATGTTAGGTGTCGCAACAGACACGCCGTTTGCGGTGTCTGCTCTCGATGGACAAATAATCTTGTCTGTGCGAAGTTTCGCAATCACGAAGCAATTTGTGCGATGCGTTTAATTGCAATCCATTAGTAGAATGTAAACTGTAAAGGAGAAGCTCGTGAAGTGTAACGTTGTAAATCTCTTGCAGATGTTCTTAACTTCTTATTTACTCATGCACTTTTCGACTTTGCACGTTTTTAGCGGTGACGAGGATGTGTTTTGGGCGAGGCTCGAAAGCGCGTTTGTCACATTTCGTCGAGCGATTTATCAAAAGATTGCGTCGGTTGAAAAGTGAAAAATCTTTTTTTAGGTAGTTTAGAAGCGACGAAGTTTTCCGGAGAAGAAAATGGCGAGATTGGTAAACAAACAGTTCAACTCCCCGATCGGTCTTTACTCGGAACAGAACATTCGAGAGGTGATACAAAGAGAGTCACAGATCCTGTCGAATGGAGCAGTGGGGTAAGATAATTAATGCTATAATAATCCGAGTGACTGTGCATTGAACAATTATACAAGCATGGATTTGGCGGCGGGCCAATCAGGTATATTTGCCGCTCTGGACCTCATAGTTTAGACTTGTACATTCCGGAGTGTTTTCCAACAACCTAATTTCCGACCGGGTAGATCCTAATTGACATATTTGCGCGTGAGGATTTTAAAAATTGAATATATTTAGAGCGTTTTGGGGAATTTTTCCAGACAAAAGTGGGCGGCCAATCTGTGCCGGCTATTTTGCTTTATGGCCTAAAATACCGCGCAAATTTGGAACGGGCTTTCCGCCGATTTATCAGCGGATTATTTCACGCAAATTCCATCACACGATTTTATTTTTTACGGCGTCCTCGTTTTAAACTCGAACGTGATAACAAATCTTTGGCATTTTATATAATGCACGCTTTGTGAAACGTCCCAAAATAAATCGAAATTTTTCCAGAATCTCCGCACTCATTTAGGTGGAACTAATTGACGTCAGCCTTTCACAAACTCTCCTCAAATAAGTTTCTTGAGAGAGTTTTCCGACACTTTGTAACAATTTCCGCTCGTCTATATAAATAGTAAAAAATGCCGCGAATTCCACTTAAATTAAAATCGTGTTTATTTTAGCGGAATTTGTTTCGAGAGGAGAGTACCTACTTGCGCATAAAATCCATTTGGTTGATTCTTTTTACCGTCATATTCGCTTTCCGTAAACAATTAGCGTTTACATAAACACATTTTGAGGAAAATGGAGTGAAAGACGAGAATCTATTTTGGGGCGAGCTTCGGCGATGCGAAGCAATGCAATAAAACCGCACTGAAAATCTCGAGTTCACTGCTCACATTTATATAGGAAATGATGAAGAGATCGACTGCGTTTCCTAATTACTCCGCGTCTCTATTTCACCAAGAGGTAATAGAAATTGGGGCCGGGGGCGCACTTTCCCGCCAAAAATCCGCACGATGCGTCCAATCGATCGCGATAAATGGCTCTTCTTATCTGCGTTCGATTTGGAAGAGCCGGAGGTCTCGCACAAACACGCACACAACTTTTTTGCAAGTCACCGCATATGTTATATACCTGGTACATACGTCCAAGATCAATGAAATAAGTGTATATTTCGAGTGGCGTGATTCAGAGTGTGCGTAAAAGTAAAATCATGCGGTGACACCAAGAAAACGAGGATTGTGACGAAGATGTCTTCATTTAGGTCGTTGCAGAAGTTGTGCAGAAGAGTTTCAGTGTACGGAATGCTCTCGGTCGTGTAACATTAATAATAATCGCGCGGCTCCTCGTTTGGACTGATTTTTCTCGGGTTGTGATCGGTTTGTGAAGGCAGCACCATGAGTTACCTAATTGAAGACAGGTACTTGCCGCCATTTTCGATATTTTTTCCGACTTTGGCTCGTTTTGACCAAATTTTTGGCCACTACAAGGACGTAGAACTTTCCTGTTTTGGTCACGGAATTGACTCAATCTCAACTGATTTCAATTCAACACGAAATAATATTGATTATCGGTTGTAGAATTAACTTCAACAATCCGAATGTTGGGAAACCTTCAAATCTACAAAATTCCGCTGTCTTGAGGATGCTGGAAGAGGAAGAGCAGAGGCAGAGGAGTGGCCAAGCACCCAGTAAGATTTGTCTTGTGACTAATCATTTTCGATTGTCATTCTTAACAACTTCAAGAATTTACTAAGACCAAATTTCAAAATACAAACAACAAAGTTTAGAACTGAGTACTCTCACCACTTAGTAAATTTCTTCTTTTACTTATACTTCGACAGGAGTATTAAACAATTCTTGAGTAATATTAACCCAAATTGGATTAAATAAATCGAATGAAAAAATACTGACACAGGCGGTAAGTTTTTGCGTTTGGCTTTGTTTTCTTTTTTCTAAATTACTAGAGTTGAGTTACACTGTAGAAAGTTAGAACGATTAACATAACAACTATCAAATGAAAAATGTCATGCATGTTCGTAATAAAAAGTTTTCGAGTTAAAAATGTTTGGATTCTTGCAGAGTAAGTGTCAAGTACGTTTTGCATTGTTTGTGAAAGTAACGTTCTTGGATAAAAGATGATCTGAAGACTTGTCCGAAGCAAAATGCAAAATTTTCCGTCTCTCTTGTTTGTGTTTGTTAGCAGAAAGCAATTGAGTAAAAACGAAACAGAATTAATTTGTTGGAGTCGAGTCCCGCCAGATGTTTGTAGACTAGTTTCGAAGAATTAAAAGTAGAAATTTCCACAATAAAATGGAGTAAATTACGTCCGTTCCAAATAAAATTAATCGAAAAAGAATTAGCCGTGGCCAATAAAAACTGTTGGTTGGCATTTCTAAATCTAGGTAGTGCTAGATGTTAGTTGAATTTGGCCGTGGCCCATGGAAAATCTTTCACCGGCGACAACTATCAACGTCACAATAAAAACTTTTATTAATGTCGTCGGAGCGTTATTTTCAACATAATTTATATAAATGAGTGACTAATGTTTTTCCCCACCAGATTCTATTTTTTCAAAAGTGCTCAGCTCGAATTTTTGCGCAGTCTAATTTTGTTTTTTGTATTTTTTGTACTTTCCGGTGAGGCGTCCGGAAATGTTTCGTCGTTTCGGGAGGCTCACGTTCATCACGTCCATCTGTCGCAAATTAAACCTTAACATCCGCTTCTCGACCGGCCACCGTTCAGACCCGATCTGAGCTTCATTCCACCAGATAATTTGATTTCTATTTTCATCACTTGTTTGTCCTCTATTGCTATTATTACTTCACTATAATTCTTTCACGCTGAACGTCTAGGATGATTAATATCGACCTCTACGAAATTAGTCATGTGTGTGTATCCGAAATTTCTCAGGTAACGGCTATACTAGACCCCTTCGAGACCAAATTAAATGGCCACCTCCGGAATTCGAACACAAGAACCTCCAAAGATCGTCATTCAAAGACGTCGTCACTCCAGGTACCGAGTGTGCGCGTCGTCATCCCCTCTACACTTTATCCTGCTTAGGGATGAGCGACTTCGTCACAGATTTTTGTTGTTTTGTAGAGATAGCTGATAGCTCTTTACTAGTGACTAACTTGCCCAGTGATACGATAATTCACTGCAAGTGGGTAACCCTGTGTGTCTTCTAATCAATCACTTCACGCGACTCGTAACTAAACTCTAGTGCACACTAGGTAGGTGTTGGATGTTTCATTTTCGCACATTTTTTTTCCATCCGATCAAACACACCTCGCACAAATATTTACCTCCATTTTCGTTCACCTACCGCGACCAGGTAATCCGCCAAAAATTACACGCATTTAGAAACACCTCTTCGTACGTGAGCAAGTAGCTTTAATTAAATTTTGAAATTCGGCCAATGCTAACATAAATATTAAGCAACGTTCATGTGATACCCGCCGCGGTTTATAAATATTTTTATTGCTGCATTCCTTCAAATTATTGCCATTTTAAAAGCTCGTCGCGAACTATCGACAGGTACCGATCATTTACACCAAGACTAACCAAAATTGTCTGTGTGGCACCGAGTGCGGAACACTCGATTTGGCAGCTTCTGTGACAATCTAATCAACAACGGGACCACCAAACAATTACAAATTTATGTTAATATACTTAGCCGCAAAGAAATTTATTTTGAGATGCTGCACTGCACGTACTAAATGGCAATTTTTCAACAGGTCTTAAAAGAGTAGCTTGGCCGCCTCCGAACGAGGGCGAAAACTTCGGCGAGCAAGCACCAGTACAAGCACAAGTAAGTCTTCAGGTGTCTTATGTTACTTTACCCGCACCCTGTTGCCTCTGTTGCTCGTCAAAACGGCAGGCAAGAGGGTGACGGGGGAGCGGCGAGCACCTTCATTTTGATTTTTCTCTACACTGAAGTATTTTTATCACTAGGGTGGGCCCCAGTACTCCTCTCAATCACCCACTTTGCAGAATAATCACACCCCTGTCCAACAGCAGGCGCACGACCCCCCCTCCCATCGCTACCCTCTTAAGCCCCTTGACATTTCTAATGGAACCAATCAGCAATCTGCGTCTCTAGCAAATCAAAGTCCTCTAGGTTATCGACCGGCGACTGCCAATAAACAGTGGGCTCCTGTTCACTCTCCCGTCGCCTCACCCAACCCGCCCCAGTTTCAAGCGTCCCCCTTTCAACAGGGCTACCAGCCGGTTCTTCAACAGTACCAACCGCAACAAACTTTCCAAGCCCCCCAACAAACTTATCAACCTCCCCAGCAAACCTATCAACCGCCCCAACAAACCTACCAACCTCCCCAACAGTACCAGGCCCCTCCCGCTCAAGCCTACCAACCGGTACCGCAACAGTACCAACCGCAAAACAAAATTTTTAATCAACAAGCGTCGTCCGTGGCTGCAACGAATCAGGTATGGCGGCATTTTTGACAGACTGAAGTGTGTATATATTTATGCATTGTCGAAAAGCGATCAAAATGGCAGACAACAAGACGATGACTTCCGCCACATGCATAAATAAATAAACATGTTTTTTTTGATCAGTGCTGACTGACCGATTCGATTTTTTAGCGGTTAGTGTAGAAAGACGTTTTGTTTCGAATGTGGGTATTCCGCAATGGGAATTTTTCTGTAGGTAGCTTACCAGCCCCAAGGCAGACCCATCGAGCCTCCCCCGTCCACCATCACTCTCCGTTCGCAAGCTCCGGTGAGCCAGGCTCCTCCACCAGTTGTGACATCTCAACCAGCCACGGCGACTCTAAAAGGTACGATCGCTAGCGTTTCTTTTTGCGATGTTGTAATGCTGTCTCTTAGGTGGTAAGAATCTGCGCGGGGACATGAAGTGGCCTCCGGAAACCGTGAAGCGACAATTCGAAGAAGAGAATCGGCAGCGCCTGGAGCTGGCAAAAGGTCCGGCTTGCAGGCCACGCCTCGTCAGGAAAGATTACGGTCCTTTCTTTGCACAGCACGCGCTCAACGCGTCCTACCCTGGATACAAAGCGCCCCCAGGAACCCAGTTCTATGAGCAGCACACCGCGTACTAAGCGTTTGCCGTTGTATGTACCTTGCAACGACTATCAAAATTGGTAGTTACACTAGTCGATAACGATGCTAAGTTTGTGATAATGCTGAACTGATTAGCTGAATTACTAACACGATTTCAATAGTGCAACTTGAGGATGTATAAATTACGAGGCATTGTACATTTTTACTTAAAAAATACATAAAAAAAATATATACGATTTAAGCCGCTTGCCGAATCCGCGATTTTCAATCGAACTCGATTCGAAGCTTTGCTATTGTTGCAAAATATTTATATTGTAAGTTTAAAATAATTTATATTTGTACCATGTACGCCGTTTAAATAAATGATGTAAAAATAAAGTCGATTTATTCATACAAAATATTTACAAGCTGGAACTTTAATTCTATAACAAATCACCTAACAATGACAAGCAACAATAAACACAATGGAAAAATACCTCCAAGCAACAATGTTGAGTCTCATCGGTAAAAATGTCATTTTAAATAAAGGCAAATATCATCGAAATGCACGTTTTATCACTGGATTCGTTGCCACCGTTGGCAAAAAACACTCGAGGGTCGAATTCACATCGTATAAAAATATATTATTTGGCAAAAACAAAACTAACAATCCTACTGACCTTGTAACATTTACCTCTAAGCGGTGCTCTAATTTGCGCACTTAAAATTGAAGTAAAACGTTTACTTGGAGCCTTAAAATCGGTCACGATAAAAGCCGTGTGTTTACTATGTGGTAACAGACACGAAGTAACATTACTTGCATAAAAAAATAAACGTAGAAACTTAAAATTGTAACAGAAAAAATGACAGTGGAAAAATGTAAACTTTATCAAGTAAAATAGATAACAATTTTAAAAATAATGCATCAGACTAATGAAAATCCCTGTGTTTGTTGAATGGCTTGCATTAATTTGTACCTGAGCCTCTCTTTCGTTTTGTACCTGGGCAGATCCAGTAGGTTGAAACAGGTGTGGGCGACAGGCAGAAACTTTTCGTCGTTCGTCGGTTGTATGACGATCTGGACAGCAAGTTATGTCGGATTCGAAAACTAAACAACAATACTCACTTTGATGGCTTTCATCCCCTGGATGGGAATTCTGTCGCTCCCGGTCAAGAACAACAAAAATTTCTTCTTGTCTTGCAGCGACATCTCGTGTATCACCTGCCAAAACCACCGGATCGTCTTGTCCGAAGAACTGTAACCGTTTTTGTACTCGGCCGAGTCTTCGAGGGCCGTCCAGTCGTAATTTTCATTTCCCACGACCACCGCCATCAGCTCGTGCGAGTGGAAGAGCTGGAGAACTCGTCCACCGCACACTCTCATGAAGCCTTCGTGAAACGCGGTGTACTTTTTCTTGATGGAGGTGTTGAAAATGTAATCGATGTAGAGATTGACGTACTCTTGTCTGGAATCGAAAAAAGAGACGAGAGTGAGTGTGCGTCTTGTCGGTGCAACTCTCACTTGTTATCCTGCGTTACGGGAATTTTTGAACCGTTGGGTTTTAATTCGACGACTTTTTCTTCGCCGAAATCGTTCCTGCTAATTTCGAAGAACAGCGAAAACGTGTCTTGCAGATCCGTGCCCGTGTAATCCAGTAGATTTTGCAGTGAGTTGGCCATCATAGGCGAGAGACTCTTCAAGTCGACCAATTGCACCGGCTCGTTGAGCAACTTTTTGTAGAGAGCTAACGGGAATGGCATGTCTATTATTGTGAAGTTGTAAATGGCGAGACCACAGATAGTTCCTAAACAAACGAGTTACAATCGCACAACTCCCTCCGGTCGTCATTTACCAATGAGA